>NC_091980.1:189293067-189593067 GCF_044704955.1 Pristiophorus japonicus | reverse complement strand
CATTTCATCTTCTGTCATCATTGTCTTACAAGAAAATTTGACAGGGCACTGACCCTTTAAAAGGGCTAGGTACACACGTATCCTTATTTGCAAACAGAATTGTTCAGCTGTAAAATGAGATAAGGGGCAGTTTAAACAAGGCAGTCTCCAAACAGACCCAGATTAGGAGCGGAATGGAGGGACTTGTGTCGTTCTAAGCCCTATTTATACTACAAAGAGGGTAGCATAAACCCCAATCACAGATAAAACGGGCAGAAAACTTAACCTTTTCAACCCAGGATTTCAATCTGTTTTCATACTATTGTTTTTTTGGTCTAAAGGCTCATGCAGTGTAAAAACAGGACAAAATTCCCTTTAGGTTTAGTTCTACCCCAGTAACAATGACACTACTTAGCTCCCTTTGTGCTGTGACATATGATGCAAAAGTCTGTGAATTTTTAACCCTTCTGTTGATGAGTGGAGTCTCTCATGCATGCAAAGCTTCCCTGGTGTGACTATAATGCAAGTGGAGCAATGCAACATTATTAGCACAGTAGAAAGAAAAAGATACTGCAAATACTGAAAATGCTGAAAATAGATACACCTGCCAGCACCCAAAAAAGAGAAGGCTGACCTCCCTTGGCACAGACCTGTTCATCAATATCCACTAGATGAAGTGCCGACATTTACAATATCAACCCACCCTTTTCCCAAATGTTAACAGATATCCCTCACCGTGCAGCCTGAGGACTCTGCCTCTATTTGTCCTTCTACTTTAATTCAACATACCAGCTTCAAATCAGGATATAATTCTTTTTCTTTTAAATAGGCCATCATTTTTCAAACTGGGATCTCCAAACCTGACAGATCTCATGAAAGGATTCCAAGTGATCCCCAGATTTTCAATTTTTTGTGAACTTGTTGACTTATCAGCATATAATTTCTTTTGCTGCAAAATTAATAACATAAGAACAATGACGGACAGCTAAAGACTCTCTGGTCCATCCAGCCTGTCCCACACAATTGTGATACCTTGTGTATCACAATATATACACTCACCACCCACCGGAAACCATGTGATCTCCTGGGAGATGCAAAAAATAGAAAAAGTCCCAGGCCAATTTGGGGAAAATATATGAGAAATTCCTCTCCAACCCACCTAGGCAATCAAAACTAACCCCTTAATTCCCTGAAGTACCCACCTTTTGTAAGAGATGATATCTGCCCCAGCCAGAAACAGTATTTCTGCAGGGTTTTCTTTTGGGTAGTTGACAATATCTTTTGGAAGTTAGGACAGAGGGTCCCTAGAAAGTGTTAGTAATTGGATGAGTTGAATCCACATGCAAAGGCAATTGGTATTGATATGTAGATGGGGCTTTAGCAAAGCAGAAACCTAAACCTAGAAACCTGAGTTCACTGAGGAGATAAGCTTTGGAATGTTCTTTTCTATCCCTTCTCAGAGGCCATTTTTATTTTGGGGCAGAATTTGCGGTGGGTATGATGGCGTACTCTGAGCCTTTGAAATGGACCGGAAGTTCTGGATTTCCGCTTGCGCTAAATCCCAAACTTGTGATCTGTCAAGTTCCGACTTGACAGATGATCTGCACTGACAGGGAAATCCTAATTGCTGATGCAGAGTTAGACTAATTGTCCACCAATTATCCAGCAATTACGCCAGAAATGTTACAACTGGTACAAACAGGCACAGGGCCTGTTTGCACAGTGTAAGGGGATACCTCCTGACAAATCCAAGTAATTTTAAATGCTAAATGGAAGCATTTTAGAATTTTGGCCATGAAATGTCTTGATTGCGCATGAAATGTTCAGAGGAGGAAGTTGCTGCATTGAGGGTTATATTTCCTTTTGCATCTATGTGGAGCATAAACGTAAAAGAATCCATACTGGAAGTCTAGATGTTTATGCATGTTAAATCCCAGAAGGTTCGAGTAATGATTGTCTGTTTTTTTTCCTTTCTAGAGATCATAAATGAATGAAAGACCTTCTGTTTCCTGATTGCAGCACCGGCCCATTTGCATTTACACATGCATCAAACAGCAAATTTGCGAAGGAGAATCCCCATCAGGTACGTGTGCTTTCGATTTGGATGCCAGCGATGTAATCCATAATTACGCCGCCGATCGCAAAATCTGGGCCTTTGTTTTTTTTATAGTTTTATATTTTTTCCAATAATTCTTGCTTTTTCAAAATTCTAACCTAAAAACTTATCCTTGCAAGATAAGGATAATTTCATCTCTCTATTCATCACACTTTTGTATGTTATTAATATTGAATTACCCGCTAAAAAAAATCTTTTAAAGAATTCTTCCTTCTGCACCAATAGCAAGTAAACTTTCATCAGACCCTGAAAGTTTGTATCTCCCTCCACGGAAGCTGCCCAACCTTCTGATTATTTCCAGCATTTCGGAAATATATTTCAGATTTCCAGCATCCGCGGTAGAAACATAGAAAATAGGTGCAGGAGTAGGCCATTCGGCCCTTCGAGCCTGCACCACCATTCAATATGATCATATGATCATGCAACTTCAGTACCCCATTCCTGCTTTCTCTCCATACCCCTTGATCCCTTTAGCCATAAGTGCCACATCTAACTCCCTTTTGAAGATATCTAACGAACTGGCCTCAACAACTTTCTGTGGTAGAGAATCCCACAGGTTCACAACACTCTGAGTGAAGAAGTCTTTCCTCATCTCGGTCCTAAATGGCTTACCCCTTATCCTTAGACTATGTCGCCTGGTTCTGGACTTCCCCAAGATGGGAACATTCTTCCTGCATCTAACCTGTCCAATCCTGTCAGAATTTTATACATTGCTATGCGATCCCATCTCATTCTTCTAAATTCCAGTGAATATAAGCCTAGTCGATCCAGTCTTTCTTCATATGTCAGTCCTGCCATCCCGGGAATCAGTCTGGTGAACCTTCGCTGCACTCCCTCAATAACAAGAATGTCCTTCCTCAGATTAGGAGACCAAACTGTACACAATATTCAAGGTGTGGTCTTACCAAGGCACTGTACAACTGCAGTAAGACCTCCCTGCTCCTACACTCAATTCCTCTCACTATGAAGGCCAACATGCCATTTGCCTTCTTCACCGCCTGCTGTATCTGCATGCCAACCTTCAATGACTGATGTACCATGACACCCAGGTCTCGTTGCACCTCCCCTTTTCCTAATCTGTCACCATTCAGATAATATTCTGCCTTCCTGTTTTTGCCACCAAAGTGGATAACCTCACATTTATCTACATTATACTGCATCTGCCATGCATTTGCCCACTCAACTAACCTGTCCAAGTTTTCCTGCAGCTTCTTAGCATCCTCCTCACAGCTCACACTGCCACCCAGCTTAGTGTCATCTGCAAATTTGAAGATATTACAATCAATTCTTTCGTCGAAATCATTAATGTATATTGTAAATAGCTGGGGTCCCAGCACTGAACCTTGCGGTACCCCACTAGTCACTGCCTGCCATTCTGAAAAGGACCTGTTTATTCCGACTCTTTGCTTCCTGTCTGCCAACCAGTTCTCTATCCACGTCAGTATATTATCCCCAATACCATGTGCTTTGATTTTGCACACCAATCTCTTGTGTGGTACCTTGTCAAAAGCCTTTTGAAAGTCCAAATACACCACATCCACTGGTTCTCCCTTGTCCACTCGACTAGTTACATCCCCCAAAAATTCTAGATTTGTCAAGCATGATTTCACTTTCATAAATCCATGTTGATTTGGACCGATCCTGTCACTGCTTTCCAAAGGCGCTGCTATTACATCTTTAATAATTGATTCCAACATTTTCCCCACTAACGATGTCAGGCTAACCGGTCTATAATTCCCTGTTTTCTCTCTCCCTCCTTTTTTAAAAAGTGGGGTTACATTAGCTACCCTCCAATCCATAGGAACTGATCCAGAGTCTATAGAATGTTGGAAAATGACCACCAATGCATCCACTATTTTTCAGGCCACTTCCTTAAGTACTCTGGGATGCAGACTATCAGGCCCGAGGGACTTATCAGCCTTCAATCCCATCAATTTCCCTAACACCATTTCCTGACTAATAATAAGGCTTTCTTTCAGTTCCTCCTTCTCGCTAGACCCTCGGTCCCCTAGTATTTCTGGAATGTTATTTGTGTCTTCCCTTGTGAAGACAGAACCAAAGAATTTGTTAAATTGGTCTGCCATTTCTTTGTTCCCTATTATAAATTCACCTGATTCTGACTGCAAGGGACCTACATCAGTCTTCACTAATCTTTTTTCTCTTCACATATCTATAGAAGCTTTTGCAGTCAGTTTTTATGTTCCCTGCAAGCTTACTCTCATATTCTATTTCCCCCCTCCTAATTAAACCCTTTGTTCTCCTCTGCTGAATTCTAAATTTCTCCCAGTCTTCAGATTTGCTGCTTTTTCTGGCCAATGTATATGCCTCTTCCTTGGATTTAACACTATCCCTAATTTCCCTTGTTAGCCACGGTTGAGCCACCTTCCCCATTTTATTTTTACGCCAGACAGGGATGTACAATTGTTGAAGTTCATCCATGTGATTTTCAAATGTCTGCCATTGCCTATCCACCGTCAAACCTTTAAGTATCATTCACCAGTCTATCCTAGCCAATTCATGTCTCAAACCATCAAAGTTATCTTTCCTTAAGTTCAGGATCCTAGTCTCTGAATTAACTGTGTCACTCTCCATCTTAATGAAGAATTCTACCATATTATGGTCACTCTTCCCCAAGGGGCCTCGCACAACAAGATTGCTAATTAATCCTCTCTCATTACACAACTCCCAGTCTAGGATGGCCAGCTCTCCAGTTGGTTCCTAGACATATTGGTCCAGAAAACCATCCCTTATACACTCCAGGAAATCCTCTTCTACCGTATTGCTATCAGTTTGGTTAGCCCAATCTATATGTAGATTAAAGTCACCCATGATAACTGCTGTACCTTTATTGCACGCATCCCTAATTTCCTGTTTGATGCCATCCCCAATCTCACTATTACTGTTTGGTGGTCTGCACACAACTCCCACTAGCGTTTTCTGCCCTTTGGTGTTCCGCAGCTCTACCCATACAGATTCCACATCCTCCAAGCTAATGTCCTTCCTTACGATTGCGTTAATCTCCTCTTTAACCAGCAATGCTATCCCACCTCCTTTTCCTTCCTGTCTGTCCATCCTGATTATTGAATACCCTGGATGTTGAGTTCCCAGCCTTGGTCATCCTGGAGCCATGCCTCCATAATTCCAATTACATCATATCCATTAACAGCTATCTGCGCAGTTAATTCATCCACGTTATTTCGAATGGTCCTCGCATTGAGTCACAGAGCCTTCAGACTTGTTTTTTTTAACACTCTTTGTCCTTTTAGAATTTTGCTGCAATGTGGTCCTTTTTGATTTTTGTCTTTGATTTCTCTGCCCTCCACTTTTACTTATCTCCTTTCTACCTTTTGCTTCTGCCCCCATTTTACCTCCCTCTGGCTCCATGCATAGATTCCCATCCTCCTGCCATATTAGTTTAAACCCTCCGCAACAGCACTAGCAAACACTCCCCCTAGGATGTCGGTTCCGGTCCTGCCCAGGTGCACTCCGTCCGGTTTGCACTGGTCCCACCTCCCCCAGAACCGGTTCCAATGTCCCAGGAATTTGAATCCCTCCCTCTTGCACCATTCCTCAAGCCAGGTATTCATCTTAACTATTCTGCTATTTCTACTCTGACTAGCACGTGGCACTGGTGGAAATCCTGAGATTACTACCTTTGAGGTCCTACATTTTAATTTAACTCCGAGCTCCCTAAATTCAGCCTGTAGTACCTCATCCCATTTTTTACCTATATCGTTGGTACCTATATGCACCACGACAACTGGCTGTTAACCCTCTCCCTCCAGAATGCCCTGCAGCCACTCTGAGTCATCCTTGACCCTTCCTTGCACCAGGGAGGCAACATACCATCCTGGTGTCTCGATTGCAGTTGCAGAAATACCTATCTATTCCCCTTACAATAGAATCCCCTACCACTATAGCTCTCCCACTCTTTTTCCTGCCCTTCTGTGCAGCAGAGCCACCCATGGTACCATGAACTTGGCTGCTGCTGCCTTCCCCTGATGAGTCATCTCCCCCAACAGTACCCAACGTGGTATATCTGTTTTGAAGGGAGATGATCGCAGGGGACTCCTGTACTGCCTTCCTACTCCTGCTCTGCCTGATGGTCACCCATCCCCTATCTGCCTTTGTAACCTTCAACTCACTAAATGTGCTATTCACGATATCCTCAGCATCGCGGATGCTCCAGAGTGAATCCATGCACTGCTCCAGTGCAGTCATGCGGTCTGACAGGAGCTGCATCTGGATACACTTCCCGCACACTTAGTAGTCAGGGACACTGGGAGTGTCCCTGATTTCCCACATAGCACAGGAGGAGCATGACATGGGTCTGGGCTCTCCTGCCATGATTTAACCCTTAAATTAATTTAATTTGGCATCAATGCCAAAGGTTTCTTACTGATAAGAAAAAGAAAAAAGATAAAGAAAAAAGAAAAACTACTCGCCAATCAACCAGCCAATCACTTACCCTCTTGGCTGTGACATCACCCTTCGATTTCTTTTTACTTATTTTTTTTACTTTTGACCCTGCTGCAGCAGCTGGCTCCTTCCCAACTGGCGCAGCTCCTCGCTGCCGCTGGGCCTTTTATAGGCCTCGCGCTGCTCCCCGACTGCCTGTTCTGCCATTGACTTCTTTGCATGTTCCTGAAAAACCAGAACACACAGAGTGACTCTGCCTTAATTCAATGAGAAACCACTGTGGTGGGAGCACTGATTTGTACTGAATATTAATTCAATTTAAGAACATATGAACATAAGAACAAAAGAAATAGGAGCAGGATCAGGCCATTTGGCCCCTTGAGCCTGCTCCGCCATTTAATAAGATCATGGCTGAACTGATCATGGACTCAGCTCCACTTCCTTGCCCGCTCCCCATAACCCTTTACTCCCTTATCGCTCAAACATCGGTCTATCTCCGCCTTAAATATATTCAATGACCCAGCCTCCACAGCTCTCTGGGGCAGAGAATTCCATAGATTTGCAACCCTCTGGGAGAAGAAATGGGCGGCCCCTTATTCTGAGACTATATCTCCTAGTTTTAGTTTCCCCTATGAGTGGAAATATCTTCTCTGCATCCACCTTGTCGAGCACCTCATTATCTTATATGTTTCGATAAGATCACCTCTCATTCTTCTGAACTCCAATGTGTATAGGCCCAACCTACTCAACCTATCTTCGTAAGTCAAGCCACTCATCTCCGGAATCAACCTAGTGAGCCTTCTCTGAACAGCCTCCAATGCAATTATATCCTTCCTTAAATACGGAGACAAAACTGTGCGCAGTACTCTAGGTGTGGCCTCGCCAATACCCTATACAGTTGTAGCAGGACTTCTCTGCTTTTATACTCTATCCCCCTTGTAATAAAGGCCAAAATTCCATTTGCCTTCCTGATTACTTGCTGTACCTGCATACTAACTTGTTGTGTTTCATGCACAAGAACCCCTAGATCTTTGTACTGCAGCATTTTGCAATTTTTCTCCATGCACAAGGATCCCCAGACCTTCTGTACTGCAGCACTTTGCAATTTTTCTCCATTTAAGTTATCATTTGCTTTTCTATTTTTTCTGCCATAGTAGATAACCTCACATTTTCCCACATCATACTGCATCTGCCAAATGTTTGCCCATTCACTTAGCCTGTCTATATCCCTTTACAGATTTTTTGTGTCCTCCTCACAATTTACTTTCCCACCCATCTTTGTATCATCAGCAAACTTAGCTACCTTACACTTGGTCCCTTCATTAATATAGATTATAAATTTGAGGACCCAGCACCCATCCCTGCAGCACCCCACTAGTTACTGTTTGCCAACCGGAAAATGACCCATTTATCCCGACTCTCTGTTTTCTGTTAGTTCACCAATCCTCTATCCATGCTAATATATTACCTCCAACCCTGTGAACTTTTATCTTTTGCCGCAACCTTTTATGTGGCACCTTATTAAATGCCTTCTGGAAATCCAAATACATTACACCCACTGGTTCCCCCTTATCCACCCTACTCGTTACATCCTCAAAGAGCCCCAGCAAATTTGTTAAACACGATTTCCCTTTCATAAAACCATGCTGACTCTGCTTGCTTGAATTATGCTTTTCCAAATATCCTGCTACTGCTTTCTTGATAATGGACTCCAGCATTTTCCCAATGACATATGTTAGGCTAACTGGTCTACAGTTTCCTGCTTTTTGTCTGCCTCCTTTTTTAAATAAGGGTGTTACATTTGCGGTCTTCCAATCCGCTTGGATCGCCCCAGAATCGAGGGAATTTTGGTAGGTTACAACCAATGCATCCACTATCTCTGCAGCCACTTCTTTTAAGACCCTAGGATGTAAGCCATCAGGTCCAGAGGACTTGCCGCCTTTAGTCCCATTATTTTACCGAGTACTATTTCATTAGTGATAGTGATTGTATTAAGTTCCTCCCTCCCTTTAGCCCCTTGATTATCCACTAAAGGGATGTTTTAATGTCTTCTACCATGAAGACCGATACAAAATATTTGTTCAATGTCTCTTACAGTTCCCTATTCTCCATTATTAATTCCCAGTCTCATCCTCTGGGGCCCCAACATTTACTTTAGCCACTCTTTTCCTTTTTATGTACCTGTAGAAACTCTTACTATGTGTTTTTATATTTCGTGCTAGTTTACTTTCATAATCTATCTTACCTCTCTTTACCATTTTTTTAGTCGTTCTTTGCTGGCTTTTAAAAGTTTCCCAATCCTCTGACCTCCCACTATTCTTGGCCACACTCTATGACCTTGTTTTCAATTTGATCCCTTATTTCCTTAGTTAGCCATGGATGGTTATCCTTTCTCATACAGTCTTTCCTTCTCATTGGGATATATTTTTGTTGAGAGTTATGAAATATCTCCTTAAATATCTGCCACTGCTCATCAACCGTTCCTTACTTTAATCTATTTTCCCAGTCTACTTTAGCCAATTCTGCCCTCATACCTTTGTAGTGTCCTTTATTTAAGCTTAGGACACTGGTTTGTGAACCAACTTTCTCATTCTCCAACTGAATTTGAAATTCAACCATGTTGTGGCCACTCATTCCTAGAGGATCCTTTGCAACGAGATCATTTATTAATCCTGTCTCATTACACAGCATCAGATCTAAGATAGCCTGCTCCCTGGTTGCTTCTGCAATGTTCTTTTCAAGGGAACTATCCCAGATACACTCTATGAACGCTTCCTTAAGGCTACCCAGGCCAATTTGCTTTGTCCAATCAATATGAAGGTTAAAATCGCCCATGATTATTGCCGTTCCTTTATTACAAGCCTCCATTATTTCTTGATTTTATACTCTGTCCAACAGTGTAGCAGGAGCTCTTACTTGTCTTGTTGTGAAAATTGAATTTTGCAATTTTGTCGATTTTCTCACGAAAGCCTCAGCCACAACTGGTGTTGGAGTGAGGTCTCTCCAAATTTTGCAATTCAGAGCCCATCCCACGATTGGCCTAAGCTCCCTGGGCATGAAAAACATACACAGGCTATCAGCTGATGCTGTACAGGACACAGGGCATCAGCACCCGACCACATTGCTGCCCGGGACACCAGAGATGGCCTCACCATGGCCAGATATACTTCACTTGACGCTGTACACCCTGGCTGCCACATGATATTGCCAGGTTGGCACCACCCCACACCAACACTATAAAGCATCCCTAAAATGCCCAAACCATTCCTTTCATACTCATCACCATTTGTGATGTACCCTTACATCTCACCATTCACTGCAACTCACTAAGCCACTTCTAAAGGTGCACACAAATCTGTCCAAGAACACAAAGTATTGAAAATAAAGATTTCAATGTTTGATAACAAATTAACAAAAACTCTACATGAACATTGGCTAAAACACCCAAATGCCTACCCTTGTGTGTTGTTAGTTAGTATGATTGGACTAGGGTGAGGGGAAGTGTGAGGGGTGGCTAGTGAGATGGGGAAGTGATAATGTAGAGAGGGATGGGTGGAGGTGCAAGGTAAGTTGATGCGAGTAAGGATGTGCAGGAGTAGGGTAGGGAAGGCAGAGTGATGGGAAAGTGATGAGAGGCACAGCAGTAACGTTTCGTGATCCATTAAAAGGTTTGCGCCACTGCAACCTGGTCTACCTGACGACATCACTGTTTGTGCCCTCCTGTGCAATGTGCAACTAGGCTGCGTTGGTCTCCTGGGGAGCTCTCTTCCACCCATTGGAAGCAAAGAGACCCTCCCTGCGTGCTGTGACTCCCTCCATAAGCATATGGAGAGAGTCATGGGAGAGCCTGGGTGCAGCCATGCACCTGTGTTCAGTGATTGTCAGTGTTTGCAGCACTTCAATGCTGTAGAACACTGATAGCACAACTGTAAATTTGCACATGGTCCCTTTAAGGAAATCAGCTGGTGATGTGCCATCAAATTACATCGTCAGATCTGCTTCCTTTAATTGGCGAGGAAATGCGCTGGGCGGGCTTAACAAGCCCAATCATGGGAAAGTCATGTCAGAGGCCAGGATGGAACCAGCAGCGAAACCGTGACCCACCACTGACCCCAGCCACACTGGACCCGCCGAGGTAGGGGAAATTGCGGCTTTGTTTTCAGACCGAACCACCATTTGGTATCTGGAAGAATTGCTGCAAACAGCAACATTGGTAAAACTGCCCATTTTGTGATGGAGGCCTGAAGATGAAGCAAAAGAGCAAGGCTCTTTTGAGGATGGAGTTGGGGGGAGCGCGCCCTCCTGTAAAGCAGGCAGCTCAAGCAGCATCAAAGGAGGCGGTGGAACAGCTGAACATGGTGTCTCAGACACAATGGAACTTGAGTAATGCATAAGAAGTGTTCAGCCAGCTGCTCAAGGTAAGTGGATACTCCTTTGCATATCTGTTGCCTCTTTCTCCACAAATGCTGACTAGAGTCCCTCTAATGTTCTTCAATGTGTTCTGCTTCCAGGCTAAGGCTGGAAAGAACCAGTTTTAATGGGGGTGGGGGCACACGGGGTGGCTCTATGATTGCAGCTTCGAACCTGCCATTCTGAAGCAGTTTACTCATTATGATAAGGCTGCCATCACTCTGCTCTTGATGGAAACTGTTGAAAGTATGGGCAAACCAAAATTTGGATTTGTGCTGCCACTACCCAGCAAACAACCTCCATTTTTTTCACTGTTTCCTTCAGTTCCTCGCTTCTCCCCTGGAGCTACTCATCATCATCATCATCTTAGGCAATCCCTCGGAATCGAGGAAGACTTGCTTCCACTCTAAGAATGAGTTCTGAGGTGGCTGAACATTGCAATACGAGAACCACAGTCTATGTCAAAGGTGGGACAGATAGTTGTTGAGGGAAGGGGTGGGTAGGACTGGTTTGCCGCATGCTCTTTCCGCAGCCTGCGCTTGATTTCTGCATGCTCTCGGTGACAAGACTCGAGGTGCTCAGCGTCCTCCCGGATGCACTTCCTCTACTTAGGGCAGTCTTTGGCCAGGGACCCTCAGGTGTCAATGGGGAAGTTGCACTTTATCAGGGAGGCTTTGAGGGTGTCCTTGTAATATTTCCACTGCCCACCTTTGGCTCGTTTGCCATGAAGGAGTTCCGAATAGAATGCTTACTTTGGGAATCTCGTGTCTGGCATGCGAACTATGTGGCTTGCCCAGCGGAGCTGATCAAGTGTGATCAGGAGTGTTCTCGGGAGTCTCCTATCAGCTGCAGTTACTAAGCAGCTGTATCACACACAAAATATCTTATACCTGTATTCTTATTTTGCGTTGAAGGCACTTTGTTTTGGGATGCACTGCAATTAGTTGTTCTTTTCTCTTTCTATAGGTTGGCTTTCAGTGGCTCCATGGTCTCTCTCACACATCACATCAAGTACTCCCCTTGCCGCCAACAGCAACTAGAGCAGACAATTGATGTATTTGAGGAAGAAGAACTGGGTAAAGGACTATTCACAAATGAGGACAAGCAAGTGAAGAAAGTGGTGAGGAAGATGACAGATCTGTGAGCCCATGCCCTGTCTCCAGTGCACAAGCAAAGGACGACTGGGCTTGCCTTCAGCTATGAGTTGATGCATGAACCCAAGTCATTTCCTTCATCCTTAACTCTCCCAAGAGCAACTTGTCGCAGAGCAAATGGCAAATGGCATATTTAAAGCCAACTGGAAGCAGGTGCAAGGATTTAGAAATTGACATATTTTGCTGGCTACTTTATCATTATGCCTTACTCAGTCAAATAGACCTAGATTAAAATTAAAAACAACTGCCAATGCATTAAGCGAGAAGACTAATGGAACTTGCAATATCATATCAAGGGGTCATCATCAGAAAGGAAATGCTCGTATCTGTGATTACCTGAAACAATAGGAAAAGCAGAACGGGTAAACAGATGACCTCTGATCACGTTAAACGTCTGGGTTGTGAGTGAGACATCTCATGTTCTTCTGATATGCCAAAAGGAAAGAAAGGTTAACTTGATCAAGTAGGCAAATCAGAAAGCAAACAGTATAAACACTGCCTGGTAAGGGAAGACAAAGCTAACCACAACAGTTTTGATAGTTCGGGGGTTGTGTGACTGAGAAAGATATAAGGATAAAGATGAAGCAGATTCTAGTTGTAGAGGTTGCCTCTGGAGAGAAGACCTCCTCCTGAGGTTCCCAATATCACAGTCTTCAGCCAATTCGATTCACTCCACGTGATATCAAGAAGCGGCTGAACGCGCTGGATAAAGCAAAGGCAACAACATCTCGGCAGTTGTGCTGAAGACTTGTGCTCTAGAACTATCTGCGCCCCCATCCAAGCTGTTCCTGTAAACCTACAATACTGGCATCTATTCGACAATGTGGAAAATTGCCGAGCTATGTCCTGTCCACAAAAATCAGACCAAGTCCAATCCGGCCAATTATTGCCCCATCAGTCTACTCTTAATCAACAGCTAACGAACAGTAAACAGAGAGTCGGGATAAATGGTTCATTCTTGAGTTGACAATCAGTAACTAGTGGAGTGCCGCAGGGATCGGTGCTGGGACCCCAACTATTTACAATCTATATTAACGACTTGGAAGAAGGGACCGTGTGTAACGTAGCCAAGTTTGCTGACGATAAAAAGGTGGGAGGAAAAGCAATGTGTGAGGAGGACACAAAAAATCTGCAAAAGGACATAGACAGGCTAAGTGAGTGGGCAAAAATTTGGCAGATAGAGTATAATGTTGGAAAGTGTGAGGTCATGCACTTTGGTAGAAAAAATCAAGGAGCAAGTTATTATTTAAATGGAGAAAGATTGCAAAGTGCTGCAGTATAGCGGGACCTGGGGGTACTTGTGCATGAAGCTCAGGGGGATGGTATGCAGGTACAGCAACAGATCAGGAAGGCCAATGGAATCTTGGCCTTTATTGCAAAGGGGATGGAGTATAAAAGCAGGGAAGTCTTGCTACAGTTATACAGGATATTGGTGAGGCCACACCTGGAATACTGCGTGCAGTTTTGGTTTCCATATTTAAGAAAAGATATACTTGCTTTGGAGGCAGTTCAGAGAAGGTTCACTAAGTTGATTCCGGAGATGAGGGGGTTGACTTATGAGGAAAGGTTGAGTAGGTTGGGCCTCTACTCATTGGAATGCAGAAGAATGAGAGATGATCTTATCGAAACGTATAAGATTATGAGGATGCTTGACAAGGTGGACCTGAGTCCATGATCGGATCGGCCATGATCATATTAAACGGCGGAGCAGGCTCGAGGGGCCTACTCCTGCTCCTATTTCTTATGTACATCAGAGGCTGGGTATTCTGCGGTGCACCCCTTTCACCACTTAAACGTTCATCTGTCCACTGTGGCTGCGGTGTGTACCATCTACAAGATGTACTGCAGCAACTCACCAAGGCTTCTTCGACAGCACCTTCCAAACCCACAGCCTCTACCACCTAAGGATAAGGGGTAAGCCATTTAGGACCGAGATGCGGAGGAACTTCTTCACCCAGAGAGTGGTGAACCTGTGGAATTCTCTACCACAGAAAGTTGTTGAGGCCAATTCACTAAATATATTCAAAAAGGAGTTAGATGAGGTCCTTACTACTAGGGGGATCAAGGGGTATGGCGAGAAAGCAGGAATGGGGTACTGAAGTTGAATGTTCAGCCATGAACTCATTGAATGGCGGTGCAGGCTAGAAGGGCCGAATGGCCTACTCCTGCACCTATTTTCTATGTTTCTATGTTTCTAGAAGGACAAGGGCAGCAGGTGCGTGGGAACACCATCACCCCCACGTTCCCTTCCAAGACACACACCATCCTGACTTGGAAACATATCACCGTTCCTTCATCGTCGCTGGGTCAAAATCCTGGAACTCCCTCCCTAACTGCACTGTGGGAGTCTCTCTCTCTCTCTCTTAGGCAGTCCCTTGGAATCGAGGATGACTTGCTTCCACGCTAAACTGAGTTTTCATGTGACTAATGAGTCCTATGCAGGACCTACATTCTCTGTCACAGGTGGGGCAGATGGTGGTAGAAGGAACGGGTGTGTGGGCTGCTTGAGTTACTGTGTGCTCCTTCCACTGTTGACGTTTCGTTTCAGCTTGCTCTCGGCATAGAGACTTGGGGTGTTCGGTGCCTTCCCAGATGTTTTTCTTGCACTTTGTGCGGTCTTGGTCCAGGGACTCCCAGGTGTCGGTGAGGATGTTCCACTTTTTCAAGGAGGCTTTGAGGGTGTCCTTGAAGCATTTCCTCTGCCCACCTCGGATTCGCTTGCGATGTCGGAGCTCTGAGTAAAGTGCTTGTTTTGGGAGTCTCGTATCAGGCATGTGGACGACGTGAGCTGATCGAGTGTGGTCAGTGCTTCGATGCTGGGGATGTTGGCCTGAGTGAGAATGCTGACATTGGTGCGCCTATCCTGCCAATGGATTTGCAAGATCTTGCAGAGGCAGCGTTGGTGGTATTTCTCCAGTGCTTTGAGGTGCCTGCTGTATATAGTCCATGTCTCTAAGGCTTATAGGAGGGTGGGTATCACTACTGCCCTGTAGACCGTAAGTTTGGTGTCGGGTTTGAGGTCCTGGTCTTCAAACACTCTCTTCCTCAACAACCGAAGGCTGCACTGGCACACTGAAGGCGGTGTTGGACCTCGTCGTCGATGTCTGCCCTTGTTAACATTAGGCTCCCGAGGTATGGAAAATGGTCCACTTTGTCCAAGGCTTTTGATAATCAGGGAGCAGTGCTGTGTGGCGAGGGCAGATTGGTAGAGCACCTTTGTCTTACAGATGTTTAGTGTAAGGCCCATGCACCCATATGCTTCGGTGAAGGTGTTGACGATGGCTTGGAGTTCGGCCTCTGAGTGTGCGCAGATGCAAGCATCGTCTGCATACTGTAATTAAATGACAGAGGATGGGACGAACTTGGATCTGGCCTGGAGGCAGCGGAGGTTGAATAGTTTTCCGTTTGTTCTGTAGATTAGCCCCACTCCAGCGGGGAGCTTATTGAGGGTGAGATTGCAGATCAAGAAGAGCGTTGGTCTTTGGGAGTACATTTATTGTACAAACTTCAGCGGTTCAAGAAGGCAGCTCACCACTGCTTTGTTCAGAAAAACTCCACAAGACTGTATGCTGTAAGCTCAAACTGGTGTGACCTTAGTCTCTTTAATCAAACTCAAGAGTGCAGAACTAGCATGGCAGACAACCTTTTAAACCTGCTTGCACGAGGTGTGCAGGTGACCCTTGGGTCTCCAACAGGTGCGCCCCCTGGTGGCAAGTCTTACACTATTATAAAGTTTACATACATAACAACCACCACCTTATCGAGGGAAATTCAGGATGGGCAATAAATGCTGACCCTGCCAGTGAAGCCCACATCCCATGAAAAGTAAAAAAAGGTTGAGCTGCCGCACTGGAATGGGCAGCTAGACTACACATCTATCCAGAGGAGGAACGGGGTAACATTGCTTTACTTCGCTGTAAACTACTGCTTAAATACTGAAATGTATGAATACTTGCTTGTGCTTGAAATAAAGACTGTTGTTGTACCAATTTGGTGTGACTTATGAATCCATTACTCAGCTCCTGAAGCACTGAGGGACTAACTGCAGTGCAACGTGGGGGCCAGCAATATGGAGGCTTTAAGCACTCTGTTCCATAAGTGAATCAGCATCAATTGGGAAAACTGAGAGATTGTTTGGAAAGAGCAGAGACAGCAGGCTTCTCTCACACTGGAGACAGCTAGCAGACAGTGCTCATGTTGTCTGTTAGGCCTCCAGCTCCAGTGTCCAGCATCAATGAGATGACTGCAGAAGTATTGGATGAAATGGCTGTAGCTCCAGGTGACCACACATTCGGACTCTGGGTAGGCCCCTCCAAGGATTGAACAAGAACCCGTGCTGGACAGATGCTGGCACCCACTGCCTTATTGCATGTGCCTCGAGTTGTTGCAAGGATCATGGCTGTGACAATCCCGGGCGACTCACAGCACCCACCTCCGCCCGCCAGCACAGTTACTCCATTCAATCGGCAAGTGCTTCAAGATTACGATTTAAATCAAGCACACCTTGTACCGTTAGCAACGGGAAGAACAGGTGTAGGAAAGAGGTAACCTGCTGTTCTATTGACATTGTGAAAAATCATGAAACTCTAGTTTCACCTTTTAGTGTGTTATACTTGTTTTATGGTGGAGTTGTGTAAAACTATCAGTATGAGTATGTTGAGCAAGGCGACAACTTGAGAACAAGAGAATATGCTGATTGTGGAGCCAACAATGCGTGAGATATCATAGGCTGATGGAAGATTGTAGGTGGTGTGATGTATTTGCTTCATGGGTTCTTTGCTTAAGAATTCATAGCAACACATATTAGCAACATGCTATTAAGAACTAGTTGGTTTATTAGCAAAAGATTTAACATTAACACTACACATTATCAGTGCATCCACCAGGCTCACAAACACCTGCTATATCATGGATTCCCCAAACCCGATTGGTTTGAAGGTTGTTGAGTCTTGTGAACATCACGTGACTGGCTAAGCCACTCCCACTCAACAGCTCTACAACTATTTTAATTAAATACTCAAGCCGAGTGTCTCTTTATTAAAAGGAGCACTAGAACTGACAAACTAACAAATCGAACTTTGTGAACCATAAACTGTCAAATTAAAATTTGGTTGCCGGGGGTGATGATGCACTCCAGTCCCTCTGGTGCCCACGTCTCGCGGAAGGTCGCGAGCATACTGGTGGACACCGCGTGCTCCATCTCCAGGGACATCCTCGCGCGAATATAGCCACGGAAGAGAGGCAGACAGTCCGGCTGAACAACCCCCTCGACCGCCCGCTGCCTGGACGGGTTGATGGCCACCTTGGCCAGGCCCAGGAGCAATACTATGAGGAGGCCTTCCAACCTGCCCGCACCCCTCCACACCATGTGCTCAAAGATCAGGAGCGTGGGACTGAAGTACAGCCAAAATTGAGGAGCAGCCCCTTCAAATAATGGAACACACTGTATGCACACATGAAACACCGACTCCACCAGACCGCAGAAATTGCAGGAGGCCTGGGAGTCCGTGCACTGACTTATAAACTTATTGCACAGGACTGCTCTGTGCAACACTCTCCAGGCCAACTCCCCAATAAATAACGGGAGGACTCTTGTATAGAGAGCCCTCCATTGGGGATCCCCGCCTCCTCCGGACGGCAAGATGGTGTGCCATGACGTGTCTGGATGGCAGACAAGGATGGCAAAATGGAGGGTGTGCAAGAGCAGCCCGCACAGGAATCCCCTCCGCACAGAACTGAATCAACAGCTCTACAACTATTTTGTTAAAACAATAAGCAAGTGCCCCTTGACTAAAGGGGTACTAACACAAGGGGATTAAACAAATTAAACTTTTAACAGTAAATGGATCAAATTAAAATTTGGTTGCCGGGGTGATGATGCACTCCAGTCCCTCTGGCGCCCATCTCTCATGGAAGGCCTCGAGCGTACAGGTGGCCACCACGTGCTCCATAGAAAAATAGAAACATAGAAAATAGGTGCAGGAGTGGGCCATTCGGCCCTTCAAGCCTGCACCACCATTCAATAAGATCATGGCTGACCATTCACCTCAGCACCCCTTTCCTGCTTTCTCTCCATACCCCTTGACCCCTTTAGCCGTAAGGGCCATATCTAACTCCCTCTTGAATATATCCAATGAACTGGCATCAACGACTCTCTGCAACAGGGAATTCCACAGGTTAACAACTCTCTGAGTGAAGAAGTTTCTCCTCATCTCAGTCCTAAATGACCTGCCCTTTATCCTAAGACTGTGTCCCCTGGTTCTGGACTTCCCCAACATCGGGAACATTCTTCCCGCATCTAACCTGTCTGAATCTTATACGTTTCTATGAGATCCCCTCTCATCCTTCTAAACTCCAGTGTATAAAGACCCAGTTGATCCAGTCTCTCCTCATATGTCAGTCCAGCAAGAACGTCCTTCCTCAGATTAGGAGACCAAAACTGTATTCCAAACACAATATTCCAGGTGAGGCCTCACCAAGGCCCTGTACAACTGCAGTAAGACCTCCCTGCTCCTATAGTCAAATCCCCTAGCTATGAAGGCCAACATACCATTTGCCTTCTTCACCGCCTGCAATACCTGCATGCCAACTTTTAATGACGGATGAACCATAACACCCAAGTCTCGTTGCACCTCCCCTTTTCCTAATCTACCACCATTCAGATAATATTCTGCCTTCATGTTTTTGCCACCAAAGTGGATAACCTCACATTTATCCACATTATACTGCATCTGCCATGCATTTGCCCACTCACCTAACCTGTCCCAATCACCCTGCAGCCTCCTAGCATCCTCCTCACAGCTCATACCGCCACCCAGTTTAGTGTCATCTGCAAACTTGGAGATATTACACTCAATTCCTTCCATCCAAATCATTAATGTATACTGTAAATAGCTGGGGTCCCAGCACTGAACCCTGCGGCACCCCACTAGTCACTACCTGCCATTCTGAAAAGGACCCATTTATCCTGACTCTCTGCTTCCTGCCTGCCAACCAATTCTCTATCCACGCCAGTACATTACCCCCAATGCCACGTGCCTTGATCTAGCACACCAATCTCTTATGTGGGACCTTGTCAAAGGCCTTTGAAAATCCAAATACTCCACATCCACTGGTTCTCCCTTGTCCACTCTACGAGTTACATCCTCAAAAAATTCCAGAGGATTGGTCAAGCATGACCTCCCTTTCATAAATCCTTGCTGACTTGGACCGATCCTGTCACTGCTTTCCAAATGCACTGCTATTTCATCCTTAATAATTGATTCCAACATTTTCCCCACTACTGGTGTCAGGCAAACCGGTCTATAATTACCGGTTTTCTCTCGTTAAAAAGTGGTGTTACATTAGCTACCCTCCAGTCCATAGGAACTGATCCAGAGTCGATAGACTGTTGGAAAATGATCACCAATGCATCCACTATTTCTAGGGCCACCTCCTTAAGTACTCTGGGATGCAGACAATCAGGTCCCGGGGATTTATCGGCCTTCAATTCCATCAATTTTCCCAACACAATTTCCCGCCTAATAAGGATATCCTTCAGTTCCTCCTTCTCACTAGATCCTCTGTTCCCTAATACATCCAGAAGGTCATTTGTGTCTTCCATCATGAAGACAGAACCAAAGTATTTGCTCAATTGGTCTGCCATTTCTTTGTTCCCCATTATTAATTCACCTGAGTCCGACTGCAAGGGACCTACGTTTGTCTTCACTAATCTTTTTCTCTTCACATATCTATAGAAGCTTTTGCAGTCAGTTTTTTTGTTCCCGGCAAGCTTCCTCTCGTACTCTATTTTCCCCCTCCTAATTAAACCCTTTGTCCTCCTCTGCTGAATTCTAAATTTCTCCCAGTCCTCAAGTTTGCTGCTTTTTCTGGCCAGTTTATATGCCTCTTCCTTGGATCTAACACTCTCCTTAATTTCCCTTGTTAGCCACTGTTGAGCCACCTTCTCTGTTTTATTGTTACTCCAGACAGGGATGTACAACTGTTGAAGTTCATCCATGTGATCTATAAATGTTTGCCATTGCCTATCCACCATCAACCCTTTAAGTATCATTTGCCAGTCTATTCTAGCCAATTCACGCCTCATGCCGTCGAAGTTAGCTTTCCTTAAGTTTAGGACCCTAGTTTCTGAATTAACTGTGTCACTCTCAATCTTAATAAAGAATTCTACCATATTATGGCCACTCTTCCCCAAGGGGCCTCACACAACAAGATTGCTAATTAGTCCCTTCTCATTACAATTCACCCAGTGTAGGATGGCCAGATCTCTAGTTGGTTCCTCAACATATTGGTCAAGAAAACCATCCCAAATATACTCCAGGAAATCCCATGATAACTGCTGTACCTTTATTGCACACATCCCTTCTTTCTTGTTTGATGCTGTCTCCAACCTCACAACTACTGTTTGGTGGCCTGTACACAACTCCCACCAGCGTTTTCTGCCCTTTGGTATTCCGCAGCTCCACCCATACATATTCCACATCATCCAAGCCAAGGTCCTTCCTTACTATTGCATTAATTTCCTCTTTAACCAGCAACGCCACCCCACCTCTTTTCCTCTCTGTCTATCCTTCCGAAATGTTGAATACCCCTGGATGTTGAGTTCCCAGCCTTGGTCACCCTGGAGCCATGTCTCTGTGATGCCAATTACATTGTATCCATTAACTGCTAAATGCGCAGTTAATTTGTCCACCTTATTCCGAATACTCCTCGCATTGAGGCACAGAGCCTTCAGGCTTGTCTTCTTAACACACCTTGCCCCTTTAGAATCTTGCTGTAATGTGGCCCTTTTTGTTTTTGGCCTTGGGATTCTCTGCCCTTCACTTTTACTATTCTCCTTTCTATCCTTTGCCTCTGTCTCCCTTTTATTTCAATCTGCCTCCCTGCATAGGTTCCCATCCCCCTGCCATATTAGTTTAACCCCTCCCCAACAGCACTAGCAAACACTCCCCCGACGACATTGGTTCCGGTCCTGCCCAGGTGCAGACCGTCCGGTTTGTATTGGTCCCACCTCCTCCAGAACTGGTTCCAATGTCCCAGGAATTTGAATCGCTGGCTTCTGCACCACTCCTCAAGCCACATATTCATCTGAGCTATCCTGCGACTCCTACTCTGACTAGCACGTGGCACTGGTAGCAATCCTGAGATTACTACTTTTGCGGTCCTACTTTTTAATTTAGCTCCTAACTCCCTAAATACGTCTCGTAGGACCTCATCCTGTTTTTTTACCTATATTGTTTGTACCTAAGTGCACCACGATAACTGGCTGTTCACCCTCCCTGCTCTGAGAAATCCTTGACCCTTGCACCAGGGAGGCAACATTCCATCCTGGAGTCTCAGTTGCGGCCGCAGAAACACCTATCTATTCCCCTTACAATCGAATCACCTATCACGATAGCTCTCCATTCTTTTTCCTGTCCTCCTGTGCAGCAGAGCCACCCACGGTGCCATGAACTTGGCTGCTGCTGCCCTATCCTGATGAGCCATCCCCCTCAACATTACCCAAAGCGGTGTATCTGTTTTGCAGGGGGATGACCGCAGGGGACCCCTGCACTACCTTCCTTGCACTGCTCTTCCTGTTGGTCACCCATTTACTATCTGGCTGTGTACCCTTTACCTGCGGTGAGACCAACTCACTAAAAGTGCTATTCACATCATTCTCAGCATCGTGCATGCTCCAGAGTGAATCCATCCGCAGCTCCAGGGCCGCAATGCGGTCTGTCAGGATCTGCAGGCGGATACACTTCCCGCACACGTAGTCGTCAGGGACACCGGAAGAGTCCCTGACTTCCCACCTAGTGCAGGAGGAACATAACATGTGTCCGAGCTCTCCTGCCATGATTTAACCTCTAGATAAACTTAATTTGGCAACAACAATGCTAAAGGTTACTTGCTGATAAAGAAAAGAAAAAGAAAAGCTACTTACCAATCACCAGCCAATCACTTACCCCCTTGGCTGTCACCTTTCGCTTTCTTTCTACTTCTTTATTGCCTTCGCCCTGCAGCTGCACAAGCATGCCTCCTCACCGAAGCTGCCCGACTCCTGATCTCGCGGCCTTTTTATTGGCCTCCAATCCAGGACTCTCGCCTCCTCACCGACGCTGCCCGACTCCTGATCTCGCGGCCTTTTTATTGGCCTCCGACCCCAGACTCTCGCCTCCTCACCAACGCTGCCCGACTCCTGATTTCGCGGCCTTTTTATAGGCCTCCGACCCCGGACTCTCTCCTCCTCACTGACGCTGCCCGACTCCTGGTTGCCGGGGGTGATGATGCCCTCGAGTCCCTCTGGCGCCCATCTCTCGCGGAAGGCCGCAAGTGTACTGGTGGATACCACGTGCTCCACCTCCAGGGACACCATGGCTCAGATGTAAGCGCGGAAAAGAGGCAGGCAGTCGGGCTGAATGACCCCAGGGACACCCTGGCTCGGAAGAGAGGCAAACAGTTGGGCTGAATGACCTCCTCGACCGCCCGCTGCCTGGACTGGTTGATGGCCACCTTGGTCATACCCAGGAGCAGTCCGACAAAGAGGCCCTCCGACCTGCCACTCCCCTCTGCCAAGGGTGCCCAAAGATCAGGAGCATGAGACTGAAGTGCAACCAGAATTTGAGGACCAGCCCATTGAAATAATGGAATAGGGGCTGCAACCTCACACACTGTACATATATGTGGAACACTGACTCCTCCAGACCGCAGAAATTGCAGGCGGCCTGGGAGTCCGTGACCCTACTTAAAAATCGATTGCACGGGATTGCCCCGTGCAACTCAACAGCTCTACAACTATTTAAGTTGTAATCAATTAAACAATTAAATCCAGTGCCCCCTGATTAAAGGTGGGGGGACACACCAAACATTTTCAAACCAAGTGCCCCCTTTTTTTCTTTTTTTTTGAGGGCACTGAAACACAAATTATACAAATGCCCCTGACTGAAAGGCGGGGGGGCGGGGGGGGGGGCACTAAAACCGGCAAATTAAAAAATTAAACTTTAAAACATATAAAATCAAATTAAAATTTGGTTGCCAGGGGTGATGATGCACTCCAGTCCCTCCGGCGCCCACCTCTCGCGGAAGGCCGCGAGCGTACCGGTGGACACACCGTGCTCCATCTCCAGGGACACCCTGGCCCGGATGTACGTACGGAAGAGAGGCAGGCAGTCAGGCTGAACAACCCCCTCGACCGCCCGCTGCCTGGACCAGCTGATGGCTCCATTGGCCGTGCCCAGGAGCAGTCCTACAAGGAGGCCCTCAGACCTACCCGCTCCCCTCCGCACAGGGTGCCCAAAGATCAGGAGTTTGGGACTAAAGTGCAACCAGAATTTGAGGAGCAGCCCCCTTAAATAATGGATGAGGGCTGCAACCTCGCACATTCCATAAAAACGTGGAACACGGACTCTTCCAGACCGCAGAAATTGCAGGCGGCCTGGAAGCCGGTGAACCGGCTTAAAAATTTGTTGCATGGGACTGCTCCGTGCACCACCCTCCAGGCCAAGTCCCCGATAAATAATGGGAGGACTCCCGCGTAGAGTGCACTCCATCGGGGACCCCCGCCTCCTCCGGATGGCAAGATGGTACGCCATGGCGTGTCCGGACGGCCGGCGAGGATGGCAAAGTTGAGGGTGTGCAGGAGCAGCCCGTACAGGAAACCCCTCCACGCAGAACTGAAAGGCACGGAGGGGATTTCCCCGAGGCGGCTCAAGTTGTGAGGTGCTGGCTCCCGAGGAAGGTTCCGGGGTTTGGCGCTGATGAGGAATTCCGTCCGGACGGGGGTCAGTTCGGACGGGATCTCCCCACGTGCTTGAGCCTCCTCGACACATCTAACGAGTCAGGGCCCAGAGCTGCTTTTAGCGACTCAATGGCATCGGCTGCGCAGCGGACGTCGGCCGAATTTAGGTGCCATGCCAGCATGTCTGGCGCCATCCAGCCTGCTCCTCCACCCTCGAGCAGGTCCCTGACCCTAGTCACCTCGCCAGCCGCAGCCCTCTCGTCCAATCGCCACCTAAAACCTCGGTCGTGGAGGTACGGATTCCTGAGCAGCAACTCCTGCAGGACAGCCGCCACTCCAGCCGGTGGAGAGCTGCGCTTGGTGGAGACTTTGTTCCGGACCCTGGTGAGTTCCTGGTAAAAGACAGGGAGCCCTGGACGGCGGTCCACCAACAACTCTACAACTCTTTTGGGGGGGACGACAAAATAAACATTAGATCGAGTGCCCCCCGATCTGGAGGACACTCCAGACACTTTTAACTGCCCTCTTTTTTTTATTTTTTTGTTTTTTGGGGGGTTTATTTGTGTTTTTTTGTGATTTTTTCGGGGGCATTAAAATCATATAATTTACAAGTGCCCCCTATAAAAGGGGAGGGGGACACTAAAACCCGGCAATTAAAACAAATTAAAATTTACAACAGCTCTACAACTCTTTTGGGGGGGAACAAAATAAACATTAACTCAAGTGCCCCCCCCCCCCGATCTGGGGGACACTCCAGACACTTTTAACTGCCCTCTTATTCTTAAATATTTTTTTTTTGTTTGTTTCTTTTTGTGATTTTTTTTGGGGACATTAACATTATATATTTTACAAGTGCCCCCTATAAAAGGGGAGAGGGTCACTAAAACCCGGCAATTAAAACAAATTCAACTTTACAACAGCTCTACAACTCTTTTGGAGTGAACAATATTAACATTAAATCTTAAACATTAAATCATGCCCCCCTGATCTGGGGGACACTCCAAACATTCCCAAGGCCCTTTTTTTGTAGTTTTCTTTTTGTGTTTTTTTTTTGGGCTTTAAAACCATAATTTACAAGTGCCTCCTATAAAAGGGGAGGGGGACACTAAAAACCCGGCAATTAAAACAAATAAAACTTTAAAACATATAAAATCAAATTAACATTTGGTTGCTGGGGGTGGCAATGCACTCCAGTCCCTCCAGCGCCCACCTCTCGCGGAAGGCCGCGAGCGTACCGGTGGACACCGCGTGCTCCATCTCTAAGGACACCCTGGCCTGGATGTAGGCGCGGAAGAGAGGCAGGCAGTCAGACTGAACAACCCCCTCGACCGCCTGCTGCCTGGACCGGCTGATGGCACCCTCGGACCTACCCGCTCCCCTCCGCACAGGGTGCCCAAAGATCAGGAGTGTGGGACTGAAGTGCAACCAGAAATTGAGGAGCAGCCCCTTTAAATAATGGAACAGGGGCTGCAACCTCGTACATTCAACAAAAACGTTGAACACGGACTCTTCCAGACCGCAGAAATTGCAGGCGGCCTGGGAGCCCATGAACCGACTTAAAAATTTATTGCACGGGACTGCTCCGTGCACCACCCTCCAGGCCAAATCCCCGATAAATAGTGGGAGGACTCCCGCGTAGAGTGCCCTCCATCGGAGACCCCCGCCTCCTCCGGACGGCAAGATGGTGCGCCATGGCGTGTCCGGACGGCAGACGAGGATGGCAAAGTTGAGGGTGTGCAGGAGCAGCCCGTACAGGAAACCCCTCCGCGCAGAACTGAAAGGCACGGAGGGGATTTCCCCGAGGCGGCTCAAGTTATGAGGCTCCGGCTCCCGAGGGAGGTTCCGGGGTTTTGCGCCGATGAGGAATTCCGTCCGGACGGGGGTCAGTTCGGACGGGATCTCCCCACGTGCTTGAGCCTCCTCAACACACCTAACAGAGTCAGGGCCCAGCACTGTTTTTAGCGACTCGATGGCATCGGCCGCGCGGCGGACGTCGGACGAATTTAGGCGCTGTGCCAGCATGTCTTGCGCCATCCAGCCCGCTCCTCCGCCATCGAGCAGGTCCCTGACTCTGGTCACCTCGCCAGCCACAGCCCTCTCGTCCGACCGCCACCTAAAACCTCGGTCGTGGAGGTA
The DNA here is from genome assembly GCF_044704955.1 of Pristiophorus japonicus. Classification (NCBI taxonomy): domain Eukaryota; kingdom Metazoa; phylum Chordata; class Chondrichthyes; family Pristiophoridae; genus Pristiophorus; species Pristiophorus japonicus. The sequence continues at coordinate 189,567,134 of NC_091980.1, read as the reverse complement.
CGGATTCCTGAGCAGCGGCTCCTGCAGGACAGCCGCCACTCCAGCCGGTGGAGAGCTGCGCTTGGTGGAGATTTTGTTCCGGACCCTGATGAGTTCCTGGTAAAAGACAGGGAGCCCTGGACGGCGGTCCACCAACAGCTCTACAACTCTTTTGGGGGGGACGACAAAATAAACATTAGATCGAGTGCTCCCCGATCTGCGGGACACTCCAGACACTTTTAACTGCCCTCTTTTTTTTGTATTTTTGTAGATTTTTTTTGTGTTTTTTTGGGGCATTAAAATCATATAATTTACAAGTGCCCCCTATAAAAGGGGAGGGGGACACTAAAACCCAGCAATTAAAACAAATTAAAATTTACAACAGCTCTACAAACCTGTGAACCTCCTCACAGGTGCATACATTAGAGGTGGGATCAGGTATCACTTATTGGTAGTCATTCTCTATGACAGAGATTCAGACTACTCTTTGTGCCTGAATATCATGGCCCTCCCTCCTCCTCATCCTCCCCTTCCTCGTATTGGTGTGCCGCCCTTTTGCATTCCTCAATCTTCAGTTCATTCAGCTTTGAATGACAAATATGGTCAACATACAGCAGTCATTGATGATTTTGCAGCCTTGCACAGGCTGTACATCAGTAACTTGCCTGAGGAGTCCAAGGGGCTGAAATTGCCCTCTTGTATAAGAGCCACGGGTCAAAAGAACATAGAACATAAGAACATAAGAATTAGGAACAGGAGTAGGCCATCTAGCCCCTCGAGCCTGCTCCGCCACTCAACAAGATCATGGTCGATCTGGCCGTGGACTCAGCTCCACTTACCCGCCCGCTCCCCATAACCCTTAATTCCCTTATTGGTTAAAAATCTATCTATCTGTGATTTGAATACATTCAATGAGCTAGCCTCAACTGTTTCCTTGGGCAGAGAATTCCACAGATTCACAACCCTCTGGGAGAAGAAATTCCTTCTCAACTCGGTTTTAAATTGGCTCCCCCGTATTTTGAGGCTGTGCCCCCTAGTTCTAGTCTCCCCGACCAGTGGAAACAACCTCTCCGCCTCTATCTTGTCTATCCCTTTCATTATTTTAAATGTTTCTATAAGATCACCCTCATCCTTCTGAACCCCAACGAGTAAAGACCTAGTGAATCGTCTCTGTACCCCCTCCAAGGCTAGTATATCCTTCCTTAAGTAAGGTGACCAAAACTGCACGCAGTACTCCAGGTGCGGCCTCACCAATACCCTGTACAGTTGCAGCAGGACCTCCCTGCTTTTGTACTCCATCCCTCTCGCAATGAAGGCGGGAGTCGACAGAGGCAGCGGCCTATAAAAGGCTCAGCAGTCTGGGTACCGGTGCAGCTCCAGCTGAGAGAGAAGGCAAAAAAGAAGTAGAAAGAAATCAAAAGGTGACGTCACAGCCAACGTGGTAAGTGATTGGCTGCTGATTGGTGAGTAGTTTTTCTTTTTCTTTATTAGTCAGTAACTTTTAACATTTTTGTCGCCAATTTAAGTGTATCTAAGGGTTAAGTCATGGCAGGACAGCTCGGTCACGTGATATACTCCTCCTGTACCATGTGGGAACACGGGGACAACACCAGTGTCCCTGACGACTACATGTGCGGGAAGTGTGTCCACCTCCGGCTCCTGACGGTCCGCGTTGCAGAGTTGGAGCTGAGGGTGGATTCACTCTGGAGCATCCACGATGCTGAGAATGACGTGAGTATCACGTGTAGCGAGTTGGTCTTACCGCAGGAGAAGGGTCCACAGCCAGCGAGGGAATGGAAGACCAGCAGGAAGAGTAGTGCAAGGAAGGTAGTGCAGGGGTCCCCTGTGGTCATCCCACTGCAAAACAGATAAACTGCTTTTAGTGCTGTTGAGGGGGATGACTCATCAGGAGAGGGCAGCAGCAGCCAAGTTCATAGCACCGTGGCTGGCTCTGTTGCACAGGAGGGCAGGAAAAAGAGTGGGCAAGCGATAGTGATAGGGGATTCAATTGTAAGGGGAATAGATAGGCGCTTCTGCGGCCGCAACCGAGACTCCAGGATGGTATGTTGCCTCCCTGGTGCAAGGGTCAAGGATGTCTCGGAGCGGGTGCAGGACATTCTAAAAAGGGAGGGAGAACAGCCAGTTGTCGTGGTGCACGTTGGTACCAACGACATAGGTAAAAAAAAGGGATGAGGTCCTACGAAATGAATTTAAGGAGCTAGGAGCTAAATTAAAAAGTAGGACCTCAAAAATAGTAATCTCGGGATTGCTACCAGTGCCACGTGCTAGTCAGAGTAGGAATCGCAGGATAGCGCAGATGAATACGTGGCTTGAGCAATGGTGCAGCAGGGAGGGATTCAAATTCCTGGGGCATTGGAACCGGTTCTGGGATGGTGGGACCAGTACAATCCGGACGGTCTGCACCTGGGCAGAATCGGAACCAATGTCCTCGGGGGAGTGTTTGCTAGTGCTGTTGGGGAGGAGTTAAACTAATATGGCAGGGGGATGGGAACCAATGCAGGGAGATAGAGGGAAACAAAAAGGAGGCAAAAGCAAAAGACAGAAAGGGGATGAGGAAAAGTGGAGGGCAGAGAAACCCAAGGCAAAGAACAAAAAGGGCCATTGTACAGCAAAATTCTAAAAGGACAGAGGGTGTTAAAAAAACAAGCCTGAAGGCGTTGTGCCTTAATGCAAGGAGTATCCGCAATAAGGTGGATGAATTAACTGTGCAAATAGATGTTAACAAATATGATGTGATTGGGATTACGGAGACGTGGCTCCAGGATGATCAGGGCTGGGAACTCAACATCCAGGGGTATTCAACATTCAGGAAGGATAGAATAAAAGGAAAAGGAGGTGGGGTAGCATTGCTGGTTAAGGAGGAGATTAAGGCAATAGTTAGGAAGGACATTAGCTTGGATGATGTGGAATCTATATGGGTAGAGCTGCAGAACACCAAAGGGCAAAAAACGTTAGTGGGAGTTGTGTACAGACCTCCAAACAGTGATGTTGGGGAGGGCATCAAACATGAAATTAGGGGTGCGTGCAATAAAGGTGCAGCAGTTATAATGGGTGACTTTAATATGCACATAGATTGGGCTAACCAAACTGGAAGCAATACGGTGGAGGAGGATTTCCTGGAGTGCATAAGGGATGGTTTTTTAGACCAATATGTCGAGGAACCAACTAGGGGGGAGGCCATCTTAGACTGGGTGTTATGTAATGAGAGAGGATTAATTAGCAATCTCGTTGTGCGAGGCCCCTTGGGGAAGAGTGACCATAATATGGTGGAATTCTGCATTGGGATGGAGAATGAAACAGTTAATTCAGAGACCATGGTCCAGAACTTAAAGAAGGGTAACTTTGAAGGTATGAGGCGTGAATTAGCTGGGATGGATTGGCGAATGATACTTAAGGGGTTGACTGTGGATGGGCAATGGCAGACATTTAGAGACCGCATGGATGAACTACAACAATTGTACATTCCTGTCTGGCATAAAAATAAAAAAGGGAAGGTGGCTCAACCGTGGCTATCAAGGGAAATCAGAGAAAAGTATTAAAGCCAAGGAAGTGGCATACAAATTGGCCAGAAATAGCAGTGAACCTGGGGACTGGGAGAAATTTAGAACTCAGCAGAGGAGGACAAAGGGTTTGATTAGGGCAGGGAAAATGGAGTATGAGAAGAAGCTTGCAGGGAACATTAAGACGGATTGCAAAAGTTTCTATAGATATGTAAAGAGAAAAAGGTTAGTAAAGACAAACGTAGGTCCCCTGCAGTCAGAATCAGGGGAAGTCATAACGGGGAACAAAGAAATGGCGGACCAATTGAACAAGTACTTTGGTTCGGTATTCACGAAGGAGGACACGAACAACCTTCCGGTTATAAAAGGGGTCGGGGGGTCTAGTAAGGAGGAGGAACTGAGGGAAATCCTTATTAGCCGGGAAATTGTGTTGAGGAAATTGATGGGATTGAAGGCCGATAAATCCCCAGGGCCTGATGGACTGCATCCCAGAGTACTTAAGGAGGTGGCCTTGGAAATAGTGGATGCGTTGACAGTCATTTTCCAACATTCCATTGACTCTGGATCAGTTCCTATAGAGTGGAGGGTAGCCAATGTAACCCCACTTTTTAAAAAAGGAGGGAGAGAGAAAACAGGGAATTATAGACCGGTCAGCCTGACATCGGTAGTGGGTAAAATGATGGAATCAATTATTAAGGATGTCATAGCAGTGCTTTTGGAAAGAGGTGACATGATAGGTCCAAGTCAGCATGGATTTGTGAAAGGGAAATCATGCTTGACAAATCTTCTGGAATTTTTTGAGGATGTTTCCAGTAGACTGGACAAGGGAGAACCAGTTGATGTGGTATATTTGGACTTTCAGAAGGCGTTCGACAAGGTCCCACACAAGAGATTGATGTGCAAAGTTAGAGCACATGGGATTGGGGGTAGTGTACTGACATGGATTGAGAACTGGTTGTCAGACAGGAAGTAAAGAGTAGGAGTAAATGGGTACTTTTCAGAATGGCAGGCAGTGACTAGTGGGGTACCGCAAGGTTCTGTGCTGGGGCTCCAGCTGTTTACACTGTACATTAATGATTTAGATGAGGGGATTAAATGTAGTATCTCCAAATTTGCGGATGACACTAAGTTGGGTGGCAGTGTGAGCTGCGAGGAGGATGCTGTGAGGCTGCAGAGCGACTTGGATAGGTTAGGTGAGTGGGCAAATGCATGGCAGATGAAGTATAATGTGGATAAATGTGAGGTTATCCACTTTGGTGGTAAAAACAGAGAGACAGACTATTATCTGAATGGTGACAGATTAGGAAAAGGGGAGGTGCAAAGAGACCTGGGTGTCATGGTACATCAGTCATTGAAGGTTGGCATGCAGGTGCAGCAGGCGGTTAAGAAAGCAAATGGCATGTTGGCCTTCATAGCAAGGGGATTTGAGTACAGGGGCAGGGAGGTGTTGCTACAGTTGTACAGGGCATTGGTGAGGCCACACCTGGAGTATTGTGTACAGTTTTGGTCTCCTAACCTGAGGAAGGACATTCTTGCTATTGAGGGAGTGCAGCGAAGGTTCACCAGACTGATTCCCGGGATGGCGGGACTGACCTATCAAGAAAGACTGGATCAACTGGGCTTGTATTCACTGGAGTTCAGAAGAATGAGAGGAGACCTCATAGAAACATTTAAAATTCTGACGGGGTTAGACAGGTTAGATGCAGGAAGAATGTTCCCAATGTTGGGGAAGTCCAGAACCAGAGGTCACAGTGTAAGGATAAGGGGTATGCCATTTAGGACCGAGATGCGGAGGAACTTCTTCACCCAGAGAATGGTGAACCTGTGGAATTCTCTACCACAGAAAGTTGTTGAGGCCAATTCACTAAATATATTCAAAAAGGAGTTAGATGAGGTCCTTACTACTAGGGGGATCAAGGGGTATGGCGAGAAAGCAGGAATGGGGTACTGAAGTTGAATGTTCAGCCATGAACTCATTGAATGGCGGTGCAGGCTAGAAGGGCCGAATGGCCTACTCCTGCACCTATTTTCTATGTTTCTATGTTTCTATGTTTCTATTCCATTTGCCTTCCTGATTACCTGCTGCATCTGCAAACCTCTGCATCGCAGCATGTTATAATTTCTCCCCATTCAAATAATATTCCCTTTTACTGTTTTTTTTTCCAAGGTGAATGACCTCACATTTTCTGACATTGTATTCCAACTGCCAAACCTTAGCCCATTCGCTTAACCTATCTAAATCTCTTTTCAGCCTCTCTGTGTCCGCTACACAATACGCTTTCCCACTAATCTTTGTGTCGTCTGCAAATTTTGTTACACTACACTCTGTCCCCTCTTCCAGGTCATCTATGTATATTGTAAACAGTTGTGGTCCCAGCACCGATCCCTGTGGCACACCACTAACCACCGATTTCCAACCCGAAAACGACCCATTTATCCCGACTTTCTGCTTTCTGTTAGCCAGCCAATTCTCTATCCATTTCCTCTGACTCCGCGTACCTTTATCTTCTGCAGTAACCTTTTGTGTGGCACCTTATCGAATGCCTTTTAGAAATCTAAATACACCACATCCATTGGTACACCTCTATCCACCATGCTCGTTATATCCTCAAAGAATTCCAGTAAATTAGTTAAACATGGTTTCCCCTTCATGAATCCATGTTGCGTCTGCTTGATTGCACTATTCCTATCTAGATGTCCCGCTATGTCTTCTTTAATGATAGCTTCAAGCATTTTCCCCACTACAGATGTTAAACTAACCGGCCTATAGTTACCTGCCTTTTGTCTGCCCCCTTTTTTAAACAGAGGCGTTACATTAGCTGCTTTCCAATCCACTGGTACCGCCGCAGAGACCAGAGAATTTTGGTAGATTATAACGAATGCATCTGCTATAACTTCCGCCATCTCTTTTAATACCCTGGGATGCATTTCATCAGGACCAGGGGACTTGGCTACCTTGAGGTCCATTAGCCTGTCCAGCACTACCCCCCTCGTGATAGTGATTGTCTCAAGGTCCTCCCTTCCCACATTCCCGTGATCAGCAATTTTAGCATGGTTTTTGTGTCTTCCACTGTGAAGACCGAAGCAAAATAATTGTTTAAGGTCTCAGCCATTTCCATATTTCCCATTATTAAATCCCCCTTCTCATCTTCTAAGGGACCAACATTTACTTTAGTCACTCTTTTCCGTTTTATGTTTCGGTAAAAGCTTTTACTATCTGTTTTTATGTTTTGCGCAAGTTTACTTTTGTAATCTATCTTTTCTTTCTTTTTTGCTTTCTTAGTCATTCTTTGCTGTCGTTTAAAATGTTCCCAATCTTCTAGTTTCCCACTAACCTTGGCCACCTTATACGCATTGGTTTTTAATTTGATACTCTCCTTTATTTCCTTGGTTATCCACGGCTGGTTATCCCTTCTCTTACCGCCCTTCTTTTTCACTGGAATATATTTTTGTTGAGCACTATGAAAGAGCTCCTTAAAAGTCCTCCACTGTTCATCAATTGTGCCACCATTTAGTCTGTGTTCCCAGTCTACTTTAGCCAACTCTGCCAGTAGTCCCCTTTTTTTAAGCATAGTACGCTCATTTGAGACACTACTTCCTCACCCTCAATCTGTATTACAAATTCAACCATACTATGATCACTCATTCTGAGAGGATCTTTTAGTCGGAGATCGTTTATTATTCCTGTCTCATTACACAGGACCAGTTCTAAGATAGCTTGCTCCCTTGTAGGTTCTGTAACATACTGTTCTAAGTACCAATCCCCTATGCATTCTATGAATTCCTCCTCAAGGCTACCCCATGCGATTTGATTTGACCAATCGATATATTGGTTAAAATCCCCCATGATTACTGCTGTTCCTTTTTCACATGCCTCCATTATTCCCTTGATTATTGTCCGCCCCACCGTGAAGTTATTATTTGGGGGCCTATAAACTCCGCCCATCAGTGATTTTTTCCCCTTACTATCTCTAAACTCCACCCACAATGATTTAACATTTTGTTCATTAGAGCCAATATCGTCTCTCATAACTGCTCTGATATCATCCTTTATTAACCGAGCTACCCCACCTCCTTTCCCTTCTTGTCTATCTTTCCGAATTGTCAGATACCCCTGTATGTTTAATTCCCAGTCTTGGCCACCCTGCAACCACGTTTCTGTAATGGCCACCAAATCATACCCATTTGTAATGATTTGTGCCGTCAACTCATTTACTTTGTTTCGAATGCTACGTGCGTTTAGGTGAAGTGTTTTAATACTAGTTTTTAAACCATGATTTTTAGTTTTGACCCCTCCTGCAGCCCCTTTATATTCATACATATTGTCCCTTCCTATCACCTTGTGGTTTACACTTACCCCAGTGTTACTCTGCTCTGTTGCCTCCTGCCTTTTGTTTCCTTTCTTGGGGTTCTGTTCATCTGAGCTCTCACCCACTCTAACTAGCTCAGAGCCCTCTCCTGGGTTCCCATCCCCCTGCCAAGCTAGTTTAAAGCCCTCCCAACCGCACTATCAAAACCACCCGCGAGAACATTGGTCTCGTCTCTGTTGAGGTGCAAACTGTCCGACTTGTACAGGTCCCACCTACCCCAGAAGCGGTCTCAATTGTTCAGGAAACTAAAGCCCTCCCTCCTACACCAATGCCCCAGCCACGTATTTATCTGACTAGCCTTCCTATTTCTACCCTCACTGGTACATGGCACTGGCAGTCATCCCGAGATTACCACCTTTGAGGTCCTGGCTTTCAATCTTACTCCTAGCTCCCTAAACTCAGCTTTCAGGACCTCACCCCTCTTTCTACCTACGTCGTTGGTACCAATGTGGACCACAACCACTGGCTGTTCCCCTTCCCTCCCCAGAATGCCCTGCAGTTGCTCAGTGACATCATTGACCCTTGCACCAGGTCGGTAAGGACTCACCGCTCAGTCGGCGTGGAGGGGCCGCCATTTTGAAAATTGCCCTCCATTATTTTTGGAGCGGTGTACGGGATCGCCCCATCCGTCTTCCCGCCCTGTCGGCCATGCGCCGACCTCTTACCGACCGGCGGCGACCCGCTTTTCGCCTCGCGCGGGAAATTTCCCCACAGGAGTGGATTGACTGTCGTTCGGTGCCCCCGGCAGCTTTTCCCGGCGGGAAGCTTCTTGTGGCTGGGTGACGCATTCGCCTTTAAAGGGGCGAGCGCACTGCCGCAGCCGCAATTTTATTTTAATTGTCGGCCTTCCCTGGTGGCCCAGTGTTTGCCACTAAAGTGGCTGCGGAGTTCGCAGCGGCCCTCCCCTTTAATTGAAGGGAGGGATGTTGTGCTGCGTCAGCGCGACACTGATGACTGGCCGCGGCCGCCAACCCGACAGAACGGCACTTCCACCCTGCACCCGCCAGGAACACCACCCCACTGCAAAAACAATCAAGAGCTGGATATCGCCGGGTTCTCCGCCCCCGGAGAACACCTAAAAACAGTAAGTGCGACTCGTTTGAGGCGAAGGGAAATTTTGGCGCCTGAGTATCAGAATCATTGCTTCAGTATCTGGTTGTTGTGCTGCACAGGGGCTTGGTGCTGGCATGGGCCTCCTTGCATCAGCGTTCTGCCGATGTGTGGCAGTTGCTAATTGGAGTCATAAGCTCTGGTAATAAAGGATAGCACCTTCGTCTCCCAAGGGCCATCAGTCCCTCATGCCTTCAAACAAAATGGAATGCTGCAGAACAAAAAGCGTTGTGTGTGCTGACTGGATAACGGGCATTAATATACAGGATGACTTTGCTGGGGTCGGAAACTATTTACACGATAATGGACTGTCATTTCTTTCTGTTCATGTACGCATTATGGTTGTTGTGATGAGGTCTGATTGCCACGTGTATTCCATTTATAATCCCCTGCACTTATGAGGAATCCTGCAAGCTGAAAAAGTCCTGTGCCCTCTCTATTTCACTTGAGAAAGTGATAACCGTTTTTCAACGGGCGTACGTGGCATCAGTCACTTGCTTTCGACATGACTGAACTGCAGACTGGCTTATCTAACAGATGTCCTTTGCACAGAAGCTTAAAATATTCTTGACAGCAAAAGGAAGAGCTGCCCCAGTCCTTGAAGTCGTCTGTAAGTCATACTGTAGTAAATGGATCGATCACTGCTTCTGCAGTGAAATGGAGGCACCGAGCACACTTCTTTCCGGGCACGCCAAGGTAAGAATAATGTGGCCTGTAAATATGGATCCTGGGATAATGGTGGATACAAGCATCGGCCAGAGGTTTTTTTGACACCTGCAGTTGATTTCTCATCATGAAGTTCTCCTTCACATCCAAATCACGTAACAGTATGTTAGTTGACCCTGACAATCCCAATCTCCCACATTTCTTCAGTAATACTCATTCTGCAGCAGGAATTTAGCACCGTAAAAGCAAGTGTTGCACAGGAAAATCAACATTTGAGCTAAAAGACATCACTCGGGGAATGAATAAAACACTTGACAAGATGTTCAATGCACAAGAACCAAGACACATCCACCGCAAAAATTGTGACTTGAAATGCAGCTTGAAAATCCGCAAACTCAGTTTAAGCAGCTTTGCAAAGCAGCCTCGCCTATTCAGCACACACATGCCCAGTTCCTCAAGGTGAGGCTGAGGCTTTTGGCACAGCCTCTGCCTGAACTTGTGAAACCGGTACCAGACCTGTTCAGCACACTTTCTTAGTATGTGCCAGAAACATGACCTCCTCCTGTCCCACAAAATCACTTGTCACATAATCAGGTGGGGGGGAAAATCAAGCATGTGAGGTCGAACGCTAAATTTTTCAACCAACGCCCACTGCCTGCGATGGCTCACACAAATTTAAAGGCTGAGGGGTGACTTAATTGATGGTCTTTAAAATTATGAAGAGGTTAGAAAAGGTAGACGTAGAGAAGATGTTTCAACTTGTGGGGAATCCAAAACTAGGGGTTATAAAGATAAGATAGCCATTAATAAATCCAATAAAGATTTCAAGAGAAACTTCTTTACCTCGAGAGTGGTTAGAATATGGAAATTACTACCACACGGAGAAGTTGAGGTGAATTGCATAGATGCATTTAAGGGGAAGCTAGAAACATAGAAACATAGAAAATAGGTGCAGGAGTAGGCCATTCGGCTCTTCAAGCCTACACCACCATTCAATAAGATCATGGCTGATCATTCACCTCAGTACCCCTTTCCTGCTTTCTCTCCATACCACTTGATCCCTTTAGCCATAAGGGCCACATCTAACTCCCTCTTGAATATATCTAACGAACTGGCCTCAACAGCTTTCTGTGGTAGAGAATTCCACATGCTCACAACTCTCTGAGTGAAGAAGTTTCTCCTCATCTCGGTCCTAAATGGCTTACCCCTTATCCTTAGACTGTGACCCCTGGTTCTGGACTTCCTCAGTATCGGGGACATTCTTCCTGCCTCTAACCTATCCAATCCCGTCAGAATTTTATATGTTTCTATGAGATCCCCTCTCATTCTTTTAAACTCCAGTGAATATAAGCCTAGTCGATCCAGTCTTTCTTCATATGTCAGTCCTGTCATCCCGGGAATCAGTCTGGTGAACCTTCGCTGCACTCCCTCAATAGCAAGAACGTCCTTCCTCAGATTAGGAGAGCAAATCTGAACACAATATTCCAGGTGAGGCCTCTCCAAGGCCCTGTACAACTGCAGTAAGACCTCCCTGTTCCTATATTCAAATCCCCTAGCTATGAAGGCCAACATGCCATTTGCCTTCTTTACCGCCTGCTGTACCTGCATACCAACTTTCAATGACTGATATACCATGACACCCAGGTCTCGTTGCACCTCCCTTTTTCCTAATCTGTCGCCTTTCTGATAATATTCTGCCTTTCTGTTTTTGCCACCAAAGTGGATAACCTCACATTTATCCACATTATACTGCATCTGCCATGCATTTGCCCACTCACCTAGCCCATCCAAGTCACCCTGCAGCCTCTTAGCATCCTCCTCACAGCTCACACTGCCACCCAGCTTAGTGTCACCTGCAAACTTGGAGATATTACACTCAATTCCTTCATCTAAATCATTGCTGTATATTGTAAATAGCTGGGGTCCCAGCACTAAACCCTGCGTCACCCCACTAGTCACTGCCTGCCATTCTGAAAAGGACCCATTTGTGGAATAAGGAATAGAGGTTATGCTGGTTAGATGAAGTAGGGTGGGAGGAGGCTCATGTGGACCTTGGACCTGTTGGGCAGAATGTCCTGTTTCTGTGCTGTAAATATTATGGGCTAGATTTTCCATTATTTTTGCATGCATAACGCCCACTTAACGTCGATTTTAATGCTGAAATGAGGCGTAACGCCCAGATATCGCCCATTTAGCCACAAAATGGAAACTGATGCCCTTTCTCGGTCACTTATCGCTGAGCGTTACTTTCCACATGTGCATAACGCCGAGAAAAAATAATACTACCCGCCCACTTTTTTTGAGCGGAATCATCAGAATGGGCGAAACCAATGCCCATAATATCGGCCAGTGTTACTTTCGGTACGTAATTAACACCGAGATTTAATAATACCCGGCTACTGTTTTTTGTCGCAAAGATCACATTTGCCGAAACTAACACCCAGTATATCGCCGATCCTTACTTTCAACACCTTGCACACATCTCGCCCACAATATCGCTCACCGAAAAAAACGCTGGGAAAAAATGGAACTAACTGGAACTACTCACAGCGGTATGGATGCCATGTTCTAAATCACATGTCGTATCATTTAAAAGACTGCTCTGCTTCAACCTCGGGGGAGGTCAGATGTACTCTAGAGGTCTTTGGAGGTGATGTGAACATCTGAACAAACATCTTATCATACTGTGGACGATTGGAATTTATAAGTGTCTTAGTGGCGTCATTCATACTTTGTGACCAATCGGTGGGAAACAGATAGCTATTGGAATAGGGCCTGTCCTTTCTCACCCTTTCTTGGTGACCACTTACATGCTGCAGACTCGAGATGGCAGAAGGTACGCTCAACAGCGTCATGTGCCCAATGAGGAGGACAAGACTTTACACCCCCCGCAAGTACAGGGAGAAGCAGTCTTACCTCAACTTGTCCGGCACTGCGCTTCCACAAAGAGGTTATCAGTGAGGTATACCAGCTCATCAGGGGAGATCTGCAGCCTGCCAGCACCATCAGAACTGCACTGTCCATCAAGGTCAAGGTCACCGTGGCACTGTCGTTCTACGCATCGGGTTCTTTTCAGGCCACAGCTGGCGACATTTGCAGTATGTCTCAGCATGCCACACATTGCTGCATTAGACAGGTAATTGAAGCTCTGTACGCACGCAGGGTGGACTTTATTAGCTTCCCTATGACCAGGGAGGCTCAGACTGAGGGGGCTTTAGGATTCTATCGAATTGCCAACTTCCCTAAGGTGCAGGGAGCAATAGACTGTATGCACATCGTGATGCGGGCACCTTTTTCAGGCTGCAGAGGTTTTCAGGAACCGCAAGGGATGCCACTCCCTGAATGTTCAACTCGTTGTCGACCACCAGCAAATTAGTATGGCAATGAATGCTACATTTCTGGGCAGCATCCATGATGCTTACATTCTGCGTGAGAGCACTATATCTGACTTGGTTAACAATCAGCCACAAGGTCAATGCTGGATGCTTGGTGACAAAGGATATGGCCTCGCCACCTGGCTGATGACCCCCTGTGTGACACCCACACCGAAGCCGAGAGGCGATACAACGAGAGCCACAGAGCCACTCGCAATATCATGGAGAAAACCATTGGAGTACTTAAGCAGCGCTTTAGATGCCTGGACCACTCAGGAGCCGAGCTCCAATACCACCCTGAGCAGGTACCTCAATTCGTGGTGGTGTGTTGCATGCTACACAACTTGGCTATCAGGAAGGGACAAGAATTGCCAGAAGGGTGTGACGGTCCACCTCAGGAGAGAGAGGAAGAGGAGGACGAGGAGGTGGACACTGACCTCGGGCCAATCAGGCTGATGCTGAAGCCATGCCCCCACCCCCCTGTAGACTGCCCGAAAGGGCCTGTGGTGGCATCATACCTGCAAGAGCCTTACGTCAGGAGCTCATAATTGAGCGCTTTGCCTGACAGAACTTTGGTGGTATTTACAAGGCTGACACACTGCTGGGTGTGCAGGTCATACATCAATGGTGTGCATCACCTTGGTGACAGTTAAAGTTTAAGTTGATTGAAGTTAAGTGTAATCATACCCTTTGATGTTAAGGAATCACCAGTGTGTAACGGTGCAGTTATGTGAGTCAATGCGCAACAAGGTTATGTTAAATAAAACGCATTTAAACCGACCATTTGTCTGAAATCAGAAGTATATCTGTAAAAACCAACCCTTCCCCCCCCCACCCCCCAGCTTCTCCTCTCCACCTCTACCCCTTCCCCTTCCCCTCCTGACTCCAAGCAACCTGGCCAAGGAGCTCCTTAGGCGATGCTTCATTGGGGGGGGGGGGGCGGGGATGACGGCCGAACCGCTGCTTGGACAGATATAGGAGAGGACAGTCCCGAGGTGGGAACGTGCTCCGAGCCAGAAGCAAGATGTTGCTCCTGGCTCTCATGTGTCATTGGCAATGGGGGTGCAGCACCTTGGGGTGCAGTGCCATGCTCCAGGACCACTGAGAGCCCTCTGCCACCAGTGTTCCTAGTGAGCAGCTCCAGGGCCTCCAACATCCCTTCCATGTTATGTATTATTTGTTGGACAAAAACTCAGTGCCACCTATGTTCTTGGTGCTTAGTAGGCTTTTTGGTGCGGGAGAATCTCCTTCGTGCCTCCCACAACAGCCAAACAAGCACACACCACACCCACACACACTTTCAGTCCCTCTCTGCTCCCTCTCTCTCTTCTTCTGCACATGTAGTGATGACCCCTGACCTCCTGAATCACGGGAAACGAGCGTTGCCATGCCGTTGCTAAGGACGGCGACACTTTACGGCAGAAGGTCAAAGAGATTTAACGCTACCGCCCATTTCAGATTGCTCGTGGTAATGCCCAATTTCAAAACTGGAGACTAGGAGCTTTGAGAATGGGCAACAAGCCGGCGATCTGAAAACCCATTTTTACCGCCCACGCCAGAAACAACACCCATTTTGGGGTGATCTTCACAAAAGTGTAAAATCTAACCCTATGTAATTCTATGTGAGGCTTCACTGCAAAGTACAATTTTCCAATGCAGTCAACCCCAGTTTAATTTGTGGTCAATTGTGTCAGAAAAGAGCCCAAAGATTTACCCAAACTTGTCACTTGTATGTGTAAATATGTCTCTGTGTAGGCAGAAACAGCAGTGCATTGCTCACTCTTTGCTTTGGATTCATTTTTACACAGAAAGTGACTGAAAGACTGGAATTCTCGAGCCAATATTGGCAGAAACAGTGCAGAAGATATTGTTCCCATCTCCAATTACTGGAATTACTGCTTCCACCTCGGCCTTTTTCTACTGGGGGACCACCAGACACTCCTTCTTATCCCCTTGGTCCAACTGGCACCAATTTGACTCTCACCTGCTCTGTGAGCAGAAGTAGTAGATGGTGATGTCTAGATGAGAATTAAACTTTTCATGAGCCTCTTCATTTTCATTTCCTTTACCTTCTCCTTTAATTGCTTCAATTTACCTGCTCTTCTTTGCTGCAGTGCACCTCCAAATGTCCTCCCCCCACTCCCATATCATTGCTTTAAAGATATCCTGTTTGAAAACCGCAGGGAGGATTAACGCACGGACCTATGGCCAGGGTCCCTCTGCAAATATGGGGTCACCACCAGGGTGCAGTTACATTTAAGCATAGTCTATTGTGATAATGATTTGCTTTATTATTAATGCAGTGTGCATTTACTGGCCTATTTCTTCATGTATTTTACTACATCTTTAGGTGAATCAGGAAGTGGGGGTGTGAAGGAGGTGTGGAGGAGTCTCAAATGCCTTTGGTTCCCAAGGCTCCAAGGGGCCGAAATTGCCCCCCGCCGAAAACGCGGCGCCCCTAAGGTGTTTCGACTGTTTTCGCTGCTGCGGTAGATATGGTGGCCTCTTGCGCGAAATTCCGCACTTTGGCTTTTTTTTCGAGCGGCCCGGAAGTCGGTCGTAATAGGGGCGGAAGTGTGGCGGAGAGCGGAAGTTCGGTAAGTAGAGGGGAAGAAGTGGGAGGCAGGCGGACTGTCCGCCGCTGTCACTCATCAGCGTAGTGCTGATGACGTCACTTAAAAGGGCGAGCAGGTGAGCGCTCTGCGATTCTTTAACTTCGGTCTACTAGGCCACCAGGGAAGGTTTTGGCGGCCGTTCCACTCTGCTGCATGGCCGCCCATTTCCAACGGTAATATGCCTTAAGGGAAGGGGCAATTTTGGCCCCCAAGGATTCTTAATCGGGCTCACCCCTGACCTGAAAGAACGGCAATTAATTGCAAGGGAATTGACTAGCCCAGGGGTGGCCAACCTGAGCCTGACAAGGAGCCAGAATTTACAAATGTACCTTGCCAAAGAGCCACAGAAATATGCAATGATTATATTATATATAATGGGCCTAAGGGACCTCGCGTCGGCCCGCTTCTATCCCGGACCGAAAGGACCTCGCACGACCTGTAGCTCCTGTTCGAGGCTTGCAACCCGAGCCATCTAGAAAGGTTCCACGCTGTGAGGAGGGGCACCCCGCCGGAGACCGAACCCGGCACCGCCAGGGAAACACAGCGGGGAACTGGAACCGCCTGGGGAACCGGGCTTGGCCTGGCACTGCCCGGGACACACAGCAGGCCCCCGAGCCCGGGACACACACACCAAGGAAAATGGACAACAAGCCAAGGAGAGTGAGGGTAGCAGCCCCGACCGGCTCGGTGTCGCTCGGTGCCAGAAAACCCACGGCGCTGTCTTCGGCCTGGTATGCTCGGGCGAGCACACCAGGCTGAAGACAGCTCCGTGGCCGAAGAGACCACTGCACCGACCCGTTTCTACCTCGGCTCAGAGGGACACCTGCACCTTAAACTTTTTAACTAACTTTCAATTTGTCTTTTAAAAAAAAACTTGTAATCAATCTTAACTTTTAAACAATTGGGGAAACTTTTATAACTTATTATTGATCTACATCTTAGACTTTTTAACAACTCTTAAAAACTTTTTAAACAAATTGGGAATTTTCATCAACTTTTAACTTTTAAAATAACTTTGGAAGTCACCTTCCTAATGCCTGCCCCCCAGCCAAGCCTCTGGCCATCCACCATCAATGGCGCTACTCGCGCCGAGCTTGCGGCCAACACTTCGCCGTAGGCAATTAGGCTTATACAGCTGTGCCTGGTCTCCAGTTGTCTTGGACCCCCTTGACACTGGACCAAGACCTTGCTCAGCTAAGCCCGTGTGATTGCCGGTGTGCAACGGCCACCCCACGTTAAAAGAACTCACGCACAGACATCTTCCACTTCGTCAGTATGAAGTTCGGGACCTGGAACGTCAGGACCCTCATGGACAATTCCAACAGCAACAGGCCGGAACGCTGCACCACCATAGTTGCCCGGGAACTCAGACGTTTTGACATTGACATCGCCGCCCTAAGCGAGACCCGGCAGGCAGGGGAAGGCCAGTTGAAGGAACATGGTGGAGGTTACACCTTCTTCTGGAAAGGGAAACCAGAGGCAGAACGCCGCCTTCATGGAGTCGGCTTTGCCGTCAAGAATGAGCTGGTCGGCTGCCTCAAAGACTCCCCCTGTGGGGTTAACGAACGCCTCATGACTCTTCATCTTACCCTATCCCAGAACCAATGCGCCACAGTCATCAGTGCATACACCCCTACACTCGATACAATGTATGAGGCTAAAGAGGGTTTTTATTCCAATCTCGAGACATCCTTGTCCCGCATCCCCACGGGCGACAAATTGATCTTCCTGGGTGACTTTAATGCCAGGGTCGGCAAAGACACAGCCCTCTGGGGAGGCGTGATTGGCAGAGAGGGGGTAGGGAAAGCCAACTCCAGTGGTACCCTACTCCTGACAAAATGTCCAGAACATGAACTTCTCATCAACAACACCCTGTTCTGCCAGAGGGACAAATACAAGGCATTGTGACAACACCCTCACTCCAAACACGGGACCTGCTCAACTATGTCATTGTCCGAGCCAGGGATCGCAAGGATGTGCGCATCACCCGCGCCATGACAGGAGCCGACGACTGCTGGACGAACCATCGCCTAATCCGATCCATCATCAACATTAACATTGCCCCAAAGCAGAGGGGACAGCAGAAGCAGTTCCGTAAAAAAGTTAATGCCGGGGCACTTAGCCTCACAGCCAATCTGGCGTGTCTTGATGACCCTGAGATGCTGAATGCCCACAGCACTTGGTCTGCCCTCCAGACCTCTATAACCAGTGCCTGTGAAGAGACACTTGGTCACTCAACCAGAAAACATCAGGACTGGTTTGATGAAAATGATCAGGAGATCGAAGAACTAATAGATCGCAAGCGCAAAGCATTTCTGAGCCTCAAGCAACAACCCAACTCGGGAGCTGCATTACAGACGGCTCAAGGCTCAGGTCCAACAAAAAATCCGGGACCTAAAGAACAGGTGGTGGATGGAGAAAGCACAAGAGATAGAACAACTGGCCGACAGCCACCATATGCGACGATTCTTCATTGCAGTCAAGGCCACCTACGTTCCAAATGCCCAAGGCCCCACCCCACTCGTGGCCTAGAACGGGGAAACACTCATCAAGGACACCAAGACTGTCAGGGCCCAATGGAAGGAGCACTTTGAAGATCTCCTCAATGGAGATTCTGCCTTTGACTTGAGTGTTCTCGACTCCATCCCGCAGCATGCGACCCGCCACCAACTCAGTGAAACTCCAACGTTGCACGAGGTAGGCAAAGCCATAAAACAGCTCAAGAATAACAAGTCTACGGAAGCGGATGGAATCCCTGCTGAGGCGCTAAAGTATGGCGGGGAGGCGCTGTTGGCGCGGATACATGACCTCATCTCTCTCAGTTGGAGGGAGGAGAGCATGCCGGGAGATCTGAGAGATGCAGTGATCGTGACCATTCTTTAAAAAGGGGGACAAGTCCGACTGCAGCAACTACAGGGGAATCTCCCTGCTATCAGCCACTGGGAAAGTTGTCGCTAGATTCTCCTCAACCGTCTTCTTCCTATGGCCGAGGAGCTCCTCCCGGAATCACAATGCGGATTTCGCCCCCTACAGGGCACAACGGACATGATCTTTGCAGCGCGACAGCTGCAGGAAAACTGCAGGGAGCAGCGCCAGCCCTTATACATGGCCTTCTTCGATCTTACAAAGGCCTTTGACACTGTCAACCGTGAGGGTCTATGAAGCGTCCTCCACCGTTTTGGATGCCCCCAAAAGTTTGTCAACATCCTTCGTCTGCTTCACGATGATATGCAGGCCGTGATCCTTACCAACGGATCCATTACAGACCCAATCCATGTCCGGACCGGGGTCAAACAGGGCTGCGTCATCGCTCCAACCCTCTTCTCAATCTTCCTCGCCGCCATGCTCCACCTCACAATAAACAAGCTCCCCGCTGGAGTGGAACTAAACTACAGAACCAGTGGGAAGTTGTTTAACCTTCGCCGCCTCCAGACCAGGTCCAAGATTACCCCAACCTCTGTCGTTGAGCTGCAGTATGCGGACGATGCCTGCGTCTGCGCACATTCTGAGGCTGAGCTCCAGGATATAGTCGATGTATTCATGGGTATTCAATGAAAGCATGGGCCTTACGTTTAACATCCGGAAGACAAAGGTCTTCCACCAGCCTGTCCCCGCCGCACAGCACTGCCCTCCAATCATCAAGATTCATGGCGCGGCCCTCGACAACGTGGACCTTTTCCCATATTTCGGGAGCCTCTTATCAACAAAGGCAGACATTGATGAGGAGATTCAACATCGCCTCCAGTGCACCAGTGCAGCTTTCGGCCGTCTGAGGAAAAGAATGTTTGAAGACCAGGCCTTCAAATCTACCACCAAGCTCATGGTCTACAGGGCTGTAGTAATACCCACCCTCCTGTATGGATCTGAGGCATGGACGATGTATAGAAGGCACCTCAAGTCACTGGAGATATATCATCAACGATGTCTCCGCAAGATCCTACAATTCCCCTGGGAGGACAGACGCACCAACATCAGTGTCCTCGTCCAGGCTAGCATCCCCAGTATTGAAGCACTGACCACACTCGATCAGCTTCGCTGGGCAGGCCACATAGTTCGCATGCCAGATACGAGACTCCCTAAGCAAATGCTTTATGCGGAGCTCCTTCATGGTAAACGAGCCAAAGGTGGGCAGCGGAAACGTTACAAGGACACCCTCAAAGCCTCCCTGGTAAAGTGCGACATCACCACTGACACCTGGGAGACCCTGGCCGCAGACCGCCCGAGGTGAAGAAAGTGCATCCGGGAGGGCGCTGAGCTCTTCGAGTCTCAACGCAAAGAGCGTGAAGAGGTCAAGCGCAGGCAGTGAAAGGAGCGCGCGGCAAACCAGCCCCACTGACCCCTTCCCTTGACGAATGTGTGTCCCACCTGTAACAGGATCTGTGGCTCTCGTATCAGACAATTCAGCCATCAAAGGACTCACTTTGGGAGTGGAAGCAAGTCTTCCTCGATTCCGAGGGACTGCCTATGATGATGATTATATATATATTTATAGGTATAATGACAATATATATTTATACATTTATAATCTATATTATATATACTATAATAATATTAATATATTATACATATCATAATGAACTATGATGATAATGAAAACTTACTTTTTTACTTAGTGGGACTTCTGACAATCCTTGCTTGCAACAATTCCCTTGAAGTTTGGTTGGTATTCAGTTGTGCTCACACTCAGCAGTTCTACATGGGTGTCCATCAAAGCTGATCGCTGCTTGGTTTTCACAAGTTTGAGTGTTGAGCAAAAAGACTCACAAAGATAGGTCGTGGCAAACATGGAGATTAATTTTAGGGCTGCACCACTGATGTTGGGATATTTATCCTTTGGTACAGATTTCCAGCAAGTAAGGGTCCCCTCTGTCTTCTGAATAGATTTCAATCTCTCATTTCCAAAAGTTCTATTATTTCTAACTGGGATGTTGCTTTGTCAGTGACTAAAGGGGGTATCAGACGATGGACTTCAGCACTAAATCAGAAATCTGGTTTGAAGTCTTTTCCGCTGCAAATCTTGGAATCTTTCCTCAAAATTGTCCTCAAGATCTTTAATCAAGCTTGCATATCTAGTTGTGCTCCATGTTAGGGGCTCTGCTTCATCTTCTTTTGATCTGGTTTGAAGTTGTGACATTGAGGGAAAGTATGTCAACACTCCCTTCACTATTTATCTATGAAACTATTGCAGTTTGTTTATGAACGCAAATACGCTTTGCAGTAGATCACACAGCAACTTGAATTTCCCCTGTAATTCCACATTGAGTTTATCCGAATGCGGCAGCATGTTTGCAAGAAATGCCAAATCTAGAACCTACCCAGGATCTGTAAGCTTGTTCTGTATTCTGTGCTTCTCTTCCATAAACAATTTCACTTGTTCCAGCAGCTCGAAACAACAGGAAATAACTTTACCTCTTGAGAGCTATCGAACTGAGCAGTGAAGTGACAAATCGGCAGGGGAGTTGTCTTCATCCAGTTCTTTAATTAGATTTTGGAATTATCTGTGATTGAGTGCATTTGTGCAAATGAAATTCACAACGTCAAAGACAGGTTTCATGACTTGATCTAATTTGAGATATTTAGACAGCAGTTGCTCACGATGAATAATACTGTTAAATGTCCAAAATTCAGGAACGCTCTCATCAGATTTACAAAGCCCTACTGATCCATTCACAGATCCCCACGTGGCAGAGCCCCGTCCATTGCAATGGAAGTGAAATTCTGAAAAGGCAACTTGATTTTTGCAACTACCAACATCAACGCCTCTTTTAGATCTCGTCCACAAGTTCTGTCCTTTAGTAGCATGAAATCGAGGAGTTCTTCCCTTACAACACAGACGTCAGAAATGGTGCAGACAAATATTGATAACTGAGGTTTATCTTGTACATCACGTGGCTCATCTGAAATGATGCTCAAATACACTGCTGAAGGTGTGAGTGCAGTTGCGACTCAATGTCATTGTTCAGGTCGGAGATTCTGCGTTCTTTGGGTGGCGTGAGAGTTGCAGGCCAGAAATTTTCTTCTGCAGATTCTCGGTCACTGGTGATAGGATTGAAATCACATCAGTGAGGCAGCTTTTTATAAACTCACCTTCAGAGTAGAGCTTTGTCGCACGGACTATGTGACAGGTCGCATAGTAGGAGGCTAACATTACAGTCTGAGATTGGTTGGCAAATCTGCTGAAGACCTGGGCTTGTACATCTGTTTGTTGTTTCAACATTTTTAGTTTTAAAGTGCGGAGTTCAGAATGTTGTGGGAATTTTTGATCCAAATGTGCATGGCTCGAAGCGAAATGACGATTTGTACTGAGAGATACACATCTGGCAAAGAAGGCACATGGCCTTACCATTATGTTCAACAAAAAAGTACTTATTCTCCCACTCCAGTTGGAAACCACAATTTTTTTCGGTATATTTTCGTTTCCGTTTGCACTTGCCTTCCATTATTAGATGGGGTAAGAATTTGTTTAATTAAATTTCCACAGGCACACAAACAATGTTTACAGTCCCACTTTAGAGTCCGGACTGAGGGCCGAGCTACCTCCAAGCTCAGGCGCCAGTTGCTCGCCGTGAGCCATCACATGACATCACAGGCGGGACTTGGCCAATGGCTATGGAAGTGAGTCACCATAAAGCCTATACTTGTTCAAAGATTTCAGGAGCCGCATATTGACTCCTGAAGAGCTGCATGTGACTCTATAGTGGCCTGTTGGCCACCCCTGATCTAGCCCCTTATCTATTTACCTGCTTGCACTCAGAGCTGTAACATATTGGGCCACAAACATATTGGGCTTTAATTTGCTGTAGGAGTGAATCTAACAGCGTCTATCATTCGTTAGATTTGCCTTTGCACGTTTAGGTTTTTAATTTTTTTTGCGTGGCAAGTTGCTGAAAGTGCGAGCTGATGACATCACAGCGAGGGGAACAGGGCACCTGGGACATGACTGAACAGGGCAAGCAACTGTGTATATCCTTAACCAATCAGATTGAAGGATTGCGTAATTAACAGCGCAAGCACTGAGAAACAAATGTAAATTGGGGCGGGTGAATTCAATGTCAAACCAGGCGTAGAAAGAGAAATAGAGAGAGGGAAATAAAGATTGGATTAAGAGAGAGAGAGAAAAGAGACAGAAAGAAAGTTAAAATAAAAACAATTAAATTTAAAATTTAATGTTTATAAACTCTTCAGCAACAATTAATACCTGAAGGAATGAGTCTCCACGCTTGTAATAGTTAATTTTCAGTGTTAGAGAGGTTGACTGGCAGTAACTAACATTAATCACATAGTTAAAAACATACTTAGACTGAAATGGACAGGACTTAACTTTCTGTGGCGAGTTTAGTTCCTATCTACCGCACAAATACAGCAACTTCACGCCATTCAATGCCTGTCAATGATGAAGCAGACAACAAGATGTCATTGTCACAAAGCTAATGGTGTTGCGGCGCATCTGACAGCAACCTTTGAATTTCCGCATTTAATCATGCATCTGCCCTTGTCTGAAGTTGCTGGAATAATTGCACGTAAATAACAGCCTCACCATTATTTTGACAGCAAATTATGAGCCATTGTTTCACCTTGCCCTGGGATTATTTTTTCAATCTCCTCTCATGGTTTATGTCTAGGTTACCTCATGTTCCAATTTAACAATAGATTCCACAGTTGTGAATTCAGCTACTTCAATTGTTTCCCAGTAATTCAGGCAACATTGAACCTTAATAAAAAAACATGGCAAGGGGATAGTATGTATGTATGTTCCTCTAAGTCAGCTAACGAAAATCTGCTGAATATCACTCAATCTCACTGCTCAAAGCTCAAATCGACTTTCACAGGTCTCAGGATCTATCCAGCAATGGGTAAAAAACTAAATTAAATCCTGTCTACTAAAGATAAATGACAGTGTTTGAGAGGAAATATGAAGCTCAACATTTCCTGAAGTATTACTTGAGTATTCTGAAGGATCCTTTCATTTGACCTACCCTCCTGTCAGGGACCTGCTTCTCCATCAGAAAGGGTGCAATTTGTTGACTGAGGATTGTGCACAAACATTTTTTATAAACAATACTGGCCCGAGTCATGACCTCGCTAGTTTCTTTGTAGACACCACCTCATTCATGTTTCCCTGATTAATGGTCACCCAACATCTAATACGCTCAATGTGCCGAAGAACCTTGAATTTATTTCCTGATAACTGAATTTGCTTCGCATTCTAAAAGCTTATTCTCATTTTACTTAAATGACTTGAAATCACCTTTTTTGATCTAAATTACAAACTTAAGGCCAAGACTGAAGAACGCTTTGTGCTTTTTGTTTATAAAATATGCATATGCAAATAGGAGGCCAAGCATCCGTTTGAGGCCGAAACAGCAAGATTAGTTTGCCCTGCTACACCTAGGAAAACCAGCTCGACATGCAGTCGAACAGACTGATCTTAAAGGGACCGCCCATTAGGCCGTAACAAGCAATGTCAGTTTTTAAAAATAATTGATATACTTAGATATAAGGAGCACGTATACTTAAAATAAGTGCTCCTCCTAACACCATATTAAAAAATGTAGGCTGCTGCAGCCCCCCTTCCCCCATGCCAACTGCTGTAGCTGCCACACTGGCCACCCTCCCCGAATCACCACCACTCACTCACGCTCCACCCACCACCCACCATGCCCTAAAGGGATTGCACCCTGTGCTTCTGCGCGCTCAAAAATGGGCATGCCTGAAAATCTAGGCTGTAATCTAGGGGGTTAATTCATTTTGTATTTGTCTAGTCTGGCAAAATGACATTTTTCATAATGGTCAAAATGATATGTTTGTACAAATACCATGATATTCATATAAGTGAGAAACAATAAAGTGCATTGAATCAATTGTAACATTTTCTTTTGAAGATCTAATTCTTTTGGGCATCATTATTGTAACATTTTACATAATACATGGTGCTTTATTGCTTTTATGAGTAACAACATTTTGCAGAATTATACCATGTAATTAACACCACAGGGCAGAATCCCATTGAGTAACAACAGTGGATAGTGTTCTAGCAGGGAATATTAAAAGAAATGTCAAGCATCGCTTTAAATATTTTCATGGCAAGCAGATGAAAAAAAGAAAGGATAAAATCATTGAAAGTTCCCAAAGGCGACATGAATCAAGTGACCAAGGAGCGGCAAATATACTGATTGAATTTATCTTTCCTGCGTTCATAAAATAGATTATTGGCAGTCTCCCCAATGCAGGTGTTGCATTTTTGCAGGAATGGAGGAAGTATAAAAGAAATTGAAATTTCAGGTTGGGCAGACACTGATAGGCTGAGGAAGCACAAAGCATCAGGCTCAGATGGATTTTATACAAAGCAACTTAAAGGGCCCAATTTTCCCCAAAGCTGTTTTTCGGCATATTGCCAGAGTTACGCCCGTTTTTCTAGGTCCCAACTACTCCAAAAATAAATGTGGCAAGTTTCCCCGTTCTATATTTTGAAATTGGCGCCGAGCAGCCTGTCTTGTAACCTTTGTCTGCACCGAAAAAACGATGCCGCCCCTTCTGCGCTTGCGTGAAAAAAAGGATGTTTTTGACATGATTCCTATGGGCGCGCATGCGCAGTATAGCTCCCGATCTGCAATCGGCCATTTTTAAAGAGCCAGTTGTGTGTGTGAGAACTTTGAGAGCTGTGTGAGAACTTTAATTATTATTGGAAAAATCGGAGCTGCAATACAAGATGCAACATGTTGCAAGGACCAAGAATTTCTCACAAGATGAAGTGGAGGCATTAGTTACTATGATTGAGAACAGGTGGCAGGAGCTGAACACCAGCAGAGGTCACATAAAAGATTCACCAAAAGAAATGAAGAAACACTGGAACCAACTTGCAGAAGATTACTGTGCAATGGTGACCACCCCGTGGTCTGGAGGCCAGTGCAAAAAGAAGTGGCAAGACCTTGGTCAAGTATGTAGTGAATTATAATCAGCAACGCTGTACTCTTGGCAATATTTTATTGCAAGTGGATCTGCAGCCCCTGATTGTTTAAAACAGTCGAGGCTATGTCATTTGCAATTGCACATTGCTGTCAAATGTACTTGAATCACTGAATTCAGGAACTGAACACAGAACTCTTTCTTAAAACACACTTTTTTGGAATGAACAGGTAATGAGTTGAAGCTTTTGATGTACAAGAACGACAATCTGTAGTCTAGCCCAATGGCAGGAAGAGCATATTGTGCTGCCGTTAATGTTGCAAATGGGATGCAATAATATGCTTTTTAACTTTAATCATGTTTACATTTACATCAGAATTGCTTTCTGTACATAGCTGGTGTCATGCAGAAGTTATTTGAAATTAATGTAGGAATGTCTTTGATTTGTTAGCACCTGTGTCTTTTGTTCTTGCGAATGTATGTTTGTTATGTTGTATTATTGAAGCTGAAAACATTAATTATGGCATAAATATGTTATCACCTCAGTCCCTAAAACATTAATACAGTAATAAAATATGGTATTGCTTATCAGAAGAAGTACTTTTAACTGGTGAGATTCATAGACACCTGTTTCTTATAAGTCCTTTGATCAGTGCGGCGCACCCTCAGTATTGCACTGAATTGAGGCCAATTCACTAAATATATTTAAAAAGGAGTTAGATATAGTCCTTACTACTAGGGGGATCAAGGGGTATGGCGAGAAAGCAGGAATGGGGTACTGAAGTTGCATGTTCAGCCATGAACTCATTGAATGGCGGTGCAGGCTCGAAGGGCCGAATGGCCTACTTCTGCACCTATTTTCTATGTTCTATGTTCTATGTTCTAAGTAATATTTTAATTTATTCAATGGAATTGCAATTGTAAATATGACCAGCTGTATATGTCCCATCCAATAGAAAGACACCCTCTCTAAAAAGTTATATTTTCATCTTTGCAGAGGAAAGTGGCACATGACAACGTGAAAGCACTTGAACAGGAGGTGGCCCAGCAAATCTGCACCCACTGACACCCTTGGAAGAGAGGGTCGCTGCTTTGATGGGTCCTGCCTGGAGAAAAGCAACTACCACTGCACAAGCTGGGCCCACACTCGAGGGAGAGGGTAAGTCCTGCAAATTCCACAGTCTGGCTTTGCTAAATGTTAAGTACTGTGCGGGCTAGCTATGCTTCGGTTCACGGGGATGTCTCCGTCAGCTACGTTTTGGTTGATGCAATGTGCTAGCATTCACCGTGGTCCTTCAAATCAGCCTGCTGCCTGCGCTGTGTGAGCCTACTCATGCCACCCACCATGCCCCCTCCTCTGCTGCTAACCATTTGTCTGTTCTGTTATATTTTGCAGAACTTGAGGCCAACCCTGACGATGCAGAAGAAGTCATACGAGGACGAGCCTGAAGAGGAGAACATCTTCCAAGCCTACTCTCCAGACCAAGAGCATGGGGTGAAAGTGAGAGGGAGGAGATGGATGAAGTCCCCACTGTTGTACTCAATTTGGAGGAGATAGAGGTGCCACCCATAGAGGTGCTAACCTCTTCCCTGAGTAGTGGTTTGAGTGTTGGTGGGACATTCCATGGTTTCCCACTATCTGAGGCTGGGGATTCCAGTGGGGTGCAGCGAGGCACATCCAGGGCCCCACCATCCCAGGCTGTGGGTCCAAGTGAGATGCAGCAAGGCACACCCAGGGCCCCACCGTCCCAGGCTGCAGGTCCCACTGGGATACTGCGAGCCACACTCAGGATGAGCAGGGGAAGGATAACTCGATCGCGCTCTCCTGAGGTGCAGGATCTAACAGATGTGGTTCAGATGATGGTAATGAGTGCGGAGAGCATTGACCTTACCCGATCACTCCTGGACACCATAAGTGGGGTGGGTGTTGAGGTATCGGGACTGCCGGGAGAAGTAAGAACACTCTCACGAGAAATGGGAACACTGTCCGGGAACATGAGGGAGGCAATATCTCAGTCAGCTGAAACAATGTCGGTGCACATGAGGGAGGGAATGTCGCAGGTAGTTGACACACTTTTGCTCAACATGAGGGAGAGCATGTCACAGGTAGCTGAGACACTGTCGGCGAACATGAGGGAGGGAATGTTGTAGGTAGTTGACACACTGTCAGGGCACATGAGGGAGGGAATGTCGGAGTTAGCTGCTGCAATAAGGGAACACGCCCAGACCACGCGCCCATTGACAGAATCAACAGCCACTCCCACTCCAATCCCAAGACTAGCCTCTGAAGAGGCTCAAGCCAGGCCTTCCAGTTGCCACCACACCCACCTCCATCAAAATGTTCAAAAGAATAAGCTTGGTACCAACCTGAGAAAGGCTGCACCACCGCCTGCGGGCAGGGATGGAGTCAACAAGACCAAGCGCAGCAGGGGTCCTTCGAATAAGGTGGAGGAGAGATGGGTGCAGCCTTTCTTTGCTGCTGTTGTTGTTGTTGTTATTATTGTTGTTTCTGTTGTAACTGTTCTCAAATTAAAAGTTTTTTGTAAGTTATGTAAATTTACAAGTTTAAAAGTTTGTAAGTGATCTTAAACTTTGTATGTGATCTTAAGTGAAAACTTTAAAGTTTGATGCAAGAATATTTTTATTAAAGTTAAGTTAAGTACAAACAAGTGTTTGTTAAACTTTTGAATAAAATATATTTTAAATTATAACTGAATCATTTCCATTATTTGTTCCATTATTAACACAACTTTTGAAGTAAACACAAATCATTTCCATCATTTGTTCCTATTGTGTTCCTAACACAGATGAGGCTGCACACAGGGAGGTTAAAGTAACAGTGACCTCAGTCTTTAATAAGACACTCCAGAGTGAGGAACAGGCCTTAGGGGCCGGCTTATATACAGTGCTCCCAAGGGATGCTGGGATCCCTTGGGACTTCAGGGGATGAGCTCCCTGGTGGTGGAACATGGGAGGGCATGCTTTACAGATACACAACAGTTCCAGTAACTCAACACAACATACGGAACAGGTCCAAACAGTAAACATGGTCCATGTGGAATAGTTGCCGCTGAGCCTTCAGGCAGCAAAGTGTTCATAGATGAGCTGCTGGCGCAAGGCTCGAGTAATCGTTAAAGAGGCATGATGGCTCGCCTCCTCCGCCGACGTGCTCCGGATTCAGGTCGTTGCATGTCTTCCTCATCCTCCTCCTCCTCCTCATCATCATCTGCAGCTTCCACATCATCAGCCACTCTCACCTCAGGTGGGTCTTCTACTACCAGCTGCTGCTGCCTCATGATGGCTAAGTTATGCAGCACGCAGCACACAACAGTGAACTGGCCGACAAGTAGCTTCCGGAATGCTTCAAGCATCAGAAATGCTGTTTCAAGATGCCAATGGTCCTCTCTATTATGCTGCGCATCACAATATGCGACATGTTGTATTCTCAGTGAGCTTTCGTCCAGGTTATGCATAGGGGCATCATGAGCCAGGTGGTGAGAGTACGGACCCTTTGTCTCCCAGTAGTCAGCTCTGGCCTTCTGCCTGCTGCTGAAATATGACAGATATAATGCTCTTGCGTAGGATGAACGCACCATGGGTGCTCCCAGGGTATCTTGCATCAACTGACATGATGCGATGCATGTCGCCACACACGAGCTACACATTAATGGAGTGGAAGCCTTTTCTGTTCCTGTACATCTCGGAATCCTCCAAAGATGCTCGCCAGGCGATGTGAGTACAATCAATGCTGCCCTGTACCTTGGGGAAGCCAGCAATCCTGGAGAAGCCCACAGTCCTGTCACACATTGCCTGGGCGGTCATGGGGAACTTTATGCAGTCATTCCTCTGGGCATATAGTGCAGCAGTCACCTGCCGAATGCAGACATGTGTTGCATGTTGAGAAATGGCGCACACATCCCCAGTTGCAGCTTGGAATGATCCAGATTCATAAAATGAAAGTGCAGCTGTAACCTTCACTTCAACTGACAAAGCAGTTCTCCTGACGCTTCTAGGTTGCAGGTTTGCTTTTACTAACTCACAGATCTCAGTTACAACTTGTTTGTGGAAACGCAGCCTTCTGACACAGTCTGCATCACTCAGGTGCGGGTACGAATGCCTGTCTCGATATACCCAACATGGGTAAGGCCTCCTGCCCATCATCCTACGTGCTATGATGTTCCTCATGCGATGACGTTGAATCAATTGTCTCCTCCATAGCACCATCATGCAAAAGGCTTGCACAAGGTATTGCATTATCAGTATTGCCCCCGTGATTAAATTTTACCTTTGCAAGAAGCTCAAAATGCAGGCAGGCAGGACAAGGTTTTTTGTTTTCTCTCTCTCCACAAAGTCTTAATGGACCACACCCAGATCTGAGCAGGGGCAGTGATGGGAACACCCCCACCACCCTAACCCCCAAACCCCAGGGCTTCATTTGATGGGTATTGCAGGCATCTGATGCCTTCCGGAAGCCTTCCACAGCCCTCAACCCCCACCCCGGGCTTCTTTTGAAGCTGAGCCCCGAGCCCGTGTCCGGGCAAGCATCAGATTCTGCCGGCTGACACTCCGATCCTCGAGCCCTGTTTGCAGACGTTCGGTGGTGGATTGTCAGTTTAAAAAAATGAAAACATAAAGAATTCCATTAAACTTCCATTTCTTGTATTTTAAGGTAAAAAAATTGAAGCTTTATTATGCATTTTTAAGTGTTCTTCACTCCCTCCAAAACGTTGCATAAATACGATGGCATCTAACTGCACCAATTTTTTGATGTGCACTGGTTTTTCTTAAGTCACCAGAAGGTTTTTCAGGAGTGATCACATACGTCGACCGAGGAGAAATTTAAATTGGCCAAACCCATATAATTGAGAAAAGCTGCCGCAGACATAGTATGACGCTAAAAAAAAACTACCCTAAAAAAATCGTAACTAACTGAGTTACGCTGGCGCACATTGATTGGGGAAACTTGGATTTAAAAAAAAACTTAGGCCAAAAAAAGCGGCGCATGCCAAAAAACGGCACAAATCATTGGGGAAAATTGAGCCCAAAGAGCTGGCTAGCAAAATCAGTCACACCCTTGCCAATATACTTTAGAGAAATGAGAATGGTGCCAGGGAAATGATAGAATTATAGAATCATAGAATGATACAGCACAAAAAGGGCTCAATTTTCCCAAAAACTGTTTTTTGGCGTATTAGAAGAGTTACGCCCGTTTTTTTGGGGCCCTAAGTACGCCAAAAAAAATCATCCAAGTTTCCCCGTTTGATTTCTTCATTTTGGCGCCGCCAAGCCTGTCGTTTAATTTTGGGGGTGGAGCCCAAGATCTGCACCAAAAAGATCGGCTTCCCACGGTAACCAGGGACACAATGCGGGCTGAAGGTGGGAAGTGAAACATACAGCCAGCCCACAGCAACCTGCACAAGCACATTACACATTGCATCAACTTACCTCCATTGTGTTCCTAACACAGATGAGGCTGCACACAGGGAGGTTAAAGTAACAGTGACCTCAGTCTTTAATAAGATACTCCAGAGTGAGGAACAGGCCTTAGGGGCCGGCTTATATGCAGTGCTCCCAAGGGATGCCGGGATCCCTTGGGACTTCAGGGGATGAGCTCCCTGGTGGCGGAACATGGGAGTGCATGCTTTACAGATGCACAACATCACTCCCCCCCCAAAGTCAAAGTGAAAACTATTTACAAGGTGAGGCGGTCGGGAGCCTTTCTTTCCCTGGTGGACTGCCTCGGTACAAATGTCTGTTCTGGTGTGTTGGCTGTGCCCTCGCTGGGCTGGCGTGTTGTTGGCCCTGCAGGGCTGCTAGGTGAGCTTGGCCTTGCTGAGCTGTTGGGCATGATGGGTTCGATTTCCTGGTCCGACGTGGTTTCATCAATCCTTTGGGTGTGTGAGGTGGTGTCTGCTGTCAGTTGTTCAGGGCAGTCTGTGAACCGCAGCCTCATTTGGTCTAGGTGCTTTCTGCAAATTTGTCCATTGTCTAGTTTGACTACAAACACCCTATTCCCTTCTTTAGCTATCATCGTGCCCACGATCCACTTGGGACCATGTCCATAGTTTAGCACATACACAGGGTCATTCAAATCAATTTCCCTTGACACAGTGGCGCGACCATCGTTTACATTTTGTTGCTGCCGCCTGCTCTCTACCTGATCATGGAGGTTGGGGTGAACCAGCGAGAGTCTGGTTTTAAGTGTCCTTTTCATGAGTAGCTCAGCCGAGGGCACCCCTGTGAGCGAGTGGGGTCTTGTGCGGTAGCTAAGCAGTACTCGGGACAGGCGGGTTTGGAGTGAGCCTTCTGTGACTTGTTTAAGGCTCTGCTTGATTGTTTGTACTGCCCGCTCTGCCTACCCATTGGAGGCTGGTTTAAACGGGGCCGAGGTGACATGTTTGATCCCATTGCGGGTCATGAATTCTTTAAATTCGACACTGGTGAAACATGGCCCATTGTCACTGACCAGTATGTCAGGCAGGCTGTGGGTGGCAAACATGGCCCTCAGGCTTTCAATGGTGGTAGTGGCGGTGCTTCCCGACATTATTTCACATTCAATCCATTTTGAAAAAGCATCCACCACCACCAGGAACATTTTACCGAGAACCGGGCCCACATAGTCGACATAGATCCTCGACCATGGTCTGGAGGGCCAGGACCACAGACTTAGTGGTGCCTCTCTGGGCACGTTGCTCAACTGAGCACACACGCTGCATTGCCGTACACAGGACTCTAAGTCAGAGTCGATACCGGGCCACCACATGTGGGATCTGGCTATCGCTTTCATCATTACTATACCCGGGTGTGTGTGCTGTGGAAATCCGAGATGAATGTCTCCCTGCCTTTTTTTGGTAGCACTACACGGTTACCCCACAACACGCAGTCTGCCTGAATGGACAGCTCGTCCTTTCGCTGTTGGAACGGCTTGATTGGCTCTTGCATTTCAACGGGGATGCTGGCCCAGCTCCCATGCAGTACACAGTTTTTTACTAGGGACAGCAGAGGATCTTGGCTGGTCCAAGTCCTAATCTGGCTGGCCGTGACAGGTGATTTATCATTTTCAAACGCTTCCATGACCATCAACAAGTCTGCGGGCTGTGCCACCATCAACAAGTTTGTAGGCTGCGCCATTTCCACCCCCGTGGTGGGCAATGCTAGCCGACTGAGAGCATCAGCACAGTTCTCGGCGCCTGGCCTGTGGCGGATGGTATAGTTATACGCTGATAGCGCGAGTGCCCACCTTTGTATGTGGGCTGAGGCATTAGTATTTATCCCCTTGTTTTCAGCGAACAGGGATGTGAGGGGCTTGTGATCGGTTTCCAGCTCAAATTAGAGGTCAAACAGGTACTGATGCATTTTCTTGACCCCGAACACACACGTTAATGCCTCTTTCTCAATCATGCTGTAGGCCCTCTTGGCCTTAGACAAGCTCCTGGAAGCATAGGCGACAGGTTGCAACTTCCCCGCAACGTTAGCTTGTTGTAATACACACCCGACTCCGTACGATGACACGTCACATGCTAGTACAAGTCTTTTACACGGGTTATACAATACAAGCAGCTTGTTGGAGCATAAAATGTTTCTGGCTTTCTCAAAAGCAATTACTTGTTTTTTTTCCCCATACCCAGTTCTCACCTTTGCGCAATAACACATGTAGGGGTTCTAAAAGGGTGCTTAACCCCGGTAGGAAGTTACCAAAATAGTTGAGGAGTCCCAGGAACGACTGCAGCTCCGTGATGTTCTGTGGCCTGGGTGCATTCTGTCTTGGCGTCTGTGGGCGAATGCCGTCCGCCGCGATCTTTTTCCCCAAAAACTCCACTTCTGTTGCCATGAAGACGCATTTCGACCTCTTCAGCCACAGCCCTAAGCGATCCAGTCACTGGAGGATCTCCTCCAGGTTTTATAGGTTCTCGGCAGTGTCCCGACCCGTGACCAATATGTCGTCGGTGTCTCTACAGTCAAAAGTTTTCGTAGGATGGTCTCGTGGCCAATGCCCAGTACAAAAGGTCTCTGAGCATTTGCATGGGAGTGCATGCTTTACAGATACACAACAACCTCCATTAAATTATTAAAGTTTCCCCCACCCCCCTCCCGATGCCAGTGCCGGTCCCCGCTCCTATCCCTGGCTGAATGGCCTCTCTCCCGGTCCCCGCATCTAACTATACCCAAAAGGCTTTCCCCCCTGCCATTCTCTCCTACCTCTCCTGCTGCTGCTGTCCGGGCATCTGCTGCGCAGATTTACTTACCTGCACTGCTTTCCTTAACTCACCAGAAGTGTTTTCTGCAGAGGCCACATACGCTAGCCTAAGAAGAACTGGAGTAACTCTCAGCTGGCCAAACTTGCCTAAATGACCAGAATTGGCACGGGTGACAGGTTATGTCCCCTTTGACTGAAAAAAAACTAACCTAAAAAAATTGTAACTAACTGAGTTACGCTGGTGCAAATTGATTGGGGAAACTTGTATCTTTTTAAACTTAGGTCAAAAAAAGCGGCCTGCGCCAAACAAATAGCGCAAATCACTGGAGAAAATTGAGCCCATTAGGAAACCATTTTTCCCAGTGTGCCTGTGCTGGCTCTGTGAAAGAGCTCTCTAATTAATCCACTCCCCTGCTCTTTTCCCACAGCTCTGCAATTTCCCCCCTCCCACCTTTTTAGGACGTAGCTAACATAACACCGACCTTTAGAAAGAGGCATAAGAACAATGCAGGAAATTAAGGGCCAGTAAATCTAGCATCTGTTGTAAGGTCTTAGAAGAAATCCTGAAAGGGAGCAGAATGAAACACCTAATAGGAATGGTGTGGTACAGCATGGATTTAAGTAAAGAAGTTCTTCCCGAACAAATTTACTGCCGTTTACTCGGTTAAGCCTGATGGATTGTGTACAATTCTGGCCAACATACTAAAACAATTGCAGGTATTACAGTGAAGGGAAAAGGTCAGTGTGAGCAGCGTATATGTTTGCACAATGCTGATGCTACGCTCCTCTGTGAATTATTGTGTACCACAGTTGTTGTGAAAAGTTATGCTAAATTCGATCAACAAAACTAAGCTGTCGGTATCAGAGAGCTACATTAGCACTCTTTACACCCTTCTTTTTGTTATGTATGTAATAACTCGATAGACTGAATACTGTAAGCTCACTCAGGTGCAAATCTGGCTCAACTTTATTTGGGCCCAAAGTGCCCACATTACATGGTGGCTTCCTTTATATACCTGGCCCGCACACACGTGCATACAGCCCAATGACTTCCGACAGTGGTGCCCCCTGGTGGCTAGTAACCCCAAGCATACATACGTGACACTTTTGTAGCACATGCTGTTGATGTAAAGCAGCAAAGGAGGAGGGGTTAATTTAATTACGTCACAAAATTCAAAACCACAAAGATTAAAAATCTCTCCATTACTTATTTGTCATCAGTCAAAATGAAGACCCAGAGCTATCAAAGTGGATAAATATTTGCAAAAGAAACATTTACAAGGCAGGGAAATGGAACTAAGTGGATTGTGTTTTCAGAGCTCCAACACAGGCAGTGTGTTGTTAAGTCCTGTGTACACCAGAGAAATGAATACAAAATCACGCAGAATCATGATCATGCATACAACTTAGGATGATGGTTTTTCTTGGATTGCTTTTCTTTTGTATTTTTTTCTGCTATTTAGTTCCTTACCTCATAGACATGTTCAAGGATGGACTCTTAAATATTCCTTTTGGATGGATCACATCCAATGTTAATTGCTTCTTCTCCTTTGATCTGATTGATGTGCATAGTGAAATCTTTGCTCATTTTATGCATGCTTTATATTGAATGCCCTCTCTTCGAGGAAGTTTATGTTTTACCGAGTGTTTCCAATCATTGTGCAACCCAAACTGTAACATATACAAAGAAGTACAGATCTAATCATTGGTATGGAACAGCTACATGCAGTGCTAATCACTGTTTGACCTTTCCAAAAGCACACAACTGGAGTTCAGTACAAGACAAATCTGGAGTGGATTCCACTCAGAATTTGAGGTCCAATATTGCATCACCGGTATGTTGCGTACTCTAAATAGAAGTTAGGAAAGCTACCAAAGAAGCAAATGTAGAAATGAACAATGTTTGCTTTCAACCAAAAGAATGAAGTAGCTTCAGTATCCAATCCAAAGTACACTCAACGACTTGCAAACACAGCATGTCATAAGTACACAGAATGAGATTCTGGTGCCAGTCGGACAAAACCCACGTACTCCCAAAGGCTAGACTATGTTTGGCAAACATTATAGCAAACTTCCTATTCTTCAACAAAAAGTGAAAACCTTTAAAGATAATCCAATCTCAATTAAAGAGTTTCTGTTTACTCAAACCCAATAGCAACTATGCGCAAACAGACAATTGAATGAATAATCAGGCATACAAAGAAAGAAAACTTTGGCAATACTTTCTTGTACTGATGACGCACAAGGCAATGTATGCAATAGCCCACTGCCAGCAACTACTCTTTGGACAAAGAGGTAATAAATCTCATTGTTCTTTCATTCAAGGGTCAAAACCTGACACAGGGTAGTCTTGTAATATTCAGACATGTTTAAATTTGTCTTTTTGCCATGACAACCTATGGCAAACAAAAGTTAATGAAGGTATTGGGAGCTGGGGAAGAACAGATTGGTTATAAACCAATACACATCAATTGCTATGTTACATAAGCATAGAAAAATTAGCATGAGTTAATAAAACATAGCAACTCAAAAACATGAGGCATTTTTGTCAATGTTTTCCGGCAATACCGTTGCGAAATTATTTTTGATTGTTCTTTGTTGGTGTATTAATAACGTGCTCTAGAGGTCTCCCAGTTGCTAAGTGCATTTATCTATTGACTAGCTAAGACATACCAAACAACAATTTGCATTTATATATCACCTTTAATGTAGTAAAGTAGTCCCAAGGCACTTCACAGGAGGGTAATGAGACAATAATTGATACCGAGTTAAAGAAGGAGATATTCGGATGGGTGTCTAAAAGCTTGGTCAGGGAGGTAGGTTTAAAGGAGCAGAGAGAGGTGGAGAGGCTTAGAAGTTTTGGGAGGGAATTCTAGAGCTTAGGGCCTAGGCAGCTGAAGGCACGGCTGCTGGGACTTAGAAAGTAGGGAATGCACAATAGGCAATAGGAAAAATGCAGAGTTTTTAGAGGGTTGTATGGCTGGAAAAAGTTAGAGAGATGGGGAGGGGTACTGTCCATGGATGAAACCTTGGATCTTTCTTTGTGAATGTCACAAACTCCATCCCCTTCCTTGGCTACTGCCTCAGGCTGTTCGTAACCTTGGCGTCCTACTTGACCCTGAGTGGAGCTTCCTATTTGACCCTGAGTGGAGCTTCCTATTTGACCCTGAGCTTACCTTCTCCATCTCCACCTATGTACCATCGCCTGTCTCCACCCCTACCTCAGCTTATCTGCTGCTGAAGCCCTCATTCATGCTTTTATTACCTCAAGATTTGACTATTCCAATGCTCTCCTGACCGGCCTCCCATCTTCCACCCTCCATAAACTGGAGCTCATTCAAAACTCTGCTGCCCGTATCCTAACTCGCACCAAGTTCCATTCACCCATCACTTCTGTGCCTGCTGAACTACATTGGGTTCTGATCCACCAGCGCCTCAATTTTAAAATTCTTATCCTCGTGTTGAAATCCCTCCCTATCTTTGTAACCTGAGCCAGTGGGTGTCAGCAAGGGTACTACAGCTAGGTTAAAGGGGGGGGGGGAAATATCAGCAGGGTTCCCAATTTTTGGCAGCTTTTGGAAATGCATCTGTGTGGACCGTGAGTGAGGACAGGAACATGCTTGACTGTGATGATCCTTGCAGTCAAAAACCTTGCTGACACTCACACCTAGAGATTGCTATGGGGTTTCTGGAGGGAGGTCAGCGGAACCCCTGCCGAAATGGTGTAAATGGCTAAAACAATCAATTCTCTACGGAGGTTGTCACCTCCTGCACCAAGGCCTGCAGATCATTGCCACAGTTGACACAGCATTGCCTGTTGCAGTCAAAGCCTCCAAAGGCCCGAACTTCTTTGCTATTTCCAGGCTGCAGTAGGGGTTATCAGCAAGTTCACGATACCATGTTTGCGAATACAAACACTTCTATTGCACTTCGGAAGCGGCAGGTTAAAGGATCATGCAGATTGCAGGCTTCATCCAAGTTCAGACCCTCTTTGACTGCATCTATGTCACCCTGCGGACTCCTTCATACGAGTTAATTGCTTTCATGAATTGCAAAGGCGTGCACTCCATTAATGTGCAACTGGTGTGTACATCATATAGTTGTGTGCCTGTGTATTTGGCAGCTGCCATAATGTATTTATATTACAGCAATTCTTATTGCCTCCGCCCCCGCCCCCGACTCTGACCCAGCACAGCAAGTGAGAGGTTGGCTGCTTGGAGACAAGGGGCTAGATTTTACACTTTTGTGCAGATCGCCCAAAAATGGACGTTATTTCCAGCGTGGGCAGTAAAAATGGGTTTTCAGATCGCCGGCTTGTCGCCCATTCTTAAAGCCCCTAGTCTCCATTTTTGAAATTGTCCGTTACCGCGAGTGATATGAAATGGGTGGTAACGTTAAATCTCTCTGCCTTCTGCTGTAAAGTGCCACCGTCCTTAGCAACGGCATGGCAACGCTCAATTCCCGTGATTCAAGAGGTCAAGGGTCATCATGACATGTGCATAAGAGGAGACAGAGAGAGAGGGAGCTGAGAGGGAGTGAAGGCATGTGTGGGTGTGGTGTGGCTGCTTTGGGAGGAAGGAAGGAGAGTTTAAAGCTTTAGAGCAAATTGTGAGAAAAAAATTAGCTGTTACCAGCCAGATATTTGCCTGAATTTGGTGCCTATAATAGAGGGAGAGGAGGAGGCGACACAGCACGCTGTGGAGACTGATGCTGGCGAGAGTAGTGAGCTGGGAGAGGAGCACATTGGAGGACGCAAAAGAGCCAGGAGGTTCTCGGACGAGGCAAAAGCATCCCTCTTGCAGGAAGTCGAGTTACGCTGGAGCGATTTGACCCAGGGAGGTCGTGGGAAGCCCACCCCAAAGGCCTACCAGAGGATATGGACCGAGATAGCAGAGGTGGTCTCGTTGGTGACCAACGAGGAGCGTGAGGGCAACCAATGCCGCAAACGATGGAACGACCTTGTCGGATTCGCAAAAGTATTACATTTATTTACATATACTTATGTATTATATAATTTGATTTGTAAGAGTCATGAGTGACTATCATCAGATGTGAGGCCTTTCACTTTTATTGAGAATGTTTTACTCAAAGCCTGTGGTTACGGTGTACATCTTTAGGTAAAGAATGATAATAAGCATAATAATCATGATTACATCTGTCGGTTATGTGTTGTATCAGTCTCTGTGACAGTACCTAGCAATGATATCACGCAATGATCTCATGCCATGTCGTCCTGTCACCTTTTACAGAAGAAGCTATCAACGATGAGGTCCGTGCAGAGGCGAACGGGTGAGGGGCCACCAATCACCAACGACATCACTGACATGGAGGAGCGGGTGCTCGCACTCGTGGGGAAGCACACCCAGATGGCCACGCAAGGAGCTGCAGACCCTAAAGTGATGCCACGTGAGTAAACGTAGAAACATAGAAGAAAATAGGTGCAGGAGTAGGCCATTCGGCCCTTCGAGCCTGCACCACCATTCAATATGATCATGGCTGATCATGCAACTTCAGTACCCCACTCACGTCTTCTCTCCACACCTCCTGATCCGCTTAGCCGTAAGGGCCACATCTAACTCCCTCTTGAATATACCCAACGAACTGGACTCAACAACTTTCTGTGGTCGGGAATTCCACAGGTTCACCACTCTCTGGGTGAAAAAGTTTCTCCTTATCTCAGTCCTATATGGCTTACCCATTATCCTTAGACTTACCCCTGGTTCTGGACTTCCCCAACATCGGGAACATTCCTCCTGCATCTAACATGTCCAATCCCGTCATAATTTTATATATTTCTATGAGATCACTTCTCATTCTTCTAAATTCCAGTGTGTATAAGCCTAGCCGATCTAGTCTTTCTTCATATGTCAGTCCTGCCATCCCGGGAATGAGTCTGGTGAACCTTCGCTGCACTCCCTCAATAGCAAGCATGTCCTTCCTCAGATTAGGAGACCAAAACTGCACACAATGCTCAAGCTGAGGTCTCACCAAGGCCCTGTACAACTGCAGTAAGACCTCTCTGCTCCTATATTCAAATCCTCTCACGATGAAGGCCAGCATGCCATTTGCTTTCTTTACTGCCTGCGTGATGTAAAGTCAATATATGCCACACCCACTCATATCCGAACAATAATATATGATAGATGATTTCTAAAATTGTCCTATAAATAATGCAGGCCTAATGAAAATCATTGCAATGCAGAATGTGCTGATGGTCATGAAATGTGATGTCTGTGATGATTTTGATAGCGGTAGTGCTTTTGTCGTGTATATGCTGTGTATAGCGCTGGATTCACCTTGTAATCTAGCATCCCCTTCTCCTCCAATAACCTGATTTGTGTTTTGCAGCTCAGCCAACAGCGTGTCCCAAGGCAAGACCACAGAGGCCAGATGATGGGATCGCGGGGCCGGACTCGGCGGACGATCCTACATCTGGTGCTGAGGAGCTCCGATTCTCGCCCGTCAATCTGTTGGGGCTGTTCTGCTGGGGCTGTTCTCTGCAGATGAGAGCGCGGACTTCGAGGAACCTGCATTGCCAGGCTCCAGAAGGCATTCCACCCCAAGGCCATCTAGTGCTCCTCCGGTCATTCCCGCCTCCACTCTGGAGGTACCGGGACCAAGCACCTCGCCGCAGGGCATCCCATTTGTCCCCAGGACGGCGCCGACCTGCGGAGGCTTTGTGGACGCGGCAGGTCTGGTCCACAAGCACCACATTAGAGCAGAGAAATGGTACAGTTGTCCAGGAGGACTGTAGACATTGGTGGCCAGATCCTCGATGCATTGGGGGGCATATCCCGACAGCTGGCCACCATCTTCGGCACCATGACACATTCTGCGGATGACGGTGGCCATGGAGGCGATAGCCAGGAACACTACTAGTACATGCCTCCCAGTGGTCCCGGAGCACGGCACTCCACTCCACACCACCAGTGTCAATGACAGATGAGAGGCGGAACCAAGATCCTGCTTTGGATCCGGAAATGTTCCCACCTCAGCAGCCCTCGCTCCCGTACCCATGCAACCACCGTCTCTGCCTTTATCCCCCTGCAAAGAGGCACCACCTGAGGAGCTCTTTGGCCAGGCGGCATAGAGCGAGGAGGGGAAGGGGTAGAGGTGGGGAGAAGAAGAGGAGGGGGAAGGAAAGTGAGGTGCATGTCCGCAGGTGATGGCTGTGTTATATCTCCATCTGAGTGTATGCAATTTGTTGTAATGTATGGGGGGAGGGGGGTGCCAGCCTCCTGCTTTGCCTTTGTATTCTGTGTTGCTGGACATGTTGAACATTTGATTGATGTCAATGGTCAAAAAAGTGGGGTGTGGGTGGGGTGTTTTTGCCCGTGATATGATTTCAGACCAATGGTCGTATAAAATGTTTTTTATTCAACATAACCTTGTTGCGCATTGTCTCAGATAACTGGACCGTTACGCACTGGTGATTCCTTAACATGAAAGGGTTAAATAAAACTTTATTTGAATCAACTTAAACTTTGACTAATACCAAACTGATGCCCACCATTGATGTGTGAGCTGCACACTCACAGCAGTGTGTCAGCTTTGTCAATCACAGCAATGTTCTTTCAGGCAAATCGCTCATTTATGAGCTCCTGACGTAAAAGTCTTGCAGCTGTGTAGCCTGCGGTCTGAAGGGGGAATGGGCATGGTTGCATAGTCAGCCTGATTGTCTGGCCCTAGTTTAGCGTCCAGCCCCTCATCCTCCTCTTCCTCTCTCTCCTGAGGTGGACCATCAGTCCTTTCTGGCAATTCTTGTCCCCTCCTGATAGCCAGGTTGTGCAGCATGGAGTACATGACCACAAATTTAGCTACTTGCTCAGGGTTGTATTGTTACTCCCCTCCTGAGTGGTCCAGGCATCTAAAGCACTGCTTAAGCACACTAATTGTTTTCTGGACCACATTGCATGTATCTCTGTGGTTGTATCGCTTCTTGGCCTCGGTATGGGCGTCATGCAGGGGGGTCATCAGCCAGGTGGCTAAGCCATATCGGTTGTCACCATGCATCCAGCATTGTCCTTGTGGCCTCATCGAAGCTTCCCGGACATTTGGCATTCACTGCCATTATGATCTGGTTGTGGTCAACAACTAGTTGGACCTTCAGGGAGTGAAATCCTTTTCTATTCTGGTTCCTGAGAAGGTGCCCGCATGGCAATGTGAGTGCGCTATATTGCTCCCTGCACCCTGGGGAACTTAACAATGTGGTCGAATGCTCTAGCCCTGTCAGTCTGAGCCTCCATGGTCATGGGGAAGCTGATCAACTCCATCTTACGTGCATACAAGGCCTCCGTGACCTGTCTAATGCAATGATGTGTGGCATGGTGAGACAGGGGAAATCTCGACTGCGGAGGCCTGAAAGGAACCGGATGCGTAGAAAGACAGTGCCACGGTGACCTTGACCAACAGTGATGTCCTGATGGCAGACTACATATCTGGCCTGATGAGCTAGCATATTTCAGTGATCACCACCTTGTGGAAGTGCAGTCTCCGAAGGCAGGTGTGCTCGGACACATCAAGGTAAGACCTCTTCTCCCTCTAAGTGCGGGGTGTGTATGGTCTGGATGTCCTCCTCATTCTTGCACGTCTTAGATTGGGCACATAATGCTGTGGATTAGACGTTGTGCCATTTGCACTCGGCAGCGTCTGCGTAGTAATCGATGCAGGCTGAGAAATGGCTGGCCCCATTGCAATGAAAGTATAATAGCGATTGATCAGAAGCAATAATTTCCACACTAACAGACACCTACAGTAAAACCCAATCATCCAGAGTCTGAAAAGATGTCTGTTAAGATGGTCACTTCATCTGAGAAGAACTCCAGAGTCAATCCAAATTCCCCCGAAGTTGGAGCAGCCTTTTCAATGAAGCAACTTGCGATTTGAAAAATGGCGCCCACACTGCTGTGATTAGTTCAGAACAGTTCCCCTTTTTCAGAGCCGTGTTTTGGGTGAGCGATATTGTGGGCGAGATGTGTGCGAGGTGGTGAAAGTGACGCTGGGCG
Organism: Pristiophorus japonicus; assembly: GCF_044704955.1. Taxonomy (NCBI): domain Eukaryota; kingdom Metazoa; phylum Chordata; class Chondrichthyes; family Pristiophoridae; genus Pristiophorus; species Pristiophorus japonicus. The sequence continues at coordinate 189,524,391 of NC_091980.1, read as the reverse complement.
ATCTCCTGGGCGTTAGTTTCGGCAAATGTGATCTATACAACAAAAAAAAATGGACGGTCGGTATTATTGAATCTCGGCATTAATTATGTTTAGAAAGTAACGCTGAGCGATATTATGACCGTTGGTTTCGCCCATTCTGATGATTCTGCCGGAAAAAAGTGGACGGGCGGTATTATTTTTTCCCGGCGTTACGTACATGGCAAATGTAACGCTTGCCGATAAGTGTCCGAAAAATGGGTGTCAGTTTCCATTTTGTGGCTAAATGGGTAACGTCTGGGCGTTATACCTCATTTCAGTGTTAAAATTGATGTTAAGTGGGCATTATGCATGCAAAAATAATGGAAAATCTAGCCCAAGGTCTACCCACTGCGCACTTGCTCCAAAACTCCTCTCAGGAACCCACGCTCGCCCACAAACAATGCTCCAATCAAATCCCTGGCTTGACTTTCAAATCCAGATGGAGGGTGAGAAAGTTGGATCTCTAAACAATGTACTAAGCTTAAATAAAGGAGATTATGAAAGTATGAGGGCAGAGTTGGGTAAAGTGGATTGGGAAAATAGATTAATGTGTAGAACGGTTGATGAACAGTGGTGTACATTTAAGGAGATATTTCACAACTCTCAAGAAAATTATATTCCAGTGAAGAGGAAAGGGTGTAAAAGAAAAGATAGCCATCCGTGGCTAACTGAAGAAATTAAAGACGGTATCCAATAGTGGGAGGACAAAAGACTGGGAAGCTTTTAAAAGCCAGCAAAGAACGAATAAAAATGATTAAGAAATGGAAGATAGACTATGAAAGTAAACTAGCACAAAATATAAAAACAGATAGCAAGAGTTTCTATCGGTATATTAAAAGGAAAAGAGTGGCTAAAGTAAATGTTGGTGCCTTAGAAGACGAGACTGGGGAATTAGTAATGGGGAACATGGAGATGGCAGAAACTCTGAACAAATATTTTGTATCAGTCTTTACGGCAGAGGACACTAACAATATTCAGACAGTGGATAGTCAAGGGGATATAGTGGGGGAGGAACTTAACACAATCACAATCACTAAGGAGGTGCTATTCAGTAAGATAATGGGACTAAAGGCAGATAAATCCCCTGGACCTGATGGCTTTCATCCTCGGGTCTTAAGAGAAGTAGGACAGGGATTGTGGATGCATTGGTTGTAATTTACCAAAATTCCCTGGATTCTGGGGAGGTCCCAGCAGATTGGAAAACTGCAAATGTAATGCCCCTATTTAAAAAAGGAGGCAGACAAAGAGCGGGAAACTATAGACCAGTTAGCCTAACATCTGTGGTTGGGAAAATGTTGGAGTCCATTATTAAAGAAGCAGTAGCAGGACATTTGGAAAAGCAGAATTCAGTCAGGCAGAGTTAGCATGGATTTATGAAGGGGAAGTCATGTTTGACAAATTTGCTGGAGTTCTTCGAGGATGTAACGAACAGGGTGGATAAAGGGGAACCAGTGGATGTGGTGTATTTGGACTTCCAGAAGGCATTTGACAAGGTGCCACATAAAGGGTTATTGCACAAGATAAAAGTTTATGGGGTTGGGGGTTATATATTACCATGGATAGAGGATTGGCTAACTAACAAAAAACAGAGAGTTGGGATAAATGGTTCTCTGGTTGGCAAACAGTAACTAATGGGGTGCCACAGGGATCAGTGCTGGGACCCCAATTATTTACAATCTATATCAACGACTTGGAAGAAGGGACTGAGTGTAACGTAGCTAAGTTTGCTGGTGATACAAAGATGGGAAGAAAAGCAATGTGTGAGGAGGACACAAAAAATCTGCAAAAGGACATAGACAGGCTCAGTGAGTGGGCAAAAATTTGACAGATGGAGTATAATGTTGGAAAGTGTGAGGTCATGCACTTTGGCAGAAAAAAATGAAAGAGCAAGTTATTATTTAAATGGAGAAAGATTGCAAAGTGCCGCAGTACAGCGGGACCTGAAACACAAAAGAATAGTATGCAGGTACAGCAAGTGATCAGGAAGGCCAATGGTATCTTGGCCTTTATTGCAAAGGGGATGGAGTATAAAAGCAGGGAGGTCTTGCAACATCTATATAAAGTATTGGTGAGGCCACATCTGAAATATTGCGTGCAGTTTTGGTTTCCATACTTGCTTTGGAGGCAGTTCAGAGAAGGTTCACTAAGTTGATTCCAGGGATGAGGGGGTTGACTTATGAGGAAAGGTTGAGTAGTTTGGGCCTCTACTCATTGGAATTCAGAAGAATGAGAGGTGATCTTATCAAAACGTATAAGATTATGAGGGGGCTTGACAAGGTGGATGCAGAGAGGATGTTTCCACTGATGGGGGTGACTAGAACTAGAGGGCATGATCTTAGAATAAGGGGCCGCCCATTTGAAACAGAGATGAGGAGAAATTTCTTCTCTCAGAGGGTTGTAAATCTGTGGAATTCGCTGCCTCAGAGAGCTGTGGAAGCTGGGACATTGAATAAATTTAAGACAGAAATAGACAGTTTCTTGAACAATAAGGGGATAAGGGGTTATGGAGAGCGGACGGGGAAGTGGAGCTCAGTCCATGATCAGATCAGCCATGATCTTATTGAATGGCGGAGCAGGCTCGAGGGGCCGTATGGCCTACTCCTGTTCCTATTTCTTACGTTCATATGACTGGAGCCCTCAATGAATAGACTATTGGAATGGTCAAGTAACACTGTCACTGTCCAGACAGGTCTGATTGTTTCCTCCAATACAGGCCAGAAAATGATTTACTGTACACTCGATAACTTTGTTCTGCAGCAGGGACCACATATGCAGCCCCCCTTGAATGACAACCTTCAGAAAGTTGAGGGAGATAACAATGAAGACTTTGAGGCAAAGAAGTCGAAGGGTTCCAAAATGAGCCCACAACAAGAGCTGTCCGGCAGCCACTCACTGAATAGTGCTTCAGCTGAACCATCCCTGCCCACTTGCCTGAACAGACATGTTCAACATCTCCCCCTGTCCTTCCACCCTTCAATAAACTGCATCTACCCAAAGACCAAGATTGATATTCAGGACATTGCAGGGGCACAGCTACTACAGTAACAGTTCTCCTGGCTTACATATGTGTCTACAAACTACTTATCATAGAATTATAGAAATTTACAGTATGGAAGGAGGCCATTTCAGCCCATTGTGTCCGCACAGGCCAACAAAGAGCTATTCAGTCTAATCCCACTTTCCAGCTCTTGATCCATAGCCCTGCAGGTTATGGCACTTTAAATGCACATCCAAGTATTTTTTTTAAATGTGGTGAGGGTTTCTGCCTCTACCACCCTTCCAGCCATGAGTTCCAGATCCCGCCATCCTCTGGGTGAAGAAATTTCACCTCATATCTCCTGTATACCTCCGCCCAATTATTGTAAATCTATGCCCCCTGGTTGTTGATCCATCTGCGAAGGGAAATAGATCTGTCCTATCCATTCTTTATAGGCCCCTCATAATTTTATACCCCTCAATAAAGTCTCCCCTCAGCCCCCTCTGTTCCACAGCAGCTGTGAGGCCATTGGCCCTTTCTTAAGTGATCTTCTTCCTACTCTACTCCTATGAGGTTCTTCCCAGTGGCTTCAGCGTGGGAAGTGGAAAGCTGACTGTGTCTCAGATGACGGCTCTTGAGATGCTTATGGTTAGCAACCTCCAGGAGCTCAGGCTTGAGAGGGTCCGGCTGCAGACTGCATCTCTTAACGGCTGCTAGGCCAGTCTGGCTCAGTTGGCTTTCTGGAACCAGGGCAGGTAACAGTTGGGAAGGTGGCAAAGATGCTTAAATGCTGAGAGAGCGCAATACTTCCACTCCCATTGCAAGTCATCCCTGTTATGAGACTGCGGTTCAGAGATAGCGAGCAAGCAGGCCATAGGAGATCCATGATCTGATTAAAACCCCGATACATTCGGTCTCCCAGCCTGTCCAAAATGGAGGAGATGCTGGAGCTCATAGCCTGCATGGACCCAGTATGAATATCCCTGAGAGATGCTACTACTGGTGCCACAGATCTGTGCAAGGAGCGCAGTGACCATTGAGGTGATGCTCCATGGATGACTGCAGAGAATCCATGCCATGTGCCAAAACCCCACACAAGTTGATAGTGGCCCCCGCCACCATCTCTACATGTTACACTAACTCCCTGGCAGGCAATCAATACTTTCAGCAATTGCTGGTGCACAGAAAGTATTGTTCTTCAACTGAAGCAGGCAAAGATGGAGGGGGGGGGGTGGGGCAGGATGAAATTTCCCCTTTTTATAGCCCCTTTAGTGCCTTTGAGGGGTGCTCATGGGAACAGTGGCATTTTCACCCTGGGAGGGGGACACTAGCGCATCGAGGGAAATTGCCCTGGAGTGTACCGATGGATGTGGTGTATTTAGATTTCCAAAAGGCATTCGATAAGGTGCCACACAAAAGGTTACTGCAGAAGATAAAGGTACGCGGGGTCAGTGGAAATGTATTAGCATGGATCAAGAATTGGCTGGCTAACAGAAAGCAGAGAGTCGGGATAAATGGGTCGTTTTCGGGTTGGAAATCGGTGGTTAGTGGCGTGCCACAGGGATCGGTGCTGGGACCACAACTGTTTACAATATACATAGATGACCTGGAAGAGGGGACAGAGTGTAGTGTAACAAAATTTGCAGATGACACAAAGATTAATGGGAAAGTGGGTTGTGTAGAGGACACAGAGAGGCAGCAAAGAGATTTACTTAGGTTTAGCGAATGGGCTAAGGTTTGACAGATGGAATACAATGTCGGAAAATGTGAGGTCATCCACCTTGGAAAAAAAAACAGTCAAAGGGAATATTATTTGAATGGGGAGAAATTACAATATGCTGCGGTGCAGAGGGACCTGGGGGTCCTTGTGCATGAATCACAAAAAGTTAGTTTGCAGGTGCAGCAGGTAATCAGGAAGGAGAATGGAATGTTGGCCTTCATTGCGAGAGGGATGAAGTACAAAAGCAGGGAGGTCCTGCTGCAACTGTACAGGGTATTGGTGAGGCCGCACCTGGAGTACTGCGTGCAGTTTTGATCACCTTACTTAAGGAAGGATATACTAGCTTTGGAGGGGATACAGAGACGATTCACTAGGCTGATTCCGGAGATGAGGGGGTTACCTTATGATGATAGATTGAGTAGACTGGGTCTTTACTCGTTGGAGTTCAGAAGGATGAGGGGTGATCTTATAGAAACATTTAAAATAATGAAAGGGATAGACAAGATAAAGGCAGAGAGGTTGTTTCCACTGGTCGGGGAGACTAGAACTAGGGGGCACAGCCTCAAAATACAGGGGAGCCAATTTAAAACCGAGTTGAGAAAGAATTTCTTCTCCCAGAGGGTTGTGACTCTGTGGAATTCTCTGCCCAAGGAAGCAGTTGAGGCTAGCTCATTGAATGTATTCAAATCACAGATAGATAGATTTTTAACCAATAAGGGAATTAAGGGTTATGGGGAGCAGGCGGGTAAGTGGAGCTGAGTCTACGGCCAGATCAGCCATGATCTTGTTGAGTGGTGGAGCAGGCTCGAGGGGCTAGATGGCCTACTCCTGTTCCTAATTCTTATGTTCTTATATTCTTATGTTTGGCAGGTGCTGTCCTGGCAGCACCGTGCCCCACGATTAGTGCCTCAGGTCAGCGCACAACCGCCGCTGACATCGTCACTGTGCACACCGACCCCTCACCGACCCCTTTCCGCCCCACAGGGAAAATTGCCCCGCGGGCCATAAGGCTGGTGCCGCTGGATGTCAACGCCAGCTTCACGGGTCGCGGTTCGCGAAGCTGCCGAACATCCGCCGTTGTAGCACCTCTTAAAAGATGAGGCCTTTAGCACCCCGGGTCTCCATCTTGATTTGTCGGCCGCCTCTAGGGTTGGCCCGAAAATGGCGGCTGTAATGTATGTACATAAGGTCTGCCCATCACCAGGGGGCACTACCATCGGAGGTCCTAGGGTCATAGGTACACTCGTGCTGGGCCCAGTATATAACCTGAACTTCACCTTTGTATTTTCACTTCCGAAGCCATTAAAGACTGACCAGGTTACACCATTCACTGGCTCACAGTACGGAGTGCATCGTAGCATTTCATACACTACAACTGGCGACGAGGCAAATACGAACCCACGCAAAAGTATGGCGAGCATAGCATGATCGAGTCCTGTTGGAATTCTCGAGAGATTCAATGAGGGAGAGGATTGGGGAGATTTCACGGATCATCTTGACCAGTATTTCGTGGCAAACGGCCTAGACAAAGACGAGGATGCAGAAAAGCGCAGGGCAGTTCTTTTCACCGTCTGTGGCCCCACGAGCTATGCACTCATCAAGAATCTGCTCTCACCCATTCTTCCTACAGAAAAGGATTACAAAGAACTGTGTGCTCTAGTTCGGGAACACCTGAAACCCATGGAAGCAATACTCATATCCAGATATCACTTCTATACACACATTCATCCAGAAGGCCAGGACGTAGCGGCATTTGTTGCTGACCTGAGACGTCTTGCAGGGCCTTGCAAATTTGGGCCTGTGTTGGAAGACATGCTGTGTGTCTTTTTCGTGATCGGGGTCAACCACGAGGCAATCTTAAGTAAGCTGCTTGCTGCGGAGACGCCGGACCTCAGCAAGGTCTTCACGATCGCCTAGGTTTGCATGTCTACGCAGAAAAGCACGAAGCAGATATTGCGACAAAACAGGAACTCCACGGCAAGTACTGTATACAAAATTGTATCGAAGGCCGGCAGAGCTGCACATGGCAGGGCCTACTCAACTGCGTCTGCAAGACCTGGAGCTGCTCAAAGTTCGCCATCGAGGAACTACTCGACTGCGTATGCGAGAACGGGAGCCGCTCAAAGCCCGCCATTGGGCGCAAATCTGAGCTCAACGTGTTGGCGTTGCGGAGGCAATCACCGACCCATCAGTGCCGCTTCAGGCAGTATGTATGCAGAGGGTGTGTGAAAATGGGGCATCTTCAGCGGACGTGTCCACAGCAGAGCAAGCGAGCTGCGACACATCACGTGGATGATGATCAATTCAGCGTGGATCTGGCGATGCAGCCCAAGACATTTGAGAGCTCCGACGCGAAAGTGTATAGCGTAAGTGCGTTCCTAACAAAGAGCCAACCGATAATGATGGAGGTAAAATTAAACGGCGTACCGGTATCCATGGAATTAGACACGGGTGCGAGTCAATCGATAATGAGCCAAAGGACTTTCAAAAAGCTGTGGGACACCAAGGCAGAGAGACCCAAGCTGAGTCCGATAAATGCGAAGTTGCGTACCTACAACAAAGAGCTCATACCAGTGATCGGTAGTGCAGCAGTAAGAGTGTCATACGAGGGAGCGGTTCATGATCTACCGTTATGGATTATCCCGGCAACGGCCCATCGTTATTCAGCAGGAGTTGGCTCAAAAAAATTAAATGGAAATGGTATAATATCAAAGCTTTGTCATCAGCGGATGATGATTTGTGCGCTCAAGTGCTGAGAAAGTTTCCCTCAATGTTTGAACCGGGAATTGGCAGCTTCAAGGTAGCCAAGATGCAGATTCACCTCGGCCCAGACGCAAGGCCCATCCATCACAAAGCCAAGGCAGCAAAGGTTGAGCTCGAATTGGACAGACTACAAAGTGAGGGGGTCATCTCACCAGTCGAATTTAATGAATGGGCCAGCCCCATTGATTCGGTGTTAAAGAGCGACGGCACGGTCAGGATTTGTGGAGACGACAAGGTCACGATCAACCGAGTTTCGAAACAAGATCAGTATCCGCTACCAAAAGCTGATGACCTGTTTGCAATGCTAGCCGGGGGAAAATCGTTCACCAAATTGGATCTAATGTTGGCCTACATGACACAGGAACTGGTTGAATCATCAAAGAAACTTACGTGCATCAACACGCACAAAGGACTGTTTATTTACAATAGCTGTCCTTTTGGCATTCGTTCGGTGGCAGCCATATTTCAGAGAAACATGGAGAACCTATTGAAATCCGTCCCCAGGACCATGGTATTCCAAGACGACATCCTAGTCACATGTTGTGACACCGCCGAGCACCTGCACAATCTGGAAGAGGTTCTGCATCGTCTGGACAAATTGGGACTCAGGCTGAAACGTTCGAAGTGCATTTCTGTGGCATTAGAGGTCGAATTCCTTGGATGAAAGATTGCTGCAGATGGAATCAGGCCTACAGACACGAAAACAGAGACCATCAAAAATGTGCCCAGGTCCCAGAATGTGACGGATCTGCGTTCGTTCCTAGGTCTTCTCAACTACTTCGGTAACTTCTTACCCAAATTGAGCACAGTATTAGAGCCTTTGCACAAGCTGCTCAGGAAAGGAGACGACTGGGTGTGGGATGAACTTCAAGACAGAGCCTTTGAGAAGGCTAGAAATCTGTTGTGTTCCCACAAGCTATTGGTACTGTATGATCCATGCAAGCGTCTAGTTTTGACCTGTGATGCATCGTCCTATGGGGTCGGCTGCGTACTCCAGCAAGCCAATGAGTCAGGCAAACTACAACCAGTTGCATACGTGTCTCAAAGCCTGTCCAAGGCAGAAAGAGCCGACGACATGGTAGAGAAAGAGGCTTTAGCATGTGTTTATGGGGTAAAAGAAATGCACCTGTACCTGTTTGAGCTTCGCTTTGAGCTGAAACCGATCACAGTCCGCTTCTATCGTTGTTCTCGGAACATAAAAGTATCAATACCAACGCGTCGTCCCGCATCCAGAGGTGGGCGCTGACATTATCTGCCTATGATTATGTCATTCGCCATAAACCAGGCACCAACAACTGCGCTGATGCATTGAGCCGGTTACCGTTGCCCACACCGGAGGTGGAAACGCCAATGCCCGCAGAGCTATTCATGGTCCTGGATGCCTTTAAGAGTGAAGGGTCGCCTGTCACTGCTCAACAAGTTAAGACCTGGATCCAACCCTATCAGTTGTAAAATGTTCTGTTCTTAACGGGGACTGGTCAACCGTCCCCAAGGAATTGGGTGATGAAACCAAACCATACAGCCATCGCAAAGAGGAGCTGTCCATCCAGTCCGACTGTTTACTGTGGGGTAATTGGGTTGTAATGCCCAAGAAAGGCAAGGCGAGATTTATACGGGAGTTACATAGTACGCATCCCGGTATTGTCATGATGAAGGCCATCGCCAGGTCCCATGTTTGGTGGCCTGGCATTGACTCGGACTTAGAGTCATTCGTGCATCAATGCAGCACTTGCATGCAGTTAAGCAATGCCCCAAAGGAAGCTCCGCTCAGTCTGTGGTTATGGCCATCCAAACCATTGTTTATAATCCACATCGACTTTGCGGGCCCCTTCCTTGGTAAAATGTTTTTTGTGGTGGTGGATGCATACTCCAAATAGATAGAATGTGTGATCATGTCATCCAGCACTTCCACTGCCATCATTGAGAACATGAGAGCCATGTTTTGCACACATGGTCTGCCAGACATTGTTGTCAGCGACAACGGACCGTGTTTCACGAGCCTGGAGTTTCAAAAGTTCATGAAACGCAACAGCATAAAACACATGAGATCAGCCCCATTCAAACCCATGTCCAATGGTCAAGCGGAGCGGGCAGTTCAAACCATCAAGCAGAGCCTGAAACGCGTAACTCACAGTTCCTTGCAGACACACCTGTCATGCATACTGCTCAGTTACAGGACAAGGCCACACATGGAACTATTGATGAAGAGAGGCCTCAAAACCAGGCTATCTCTAGTCCATCCTGACCTTAACGATCATGTCGAAACCCGACGTCAACGCCAGCAGTGGTATCACGACTGCGCCGCAGTGTCACGTGACATATTTGTAAATGACCCAGTGTATGTACTTAACCATGGTCAAGGGCCCAAGTGGCTCCTGGGTAATGTTACGGATAAGGAGGGCAACCGGGTATATATGGTTAAGCTCAAAAATGGGCAGATGTGCAGGAAACACATTGATCAAATCAAGCTAAGACACACTGACGAACTGGAACAGTTGAAAAAAGCACCGCGAGCTTAGACGACCAACCAACTCACGTCCAGTGATCAGAAGAACCCACTGTGATCAACGCCTAGCCCCAAGTCATGAGAGACTCGGAAAGTACTGGGATTGTACTGAGACAGTCAACCAGGGAGCCAAGGGTTCCGGACCGTCTGATATGGACTTGTGCCAAGAACTGGCCAGGGGGGGGAATGATGTAATGTCTGTGTTATATATGTAAACTTCTATATACCTTGTACAGCCACCAGAGGGCTCATTCCCTGGAGTCCCAAGGGATCCCATAACCCCTTGGGAGCACAGGTACTTAAGAAAGCTTCACAGGCTGGAGAGGCAATCTGGTGACCTGCAATAAAAGACTAAGATCACACTTTACTTTTGAGCTCATAGTATCCAGTCAGACTCTTTATTCATACATAACAACTGGCGACAGGATACAGATGACAAACCCAATGATGCAGAGAACAGTGGAGAAATTCACAGAGGGAGATGATTGTGAAATCTTTGTGGAGTGACTCGACCAATACTTCGTGGCCAATGAGCTGGAAGGAGAAGCGAACGCTGCCAAACAAAGGACGATTCTCCCCACCGTCTGCGGGGCACCAACGTATGGCCTCATGAAAAATCTGCTTGCTCCAGCGAAACCCACAGAGAAATCATACGATGATTTGTGCACACTGGTCCGGGAGCATCTGAACCCGATGGAAAGAGTTTTGATGACGAGGTACTGGATCTACACCTACAAATGGTCCGAAGGCCAGGAATTGGCGAGTTATGTCGCCGAGCTAAGACGCCTTGTCGGACATTGAGAATTTGAAGGACGTTTGGAGCACATGCTCAGAGACTTTTTTGTACTTGGCATTGGCCATGAAGTGATACTTCACAAACTTTTGACGATAGAGACCCCAACCTTGAGTAAGGCCATAGCGATAGCCCAGACGTTCATTGCCACCAGTGACAATACTAAGCAAATCTCTCAGCACACGAGTGCTGCTACTAGTACAATGAACAAAGTGATGTTGTTTTCGAATCGCAACGTACAGGGCAGGCCTCACATGCATGCAGCTGCCCTTCCGCAGATGTCTCAGAGTCCACCATCAAGGGTGATGACGACAAGGCCATTAACACCTTGTTGGCGCTGCGGGGGTGATCATCGTTTCCATTCATGCCGCTTCAAAGGGTACATTTGTAAGGGTTGTGGAACAATGGGACACCTCCAACGTATGTGCAGGAGAGCTGCAAACCCTGTTAATCCTGCAAACCACTATGTTGCAGAGGAGGACAGATCCACGGCGGATCACGATGAACCAGAGCCTCAGACCGAGGAGGCAGAGGTATATGGAGTGCACACATTTACTACAAAGTGTCCCCCGATAATGCTGAAGGTTGAATTAAATGGACTCCTGGTGTCAATGGAGTTGGACACGGGCGCGAGCCAGTCCATTATGAGCAAAAAGACTTTCAAAAAATTGTGGTTCAGCAAGGCCTCAAGGCCAGTCTTGACTCCCATTCGCACGAAACTGAGAACTTACACAAAGGAACTGATTCGCGTAATCGGCAGTGCTACTGTAAAGGTCTCTTACGATGGAGTGGTGCACAAGCTACCACTCTGGGTGGTACCGGGCGATGGTCCCACGCTGCTCGGCAGGAGCTGGCTGGGAAAGAAACACTGGAACTGGGACGACATCAGAGCTCTCTCATCCGCTGACGACACTTTGTGTGCCCAGGTCTTAAATAAGTTCCCTTCGCTGTCTGAATCAGGTATCGGGAAGGTCCAAGAAGCACAAGTGTAGATCCACCTAATTCCGGGAGCGCGACCCATTCATCACAAGGCGAGAGCAGTACCATACATGATGAGAGTGTTAGCGCGAATGTACCTTCCAAGAATCACTCGTCACTCAGGGTTGGTCCATACATCAAAACGGTTTATTACGCCGGCAGGGAGATGAAGCAACTGGTGGGTCCAGGTACCTCTCTCCACCAAACAAAGGATTTCATGGATTTTTATATGTTTTACAACAGTTTACTACAGTTACATCAGCCCATTTCAGCCGGACACTATCCAATCATATTGATTATAGATTACATATAGATTCAATTAGATCAATAGAGTTAGTCTCTAAACGTTAGGTGGCTCATGTGTTGCCAAGAGCTGTGTTGCTAAGAGATGTGTTGCTAAGAGTTACTCATGATCTTGTGACATGGTCCAGGCCCCCCTTTATCTTACTGTCCTTGTGTGCTGTTCTTTGGGTAGTCTCCTTATCTTAGTCCCTGTTACAGAGTTGTATTGTTCTATCATGGACCAGGACGTCTCATCTGGGGAACATCTGCAGAGCTGTAGTGTGTTTCTGCGTGAGAACACAGCCGTTATCAGTAACTAAGAATGCAGTCTCTTGGCTAACATCCCTTGGGGCTTTGCTAAACCACGAGCAGCCATCTTTTTACATTTTACACACGCATTTAATACTACAGTTACATATTTAGTTCTAACATTATGCTACAGGTGCCGTTGCCCTAGGGGAAAATCTTTTCTCTATAACAATCCCCCCTTTCGGTCAAGGGGCTAGCCCTAGCCCCCTGAAACCGACACTAAGTTATATTATATTATGTTTGTGTACCACCCGGTACTCCCTGCTTCAATGTGCTGGCCAGTCACGCAATTTTGGGAGTCGCAGTTGTTTTAGATCAAATTAATATTGTTCGAATCGCCCCTTTCACCTGTCACACCGACTTTCTTGCTTATCTGAGTTTTGGTGCTAAACCTTCGTTGTTGTGCATAATGTCTGCAAGACCAGCGAGCCATGACACCCCATGTCAATGCTAAAACTAGCTGTACTCCGACCAGTATGTGTGATATAATTCGAATCCAGAGGTGGATGTTGACATTCATCCCCCAGTTCCAAACCCATCTCCACCAACTGTCATCCTGCAGCTCTGTATCGGTGTCTTTCTCCAGTATCTCAATCTTTGTCTGTAATTGGTGGTAGAGTTTAACAGACTGTCCAACTCTGAGTCTTAGTTCCCTTAGTACTTCTGCTAAATGGGGAATAGGGGCCTGTTCTGGCTCGTCATAGTCCTGCAGGTGATCGTGGAGCTGATCGGTAGCGTCAATGATTTCGGTACGTCGCCATCTAACTTGGATAATGCGGGCTTGCCCTATAGTAACGGTTCGTAGGGGTGTAAAGCAGAAGTTTGGTTGCGGGATCTGGCATTGCAAGCCATTATACTGATATGAGTGTTCCGTGGTGGAGACACAGTATCTCCCTTTGCCTCAGTACCCGGCCCGAGCAAAATGTGTAGGGGCAGGTACTATTTCCAAAACGCATCCATCGGTTCGATTAAAACCACACTCATCTAATTCTCCCTGTCCCACCAGGTGGGGGCACACTGTGATCTCGCCCCTTTGTTTGCACCCTGTCAGGGAGACACCGTATTGCGTGTTATCTCTACGGATAGCGGAGTCTGCAGTTAAGTAGTAATGGAGGGAGGCATTGTCCCGTACAACCCCAATATTCTCCAGTTGATAAAGGGGAAATGGACCTGAGTTTTGTGTGACTATAGGGATCATCAAGACAATCCCCACCCCCACGGCTGTGCCCATCTGGCAGTTTGGGATCGCTGGATATACTCTGGTTAGTCCCTTTAGAGTGCAGTTATCCAGTGTCCCCTTCAGCGTGGCTAGCTGAGCCAGATGTAAGCTGTCTATCCAGTCTGGTACCTCCCACTTTGGATCTGATTGAGGTTGTGTTGTATCTGTCCTACCATCCACAAACCATAAGCCTGACAGAGTTGCCCTTGTCGGAGATTTCCGGCATCTTCCTTTTCTCTGTCAATTAGACGGTTAATTGTTTTGGCATGTGTCTCGATTACTGAAATTCCATCTAATTGTATCTCCATGCCTTCCCTTCCTAGGTCGGCTTGGTCTTTCTGATCCTGCTCTGCCCGCTCTAACAGCTCCCTCATCACCTCTTTAAGTTGTTCCACCTTTTCATTCAGCCCTTGTATATGAGTTTACTATGGAGGTCCCAGTATTAAAGCCGGTAGCAGCGTCATTAATTATTCCCCTCTTATGCCTATGCATCCGCTTTTGTCCTCGGAACCAACTGGCACCCATGGCATCGGCAGCCTGCTGCATTACAACCTTACTTAATACATTATACATCTTCCTTGCCTGTTTGGTACAATACTCCGGCATTTATATGCCTGAAATATTGAACAGAACAGGCTCAATTTCAGTTCACCTTCGTAAAGTAATACAATCCCGTTCTGCGGTCCCGTTGTCGTTAATGGACATGGCAAGACTTTGGGTGAAGTGGAGGTCACTATGGGGCGCGGTGTCGAGGGTGGTAAGAAACAAACGTACAAAGACATGGCTGCTCCCACCTCTTCAAAATATCTACATATTCCCACCCCTTTTCGGTACATGTCCGCCAGTTGGGGATAGGGTTTAACAGGGAGCATGCATATTATCCCGAAAGTACACTTATCAGGTCCCCGGGCCTCTTCCCTTCTGATGCAGTTGACCCTGGTATCCGTGGAGCAGTGTACGCATACTGTATTCTTGATCGAGTGTACCTGCAGCCAGGCAGGCATTAAAATAAGTTCTGTCTTTGCTCCAGTCTTTGGCTGCTGGGATGCATATCCCATCAGTTAAGTTAAACAAAATCCCATAGTTGGGGTAAATGTTCTGTGTTTGCTGTATTTCTCGTAATCCATCCGAGTTATCTGATGCTTGTATGAGTATCGAGATCCCTAGCATCATGCTGCAGAGCTGAAGTGGCCACTGTGATTCCATCTCAGTGGGTGTTTTATCTGAAAACTTTAAACAGACTGCCTGGTCGTCACCAGGTATTAGGTACTGATTTGCTCGCACCGACGTTATTCTGGAAGATTAGAAGTAAAGGTTAGGTTATCCACGTTTTTATAGTTATACCATCTCTATCTCTATCTGTCCTGGTCTGTACAGTCGATGGTTCTGGACTATTGCGGGTCTAGCTTGGGCTTATTCAGTAACCCATTTAAATATTATCCATACTCCTACCAATATTAGGACCACCATTATGCCTGCAAACATTCCGTCCTTGAAGGTGTTTTGCCATTCCTGGTATTTAGCAGCATACCAGGCGGTCTCCCTGAAAGGTACTATCTCGGGGTCTTAGTTGTATCTTTTTAACTGGGACCAGTGCTTCCACCGGCCCTTCCCTTTCATATCAATACAGGCGCATGTGTCGCTGGTTAAAATTATATCATAGGATCCTATCCACCTTGGGGCAAATCCCGTGCGCTCAGGGGTGACTTGTACCAGGACTTTATCCCCTACCTGTGGCAGGTGAGGTTCGGTCGTGCCCTGGTCTTGGCTCTCTAGATCTCGTATGGTCTGCTGGTCCCTCACCTCCTGTCGCAATTCTTTTAACTGTGAATCTAATTGTTTAACATATTGTTTCATACGATCCTGTAAGGCCCCCATATCTTCCCCTCCCACAAGTTGGCTCAAAGTCTCATTAATATACAGGGTAAAATGTCCACCCATCCTTTTCCTGTCTCCGCTATTGCCTTTGCAATTGCCGTTTTAAGAGTACGGTTCATGCGTTCTACCATTCCCGAACTTTGGGGGTGATAGGGGATGTGGAACCATTGCCGAATCCCGAATAATCCGCAGGCTCGCTTCATGACCTGTCCTGTGAAATGTGTGCCCTGGTCGGAATTGATCTGAAGGGGTACCCCCCAGCGTGGGATAATGTCGAAGGCGAGGATACGGGCCACAGTGATTCTGTAACAAGAGAAAGGGTAGTGATCGAGCTAGACCGGCTAGAAAGAGAGGGCATCATTTCGCCGATCGAATTCAACGAGTGGGCCAGTCCGATTGTTCCAGTCCTCAAGGGAGACGGCACCATCAAAATCTGTGATGATTACAAAGTAACTATCAATCCTTTCTCCCTGCAGGATCAATACCCACGACCAAAGACAGACGACCTTTTTGCAATGCTAGCAGGAGGAAAGAGGTTCACGAAGCTGGACTTAACCTCGGCACACATAACGCAGGAGCTGGAGGAATCATCGAAGGGCCTCACCTGCATCAACACGCACAAAGGTCTCTTCATTTATAACAGATGCCCATTTGGAATTCGATCAGCCATGGTGATATTCCAGAGAAACATGGAAAGCTTACTGAAGTCGGTCCCACGCACGGTGGTCTTCCAGGGCGACATCTTGGTTACAGGTAGGGACACAGTCGAGCATCTGCAGAACCTGGTGAAGGTTCTTAGTCGATTCAACCATGTGGGGCTCAGGTTAAAACGCATGTGTTTTCCTGGCACCTGAAGTGGAGTTCCTGGGGAGAAGAATCGCAGCGGACAGCGTCAGGCCCACCGATTCGAAGATGGAGGCAATCGAGAATGCACCGAGGCCACAGATGGAGCTGCAGTCGTTTCTAGGACTCCTGAACTACTTTGGTAACTTCTTACCAGGTCTCAGCACACTTCTAGAACCACTACATGTCTTACTGTGTAAAGGGAACGAATGGATTTGGGGCAAAAGCCAAGAAAATGCCTTTTTAAAAGCTAGAAAATTGTTATGTTCAAACAAATTGCTTCTGTTGTAAGATCCATGTAAGCGTTTGGTACTAGCATGTGATGCGTCGTCATATGGCGTCGGGTATGTACTGCAACAAGCTAATGATTTCAGGAAACTGCAACAGGTTGCTTATGCATCCAGAAATCTGTCTAAGGCTGAGAGAGCCTACAGCATGATTGAAAAAGAAGCGTTAGCGTGTGTCTATGGGGTAATGAAAATGCATCAATATCTGTTTAGGCTAAAATTTGAATTGGAAACTGACCATAAGCCATTAATATCCATTTTCCGAGAGTAAGGAGATAAATATGAATGCATCGGCCCGCATCCAGAGATGGGCGCTCACGTTGTCCGCGTACAACTACGCCATCTGCCACAGAAAACTGCGCCAATGCTCTCAGTAGGCTGCCGTTGCCCACCACAGGGGTGGAAATGGTGCAGCCCGCAGATTTAGTCATGGTTATGGAAGCATTCAAGATTGAGCAATCATCCATCAGAGCCCAACAGATTAGAACCTGGACGAGCCAGGACCCCTTACTGTCCCTTGTAAAAAATTGTGTGCTTCACGGGAGCTGATCCAGTGGAAATGCAAGAAGCGATAAAGCCGTACCAGTGGCGCAAAGATGAAATGTCTATACAGGCAGACTGCCTTCTGTGGGGCAATCGGGTAGTGGTCCCCAAGGAGGGCAGAGACACTTTCATCAGTGACCTCCACAGTAACCACCCAGGCAACGTAATGATGAAAGCGACAGCCAGATCCCACATGTGGTGGCCCGATATCGATGCGGACTTAGAGTCCTGCGTGCACAGATGTAACACATGCTCGCAGTTAAGTAATGTACCCAGGGAGGCGCCACTAAAGTTTATGGTCTTGGCCCTCCAAACCGTGGTGCAGGGTCCATGTCGACTATGCAGGCCCGTTTTTGGGTAAAATGTTCCTTGTGGTTGTAGATGCGTACTCCAAATGGATTGAATGTGAGATAATGTCGGCAAGCACGCCCGCTGCCACCACTGAAAACCTATGGGCCATGTTTGGCACTCACGGACTACCTGATGTCCTTGTGAGCGACAACGGGCCATGTTTTACCAATGCCAAGAGCCGTAACGGGATTAAACATGTTACATCCGCCCCGTTAAAACCAGCAGAGAGAGCAGTGCAAACTATCAAGCAGGATTTGAAGAGGGTAACTGAAGGCTCACTGCAGACTCGCCTATTCAGAGTCCTGCTTAGCTACCGCACGAGACCCCACTCGCTCACTGGGATCCCACCTGCTGAACTGCTCATGAAAAGGGCACTTAAGACAAGGCTCTCATTAGTTCTCCCTTATCTACATGAACAGGTAGAGAGCAGGTGGCTTCAACAAAGTGCATACCATGATGGCCCAAATGTGTCATGCGAAATTGAAATCAATGATCCTGTATCTGTATTGAATTATGGACAAGGTCCCAAGTGGCTTCATGGCACTATTGTGGCCAAAGATGGGAGCAGGGTGTTTCGGGTCAAACTTTCAAATGGACTCATTCACTGGAAACACTTGAACCAAATCAAACTTAGATTCATGGACTATCCTGAGCAACCCACTTTGGACCCCCCAACATACACACCAGTGGCAACCGACATCGCGGTTGGTCACGAAGCAGAACCCATCACCCGCAGCAGCCCAGCGGGACTCACCACACCAGGCAGCCCAGCAAGGCCAGCTGCACAGCAGCCCAGCGAGGGCCCAACAAACGTTTCACCAAAACCAGCATTTGCACCGAGACGATCAACCAGGGAAAGAAAGGCCCCAGATCGACTCTCCTTATAAATAGTTACACTGTTGACTTTGGTGGGGGTGGGGGGGGGGATTGTTGTTATATATGTAAACTTGTATATACCTTGTACAGCCACCTGAGGGCTCATTCCCTGGAGTCCCAAGGGATCTCACAATCCCTTGGGAGCACAGGTACTTAAGGAGGCCTCACAGGCTGTAGAGGCACTCTAGAGACCGGCAATAAAAGAATAAGGTCACACTTTACTTTGAGCTCACAGTATCCAGTCAGACTCTTTCTTCACACATAACAGTATGTACTTAAGGTCTGCCCACCAACAGGGGGCACTACTGTCGGAGGTCCTATGGGTATAGGTACCCTCGTGCTGGGCCCGGTATATAACCTGAACTTCACCTTTGTATCTTCACTTCTGGAAACCATTACAGACTGAACAGGTTATACCTAGTCACTGGCTCACAGTACGGAGTTCATTGTATCATTTCATACATTATACTCGCGTCGACCGGGCCGCTAGCGTGCAGTGTGGCACTCCGTTTTGGTTGCCGGGCTGCTGGCCCTGTCGATCGCATCCCTGGTGGCCCAGTGGCGGCCACCAAGGGGCCCGTAGAGTGCGCAGCGGCCCTCCCCTTTAATGGAAGTGGAGGAACGTTGTAGCACCTCTCAAAGAAAGCAGCGCGTAGGAGACAGCGCTCCTTTTCATTTGGCGGGAATATAGCATCGGGGGCTGGACTTCCGAGCCGGGCGCAGGGAGTCCCGGCCCCGGAAGGTTACTGCCTCCAATCGGGGCAAAGGACAATTTCTAGCCCTGGGCTGCTAAAGTTGTCACCTTCTCTGTCATCTTCAGCAGAGTAGGACCTGAGCTTGCTCATCAGCGAGTTCTTTTCTGGACTGTCCTTTCTCTTTGGCCTTGGTCCCTTGTGCTCTGTGAATCATCCTATACAAACCCCTCTAATTCAATATCTACACCACTCAGGGTGGCTGGTGCCTGAAAGGGTAAAAGCGAGTGATGGTGCTTCGTTGGAAAGGTTGTCCTCTCCATCTGCGCAGCTGCAGCTCGTGAGTCATCTGATGAGTCTAGAAAAAGGGCAGAGTGAGAAGTGCTACCCTGTAATGATAAGAGTAAGTAGTAGCAGCTGAGTGACATTGCAATCCAGCCCCAGGCTGTCATGCTGTGTATGTGAGTTTGTGAGAGTTCATTAAAAGAGAAAAAGGAAGGGAGAATACCCAAACGCCCTGCTGTGCGTGGCCTCCAGCCTTTCCATCGTTAATGCTGCATGCTCTCTCTCTGTCATTGATATCAATGGTAGCATTCTACGTTGGAATCAAAGTTTGCAATTGATAGGACCTTCTCCTCCCTCTGATTGTGTGCCAGTTTCTCTGGGTTCATGTGTGTCCTGTTGCAGGGTTATGAAGATGTGGAAGGGAGCTCAGCCTAGTGTACTTGCTGAGAGGAATAAACAGCAGGCATGGGCAAGACAGGGAGGTATGTGTTGTGTGGGGGAGTTTCAAGCAGCGGGAGATGTAGTTAACTTCCCCATTGTCGTTGAAGGAGAGGCTTGTGAAATGGGGAAGAAGGATTGCTGGCGCTGGGACTAGAATCTGCTGTTGCAAGGCTGTGTAGAAACTAAGAGAGACGTGGAGGAATCTTGCCTTGGAAATGCCAGTAAGGTAATTTATGGAACTTTGCTGCTGGCATTGATCTGTCCAACCACCTGTCTCCACCGTTGCTGGCTAACTTGCCAGAACACCCTATGATCATTTGCAGGACAGAGGACCTCCTTGCTGGACCACATTTGTTCCACAAGAACCTCCATAACAGTATCTGACAATCGGGGTGCCTTGGCTGTCGTCATTCTGCCTCAGTAAAGTGCACCACTGAAAACACCACCTCCTCTTTAAGAGCCAAAACAGGTTTCCCCTTGTCCTCACCTTCCACCCCACCAGCCTCCACATTGAACGGATCATCATCCGCCATTTCCCCCACCTCCAGAGCGATGCCATCCCCAAACACACCTTCCCCTCCCCTCCCCTCTCAGCGTTCCAAAGGGACCGTTCCCTCCACAATACCCTGGTCTACTCTTCCGTCTCCTCCAACACCTGCTCTCCTTCCTCTGGCAACTTCCCGTTCCTGCGCAGGAAATGCAACACCTGCTCTTTCACTATATCCCGTCACACCTTCCAGGGCCCAAAATACTTCTTCCCAATGAAACAGTGATTTCGACTTTGTATACTGTATTCGCTGCTCACGATGCAGTCTCCTCTACATTGGGGAAACCAAACGCAGATTAGGTGGTTACTTTGCAGTCTGCGAGTGTGACCCTGTGCTTCCGGTCACTTGCCTATTTGATTCACCGTTCCACTCTCACTCTGACCTCTCTGTCTTTGGCCTCCTACACTGTTCCAATGATACTCAATGGAAGATTGAGGAACAGCATCTCATCTTTCGATTACAGCCTTCCGAACTTAACACTGAGTTCAACAATTTCAGATCTAAATACTGCTCCCATTTTTTCCGGACAGCAGCTGCTAATAATGGTTCTGCTGTTGCCATTTACAGCTCCTCTAGACCCATCCATTGGGGAAGAAATTCACTATCACCCCATTTGGGGCACTAATTTTTAAAAGATTGAAAAGTTAGCGCCAGGCACTAACAATTTCAAACTTTAAAAAAAAATCACCATTTGCGTTCCAAGAAGAAATGCAGCACTAAATCAAGCGCTCCACTTCCTTTTTGGAGCGCAATCACCAGCAGGCGGGGCGGTGACACTGGGTCTTGCAGCCCTGCCGCATTGAAAGGCTCCTTCCCTCCCTTCAAGGGAAGGTCCATCGCTGCAGGTTCTTCAAAATAAAAGCACTTACCTAGACCACCACGACAGCCGCGATCGCACGCAATCAGCTTGGCACTCAAGCAGAGTCATCTTCATCATAGGAAGTCCCTCGTATCGAGGATGACTTAGTGCCAGGCTGATCGATCGCGGGAAAGATCTCGGGGAGAAAAAAAAAGAAGAAAAAAGGTACTTTTTTTTTTACCCAGCCACCTCGCCTGTAAGCATCGCTCCCGAAGTGGCCTGCCGCCCGATGCACGCCTACTGCAGGACGGAAGTCAATTTCGGGTTCGGGGCACTAACGAGGCGATGCGCACGGTGATGATGTCATGATTTTCGTGTGAAGGAGTTCGGGCGCAACACTGTAGCGCTGCTGCAAAACTCCTGTCGAATATGGCGGGAGTCAATGTTATCATTGCACCCGGTCACAGAGCCCGGGGCACTAAAGGGAGGTGCAAAGCCACCCAATTTCACCCCCTTTGTTTCTTTACTAGTCCCATTACCCTTTTGCCTTGCACCATCATCCCTTTTTTCCTTTAAATCACTCGTGTCTTTCACCCTATCACAGACCTTCCCTTTTGTTCTTTCCTCCTCCCCCTTTCCCCTTCCTCTGTACTTGCTTAAAACCGGTTACATTTCTAAGATCTCCAGTTCTGAAAAAAGGTCACCTGAAACATTAACTCTGTTTCTTTCATCACAAATGCTGCCAGACCTGCTGAGCATTTCCAACATTTTGTGTTTATATTTCAGATTTCCAGCATCTGCAATATTTTGCCTTTTGGAAAGACTATTTCTCTGGATGAGGAGTCAGTGATAAGAGGGCATCAAAAAAAATTGTCAATAAGAGAGTGAGAGGAAAGAGGTTAGAAGGAATGTCTTTACCCAGAGGATTGTTGGAGCATGGAATTATTTGCCATTGGGAGTGGTTGAGGCAGAAGTGATTGCAACTTTTAAGGGAGAATTGGATAAATATTTCAGGCAGATGAAGTTATCGGACTGAGGGGACGGAGTGGGATATTTAAATTAGTCTGGGATTGCTCGAGCAAAGATCTGGCAGAGACATGATTGTCTGAATGTCCCCCTTCTGTGCTGTAAACTTCTATGGTTCAACAGTTCTATTACAGCCAGTAATCAACAGCTTGGACAAGAACCAAATTCATCTTTTGCCCCCCGGTACCAAAAAGATCATTTTGTTTCTCATGCATGCTGGCAAGGAGAATACTGAGATCGCATTCAGAAAATTGGGTCTTCAAATGTAGCATGAGCTGTAATAAATATTTCTAAAGTGGCAAAATATAAACCAAAAGTGACATCAGGAACAATGTAAAAGAAAACAAAAATAACCTCACATCTATACAGCATCTTAGCGCACTATCGCAATGTCTCAAATTAATTACTTTTGGAATGTCGTGACTATTGTGCTGAAAACATAGCAAAACAAATCACTTTATTTTCTTGGCTAAACATTACAAAGTTGTTACCAGCAAAATCTTACTAACACGACCAATAGACTGTTCTCGGAAACGACTGTAATTCAAGCTGCGTGAAATTAGTTGGTCAAAGCATTTATTATGGGCCAGATTTCATTGATAAAGTAATGGTGTGTGAATGATACACTCCATTATTAATGCGTACATCGGTCAGCAACTTGTAGCAAGGAAGAGATACCCTGGTAATTGTGAATCGCTACAAGCTGCAGGCCAATTTGCTCCTCCTCTGTTAGCTTCGCGAAAACAGCATTTTGCCCTTAACCTAACCATGATTTTCATGAAGTTCCTGCATTTGCACGTTAATTGCCCATTAAACATCGCCACAGAAAGTTAAGTCCAGTAAGTAACAGCACGCGTACCCTTTTAATAGTGTGATCATTGTTAATGATTGCCTATCAACCTCTCTTGCTCGGAAAGTAAACAATTATAAGTGTGGAGGTTCATGCCTTCAGGTTGTGAACTGTTGTAGATTTTTTTTAAAGTCAAATTTTAAAACTTACATTTATCTTTTTTTATTTTTCCTTTGTCTCTTTTTTTCTCTCCATTAATCCAATATTTCTTTCCTTCTCTTTATTTCTCTTTTTGTACCTGATTTGATATTGAATCACACAACTAATTCACGCTCCTACTCATGCCTTGTGCTGTTTATTTCTCAATTCTTTCATCTCATTGGTCTACATATCGATTGGTCAAATCAAATCACACGGGGTAGCCTTGAGGAGGAATTCATAGAATGCATATGGGATTGTTTCTTAGAACAGTATGTTGCAGAAACTACAAGGGAGCAAGCTATCTTAGATCTGGTCCTGTGTAATGAGACAGGAATAATAAACGATCTCCTAGTAAAAGATCCTCTCATCATGAGTGATCACAGTATGGTTGAATACAGATTGAGGGTGAGGAAGTAGTGTCTCAAACAAGCGTACTATGCTTAAAACAAAGGGGACTACAGTGGGATGAGGGCAGAGTTGGCTAAAGTAGACTGGAAACACAGACTAAACGGTGGCACAATTGAGAAACTGTGGAGGACTTTTAAGGAGCTCTTTCATAGTGCTCAACAAAAATATATTCCAGTGAAAAAGAAGGGCGGTAAGAGAAGGGATAACCAGCCGTGGATAACCAAGGAAATAAAGGAGAGTATCAAATTAAAAACCAATGTGTGTAAGGTGGCCAAGGTTAGTGGGAAACTAGAAGATTGGGAAAATTTTAAACGACAGCAAAGAATGACTAAGAAAGTAATAAAGAAAGGAAAGATAGATTACGAAAGTAAACTTGCGCAAAACATAAAAACATAGAAACATAGAAACATAGAAAATAGGTGCAGGAGCAGGCCATTCAGCCCTTCTAGCCTGCACCGCCATTCAACGAGTTCATGGCTGAACATGAAACTTCAGTACCCACTTCCTGCTTTCACGCCATACCCCTTGATCCCCCGAGTAGTAAGGACTTCATCTAACTCCCTTTTGAATATATTTAGTGAATTGGCCTCAACTACTTCCTGTGGTAGAGAATTCCACAGGTTCACCACTCTCTGGGTGAAGAAGTTTCTCCTTATCTCGGTCCTAAATGGCTTACCCCTTATCCTTAGACTGTGACCCCTGGTTCTGGACTTCCCCAACATTGGGAACATTCTTCCTGCATCCAACCTGTCCAAACCCGTCAGAATTTTAAACGTTTCTATGAGGTCCCCTCTCACTCTTCTGAACTCCAGTGAATACAAGCCCATTTGATTCAGTCTTTCTTGATAGGTCAGTCCCACCATCCCGGGAATCAGTCTGGTGAATCTTCGCTGCACTCCCTCAACAGCAAGTATGTCCTTCCTCAAGTTAGGAGACCAAAACTGTACACAATACTCCAGGTGTGGCCTCACCAAGGCCCTGTACAACTGTAGCAACACCTCCCTGCCCCTGTACTCAAATCCCCTCGCTATGAAGGCCAACATGCCATTTGCTTTCTTAACCGCCTGCTGTACCTGCATGCCAACCTTCAATGACTGATGTACCATGACACCCAGGTCTCGTTGCACCTTCCCTTTTCCTAATCTGTCACCATTCAGATAATAGTCTGTCTCTCTGTTTTTACCACCAAAGTGGATAACCTCACATTTATCCACATTATACTTCATCTGCCACGCATTTGCCCACTCACCTAACCTATCCAAGTCACTCTGTAGCCTCATAGCATCCTCCTCGCAGCTCACACTGCCACCCAACTTAGTGTCATCCGCAAATTTGGAGATACTACATTTAATCCCTTCGTCTAAATCATTAATGTATAATGTAAACAGCTGGGGCCCCAGCACAGAACCCTGCGGTACCCCACTAGTCACTGCCTGCCATTCCGAAAAGTACCCATTTACTCCTACTCTTTGCTTCCTGTCTGACAACCAGTTCTCAATCCACGTCAGCACACTACCCCCAATCCCATGTGCTTTAACTTTGCACATTAATCTCCTGTGTGGGACCTTGTCGAAAGCCTTCTGAAAGTCCAAATATACCACATCAACTGGTACTCCTTTGTCCACTTTATTGGAAACATCCTCAAAAAATTCCAGAAGATTTGTCAAGCATGATCTCCCTTTTACAAATCCATGCTGACTTGGACCTATCATGTCACCATTTTCCAAATGCGCTGCTATGACATCCTTAATAATTGATTCCATCATTTTACCCACTACTGAGGTCAGGCTGACCGGTCTATAATTCCCTGCTTTCTCTCTCCCTCCTTTTTTAAAAAGTGGGGTTACATTGGCTACCCTCCACTCGATAGGAACTGATCCAGAGTCAATGGAATGTTGGAAAATGACTGTCAATGCATCCGCTATTTCCAAGGCCACCTCCTTAAGTACTCTGGGATGCAGTCCATCAGGCCCTGGGGATTTATCGGCCTTCAATCCCATCAATTTCCCCAACACAATTTCCCGACTAATAAAGATTTCCCTCAGTTCCTCCTCCTTAATAGACCCTCTAACCACTTTTATATCCGGAAGGTTGTTTGTGTCCTCCTTAGTGAATACTGAACCAAAGTACTTGTTCAATTGGTCTGCCATTTCTTTATTCCCCGTTATGACTTCCCCTGATTCTGACTGCAGGGGACCTACGTTTGTCTTTACTAACCTCTTTCTCTTTACATACCTATAGAAACTTTTGCAATCCGCCTTAATGTTCCCTGCAAGCTTCTTCTCGTACTCCATTTTCCCTACCCTAATCAAACCCTTTGTCCTCCTCTGCTGAGTTCTAAATTTCTCCCAGTCCCCAGGTTCGCTGCTATTTCTGGCCAATTTGTATGCCACTTCCTTGGCTTTAATACTATCCCTGATTTCCCTAGATAGCCACGGTTGAGCCACCTTCCCTTTTTTATTTTTACGCCAGACAGGAATGTACAATTGTTGTAATTCATCCATGCGTTCTCTAAATGTCTGCCATTGCTCATCCACAGTCAACCCCTTAAGTATCATTAGCCAATCTATCTTAGCCAATTCATGCCTCATACCTTCAAAGTTACCCTTCTTTAAGTTCTGGACCATGGTCTCTGAATTAACTGTTTCATTCTCCATCCTAATGCAGAATTCCACCATATTATGGTCACTCTTCCCCAAGGGGCCTCGCACAATGAGATTGCTAATTAATCCTCTCTCATTACACAACACCCAGTCTAAGATGGCCTCCCCCCTAGTTGGTTCCTCGACATATTGGTCTAGAAAACCATCCCTTATGCATTCCAGGAAATCCTCCTCCACCGTATTGCTTCCAGTTTGGCTAGCCCAATCTATGTGCATATTAAAGTCACCCATTATAACTGCTGCACCTTTATTGCATGCACTCCTAATTTCCTGTTTGATGCCCTCCCCAACATCACTACTACTGTTTGGAGGTCTGTACACAACTCCCACTAACGATTTTTGCCCTTTAGTGTTCTGCAGCTCTACCCATATAGATTCCACATCATCCAAGCTAATGTCTTTCCTAACTATTGCATTAATCTCCTCTTTAACCAGCAATGCTACCCCACCTCCTTTTCCTTTTATTCTATCCTTCCTGAATGTTGAATACCCCTGGATGTTGAGTTCCCAGCCCTGATCATCCTGGAGCCACGTCTCCGTAATCCCAATCACATCATAATTGTTAACATCTATTTGCACAATTAATTCATCCACCTTATTGCGGATACTCCTTGCATTAAGACACAAAGCCTTCAGGCTTGTTTTTTTAACACCCTTTGTCCTTTTAGAATTTTGCTGTACAGTGGCCCTTTTTGTTCTTTGCCTTGGGTTTCTCTGCCCTCCACTTTTCCTCATCTCCTTTCTGTCTTTTGCTTTTGCCTCCTTTTTGTCTCCCTCTGTCTCCCTGTATAGGTTCCCATCCCCCTGCAATATTAGTTTAACTCCTCCCCAACAGCACTAGCAAACACTCCCCCTAGGACATTGGTTCCGGACCTGCCCAGGTGCAGACCGTCCGGTTTGTACTGGTCCCACCTCCCCCAGAACCGGTTCCAATGCCCCAAGAATTTGAATCCCTCCCTGCTGCACCACTGCTCAAGCCATGTATTCATCTGCGCTATCCTGCGATTCCTACTCTGACTAGCACGTGGCACTGGTAGCAATCCCGAGATTACTACTTTTGAGGTCCTACTTTTTAATTTAGCTCCTAAAACAGATAGTAAAAGCTTTTACTGATATATAAAACGGAAAAGAGTGACTAAAATAAATGTTGGTCCCTTAGAAGATGAGAAGGGGGATTTAATAATGGGAAATGTGGAAATGGCTGAGACCTTAAACAATTATTTTGCTTCAGTCTTCACAGTGGAAGACACAAAAAGCATGCTAAAATTGCTGGTCACGGGAATGTGGGAAGGGAGGACCTTGAGATAATCACTATCACTAGGGAGGTAGTGCTGGACAGGCTAATGGGACTCAAGGTAGACAAGTCCCCTGGTCCTGATGAAATGCATCCCAGGTTATTAAAAGAGATGGCGGAAGTTATAGCAGATGCATTCGTTATAATCTACCAAAATTCTCTGGACTCTGGGGAGGTACCAGCAGATTGGAAAGCAGCTAACGTAATGCCTCTGTTTAAAAAATGGGGCAGACAAAAGGCAGGTAACTATAGGCCGGTTAGTTTAACATCTGTAGTGGGGAAAATGCTTGATGCTATCATTAAGGAAGAAATAGCGGGACATCTCGATAGGAATAGTGCAATCAAGCAGACGCAACATGGATTCATGAAGGGGAAATCACGTTTAACTAATTTACTGGAATTCTTTGAGGATATAACGAGCATGGTGGATAGAGGTGTACCGATGGATGTGGTGTATTTAGATTTCCAAAAGGCATTCGATAAGGTGCCACACAAAAGGTTACTGCAGAAGATAAAGGTACGCGGAGTCAGAGGAATTGTATTAGCATGGATAGAGAATTGGCTGGCTAACAGAAAGCAGAAAGTTGGGATAAATGGGTCGTTTTCGGGTTGGAAATCGGTGGTTAGTGGTGTGCCACAGGGATCGGTGCTGGGACCACAACTGTTTACAATATACATAGATGACCTGGAAGAGGGGACAGAGTGTAGTGTAACAAAATTTGCAGATGACACAAAGATTAGTGGGAAAGCGGGTTGTGTAGAGGACACAGAGAGGCTGCAAAGATATTTAGATAGGTTAAGCGAATGGGCTAAGGTTTGGCAGATGGAATACAATGTCAGAAAATGTGAGGTCATCCACCTTGGAACAAAAAACAGTAAAAGGGAATATTATTTGAATGGGGAGAAATTATAACATGCTGCGGTGCAGAGGGACCTAGGGGTCCTTGTGCATGAATCCCAAAAAGTTAGTTTACAGGTGCAGCAGGTAATCAGGAAGGCGAATGGAATGTTGGCCTTCATTGCGAGAAGGATGGAGTACAAAAGCAAGGGAGGTCCTGCTGCAACTGTACAGGGTATTGGTGAGGCCACACCTGGAGTATTGCGTGCAGTTTTGGTCACCTTACTTAAGGAAGGATATACTAGCTTTGGAGGGGGTACAGAGACAATTCACTAGGCTGATTCCGGAGATGAGGGGGTTACCTTATGATGATAGATTGAGCGGACTGGGTCTTTACTCGTTGGAGTTCAGAAGGATGAGGGGTGATCTTATAGAAACATTTAAAATAATGAAAGGTATAGACAAGATAGAGGCAGAGAGGTTGTTTCCACTGGTCGGGGAGACTAGAACTAGGGGGCACAGCCTCAAAATACGGGGGAGCCAATTTAAAATTGAGTTGAGAAGGAATTTCTTGTGAATCTGTGGAATTCTCTGCCAAAGGAAGCAGTTGAGGCTAGCTCATTGAATGTATTCAAATCACAGATAGATAGATTTTTAACCAATAAGGGAATTAAGGGTTACGGGGAGCGGGCGGGTAAGTGGAGCTGAGTCCACGGCCAGATCAGCCATGATCTTGTTGAATGGCGGAGCAGGCTCGAGGGGCTAGATGGCCTACTCCTGTTCCTAATTCTTATGTTCTTATGTTCTTATGTATTAAGCTGATACACTTTCCCAATGGTCACTCACGTCCCAGATGCACTGTTGCCCTCTCTGCCTGTTATAAACTCGCATTTCCAGAAACTTTGTGGGCACAAAAATGTGAAGCCTAAAACTGCCCACCAAGTCTAATTAATGGGGTACACCGTGAGATGCTCCCCTCCACCAAAATCTGGCCCATACTATATTTGGCCTTTATTAGTTTTCCTTCGATAATTTTGGAGCTGAGTGGCCCGCGGACGTTTCACACACTAGAATTATTAGTTGAAAGACAAAATAATCCGCGGTGCTCCACCTTTCCTCGTACATCACAGGCCTGACATTCCTCAGGTCATAAAAAAACAAGTGTGAAGCATGTTTTTCAAACCATTCATGGATCCGTTAACAAAATTGCTGTGCATAACATTCCTACTTGGAGACTGTCAGGAAAGCAAATTCTGTGTCAAGTGTACACTTCCAACATGTGTAGATTGTTGTCGCAGGGCATTTCCACTCTGCAATCCAGCATTGGGCAAAGGGCTCAGATTAATTAGTTGTCATGTCCTTCCAAAATTCCATCACTCTGTGTACATCTACTTTTTCATACGGATGAAGAGTTGTGAGCTCTCAAGCAGACGTCGGTTGCTTATTCTTTGTATAAATTCCAGATATTTTAAGTCCTATGGTGCTTCACTGGTATTTTCGCATAACAGCCACCGGGAGAGCAGCCATATGCTTCCGGCTGAATGAAGTATCTTGCTAGATCCATAAATCAAATGTCACAGCCAAAGTGATTGATGACTTGCAAAGCAACAACTTTGCTTATCAGCTAAAAATGAAATAGGGCCACTTGACTGCAGAAAATGTTTTTTGTGTTATGAGACATCGTAACTACATGAGCCTCGAGTACTTGATAAATTCAAGGAAACTGCGATGAGATCATTTGTATTCGCCAATAACCTAGGTTTACTGCAGTGCTGTGTAGCCTTTTAATTGAAACAAATGGAAGCTTAGTCAGCTTTTTTTTCCAAATGGGATGCAAATAAGGGGCCATATCAAGACTTTGGTTGATGTTAAATATCACATACATATCAAAGAAAATCACCTTTGAATAGATTACAAAAATATTGCCAACAGTTGCCACTGTATAGAAAGCTGGAATTAAAAAGAAAAGGAGAAATAATGTGCATTAAAAATATGTCTTACAGCAAACAAGAAAGGCAGTCTTGGGCAGATAGATATTTGTCAGAGATTCTGCACAGTTCATTCCAGCAGCCCTTCAAAAATTCCATACAAGTGTCGGGTGGGAACTAGCCAGGTAACCTAGCAAGAAAATTGGCCAAATCTGAGCACTGCACAGCACAGGGGAATAACACAAGCTGAGTAAAGGTTTAAACAAGGAAACTCAATAAATTCACTACAACAATACACTGAGCAGCACTGGAGAATAAAATATCCAACATCAATCAGAGCATTTAATGATGCAAAGTGGAAATTTCACTACTGTGTTTCATATTCCAATAAATGCTGGCAGTAATATATATTCTAGTCTGGCCACATTATACTCCATCTGCTCATTATATTGTAGCCAAACACTTTAATTTGTAGATAACACAGTAAGTTTAACAGAAAATATTTTCTGAGATTTTCTGCTCAGCATTATTTTACAGTCAGCAGTAAAATAAATGGGTTACCGCTGGCATTAAAATAACAGCAATGAGAAAATCTATGTGTTAAAGGAAAATGTTTTATTACTGGAAGTTTTATGAGGCCAATGGAAGAAAATGTGTAATTTACTCTAATTACAGCTAAACTTTAAATTCTGATGTAACTTCTGCCGTTTAAGTAAAATTTAAAATTTAAATCAAGCCCCTGCAGAAAAAGGAAATGGAGCTGTAGGTAATGGTTTGTATGTAGTGTGATATTCATGCAGTCGGCTCAGCAGAGGAATTAGTCAAGACGATCATTGTAATGTTTACTAGTTAAGGGGGTGAGGAACTGCATAATGAAATTGTGTATTCCATTGAGTATAGAAGATTGAGGGGTGATAGGATCGAAGTGTTTAAAATT
Source organism: Pristiophorus japonicus (assembly GCF_044704955.1). Classification (NCBI taxonomy): domain Eukaryota; kingdom Metazoa; phylum Chordata; class Chondrichthyes; family Pristiophoridae; genus Pristiophorus; species Pristiophorus japonicus. Next base: position 189,493,198 of record NC_091980.1, on the reverse strand, counting down.
GTGAAAGGATTCGACAGGATAGCTACTAGAGAAACTATTTCCTTTGGTGGGGAGGTCAAGAACTTCAGGGCATAATCTTAAAATAAGAGCAAGGCCATTTAGAAGGGAAATCAGGAAGCACTTTTTCACACAAAGGATGGTAGAAATCTGGAATTCTCACCCCCAAAAAGCTATGGATGCTGGGTCAATTGGAATTTAAAAGATATATTTTTGTTGGGTAAGGTTACCAAGGGATATGTAACTAAGACAGGTAAATGGAGTTGAGGTACAGATCAGCCATGATCTAATTGAATGGCTAAAAGACGTACTCCTGTTCTTCTGTTCCTAATTGAAGAGGTTCAGTTCCATTATGCTCAAAGGGATTGGTGGTATTTGAAGTTGATAGATAATAAGGGGCAGGCACAGGACTGAGAAAGATAAACAGATGAATAGGGATCCTAGATGGGGCGTGAGTCCGGGGTCGGTGAGAGGCCTATAAAGGCCGCGAGTTCAGCAGCCGGGAGGTGCGTCGCTGAGGCGTGAGTCCGGGGTCGGCGAGAGGCCTATAAAGGCCGCGAGTTCAGCAGCCGGGAGGTGCGTCGCTGAGGCGTGAGTCCGGGGTCGGCGAGAGGCCTATAAAGGCCGCGAGTTCAGCAGCCGGGAGGTGCGTCGCTGAGGCGTGAGTCCGGGGTCGGCGAGAGGCCTATAAAGGCCGCGAGTTCAGCAGCCGGGAGGTGCGTCGCTGAGGCGTGAGTCCGGGGTCGGCGAGAGGCCTATAAAGGCCGCGAGTTCAGCAGTCGGGAGGTGCGTCGCTGAGGCGTGAGTCCGGGGTCGGCGAGAGGCCGATACAGGCCGCGAGTTCAGCAGCCGGGAGGTGCGTCGCTGAGGCGTGAGTCCGGGGTCGGCGAGAGGCCTATAAAGGCCGCGAGTTCAGCAGTCGGGAGGTGCGTCGCTGAGGCGTGAGTCCGGGGTCGGCGAGAGGCCGATAAAGGCCGCGAGTTCAGCAGCCGGGAGGTGCGTCGCTGAGGCGTGAGTCCGGGGTCGGCGAGAGGCCTATAAAGGCCGCGAGTTCAGCAGCCGGGAGGTGCGTCGCTGAGGCGTGAGTCCGGGGTCGGCGTGAGGCCTATAAAGGCTGCGAGTTCAGGAGTTGGGAGGTGCGTCGCTGAGGCGTGAGTCCGGGGTTGGCGAGAGGCCTACAAAAGGCTGCGAGAGGCGTCGGGAGGTACATCGGAGAGACGTAAGTCCGGGGTCGGCGAGAGGCGGGGCTTGTGCAGCTACAGGGAGAAGGCAAAAAAGAAGTAGAAAGAAACAGAAAGGTGACATCACAGCCAAGGGGGTAAGTGATTGGCTGGTGATTGGTGAGTAGTTTTTCTTTTTTCTCTTCTATAACAGTGAGTAAACTTTAGCATTGCTATTGCCAATTTAAGTGTATCTAAGGGTTAAATCATGGCAGGAGAGCTCGGTCACGTGATATGCTCCTCCTGTACCATGTGGGAACTCGGGGACACTTCCGGAGTCCCTGACGACTACGTGTGCGGGAAGCCTATCCACCTCCGGCTCCTGACGGTCCGCGTTGCGGAATTGGAACTGAAGGTGGATTCACTCTGGAGCATCCACGATGCTGAGAATGACATGAATAGCCAGTGTAGCAAGTTGGTCTTACCGCAGGTGAAGGGTCCACAGCCAGATGGAATGGAAGACCAGCAGGAAGAGCAGTACAAGGAAGGTAGTGCAGGTGTCCCCTGCGGTCATCCCCCTGCAAAACAGATATACCGCTTTGAGTACTGTTGAGGGGGATGACTCATCAGGGGAGGGCAGCAGCAGCCAAGTTTATGGCACCGTGGCTGGCTCTGCTGCACAGGAGGGCAGGAAAAAGAGTGGTAGAGCGATAGTGATAGGGGATTCAATTGTAAGGGGAATAGATAGGCGTTTCTGCGGCCGCAACCGAGACTCCAGGATGGTATGTTGCCTCCCTGGTGCAAGGGTCAAGGATGTCTCGGAGCGGGTGCAGGACATTCTGAAAAGGGAGGGTGAACAGCCAGTTGTCGTGGTGCACATTGGTACCAACGATATAGGTTAAAAAAAAAGGGATGAGGTCCTACGAGACGAATTTAGGGAGCTAGGAGCTAAATTAAAATGTAGGACCTCAAAAGTAGTAATCTCGGGATTGCTACCAGTGCCACTTGCTAGTCAGAGTAGGAATCGCAGGATAGCTCAGATGAATACGTGGCTTGAGCAGCGGTGCAGCAGGGAGGGATTCAAATTCCTGGGGCATTGGAACCAGTTCTGGGGGAGGTGGGACCAGTACAAACCGGACGGTCTGCACCTGGTTAGGACGGGAACCAATGTCCTAGGGGGTGTTTGCTAGTGCTGTTGGAGAGGAGTTAAACTAATATGGCAGGGGGATGGGAACCAATGCAGAGAGACAGAGGGAAACAAAATGGAGACAGAAGCAAAAGACAGAAAGGAGATGAGTAAAAATGGAGGGCAGAGAAACCCAAGGCAAAAAACAAAAAGGGCCACTGTACTGCAAAATTGTAAAGGGTCAAAGTGTAATAAAAAGGCAAGCATGAAAGCTCTGTGTCTCAATGCGAGGAGTATTCGGAACCCAGGAGAGGGCTCTGAGCTAGTTAGAGTGGGTGAGAGCTCAGATGAACAGGACCTCAAGAAAGAATGCAAAAGGCAGGAGGCAACAGAGCAGAGTAGCACTGGGGTAAATGTAAACCACAAGGTGATAGGAAGGGACAATATATATGAATATAAAGGGGCTGCAGGAGGGGTCAAAACTAAAAATCATGGTTTAAAAACTAGTATTCAAACACTCTATCTAAACACACGCAGCATTCGAAATAAAGTAAATAAGTTAACGGCACAAATCATTACAAATGGGTATGATTTGGTGGCCATTACTGAAACATGGTTGCAAGGTGGCCAAGACTGGGAATTAAATATACAGGGGTATCTGACAATTCGGAAAGATAGACAAGAAGGGAAAGGAGGTGGGGTAGCTCTGTTAATAAAGGATGATATCAGGGCAGTTGTGAGAGACAATATTGGCTCTAATGAACAAAATGTTGAATCATTGTGGGTGGAGATTAGAGATAGTAAGGGGAAAAAGTCACTGTTGGGCGTAGTTTATAAGCCCCCAAATAATAACTTCACGGTGGGGCGGACAATAATCAAGGGAATAATGGAGGCATGTGAAAAAGGAACGGCAGTAATCATGGGGGATTTTAACCTACATATCGATTGGTCAAATCAAATCGCACGGGGTAGTCTTGAGGAGCAATTCATAGAATGCATACGGGATTGTTTCTTAGAACAGTATGTTACAGAACCTACAAGGGAGCAAGCTATCTTAGAACTGGTCCTGTGTAATGAGACAGGAATAATAAACGATCTCCTAGTAAAAGATCCTCTCGGAATGAGTGATCACAGTATGGTTGAATTTGTAATACAGATTGAGGGTGAGGAAGTAGTGTCTCAAACGAGCGTACTATGCTTAAACAAAGGGGACTACAGTGGGATGAGGGCAGAGTTAGCTAAAGTAGACTGGAAACACAGACTAAACGGTGGCACAATTGAGGAACAGTGGAGGACTTTTAAGGAGCTCTTTCATAGTGCTCAACAAAAATATATTCCAGTGAAAAAGAAGGGCGGTAAGAGAAGGGATAACCAGCCGTGGATAACCAAGGAAATAAAGGAGAGTATCAAATTAAAAACCAATGCGTATAAGGTGGCCAAGGTTAGTGGGAAACTAGAAGATTGGGAAAATTTTAAATGACAGCAAAGAATGACTAAGAAAGCAATAAAGAAAGGAAAGATAGATTACGAAAGTAAACTTGCGCAAAACATAAAAACAGATAGTAAAAGCTTTTACCGATATATAAAACGGAAAAGAGTGACTAAAGTAAATGTTGGTCCCTTAGAAGATGAGAAGGGGGATTTAATAATGGGAAATGTGGAAATGGCTGAGACCTTAAACAATTATTTTGCTTCGATCTTCACAGTGGAAGACACAAAAACCATGCCAAAAATTGCTGGTCACGGGAATGTGGGAAGGGAGGACCTTGAGACAATCACTATCACTAGGGGGCTAGTGCTGGACAGGCTAATGGGACTCAAGGTAGACAAGTCCCCTGGTCCTGATGAAATGCATCCCAGGGTATTAAAAGAGATGGTGGAAGTTATAGCAGATGCATTTGTTATAATTTACCAAAATTCTCTGGACCCTGGGGAGGTACCAGCGGATTGGAAAGCAGCTAATGTAACGCCTCTGTTTAAAAAAGGGGGCAGACAAAAGGCAGGTAACTATAGGCTGGTTAGTTTAACATTTGTAGTGGGGAAAATGCTTGAAGCTATCATTATGGAAGAAATAGCGTGACAGCTAGATAGGAATAGTGCAATCAAGCAGATGCAACATGGATTCATGAAGGGGAAATCATGTTGAACTTATTTACTGGAATTCTTTGAGGATATAACGAGCATGGTGGATAGAGGTGTACCGATGGATGTGGTGTATTTAGATTTCCAAAAGGCATTCGATAAGGTGCCACACAAAAGGTTACTGCAGAAGATAAAGGTACGCGGAGTCAGAGGAAATGGATAGAGAATTGGCTGGCTAACAGAAAGCAGAAAGTTGGGATAAATGGGTCGTTTTCGGGTTGGAAATCGGTGGTTAGTGGTGTGCCACAGGGATCGGTGCTGGGACCACAACTGTTTACAATATACATAGATGACCTGGAAGAGGGGACAGAGTGTAGTGTAACAAAATTTGCAGATGACACAAAGATTAGTGGGAAAGCGGGTTGTGTAGAGGACACAGAGAGGCTGCAAAGATATTTAGATAGGTTAAGCGAATGGGCTAAGGTTTGGCAGATGGAATACAATGTCAGAAAATGTGAGGTCATCCACCTTGGAACAAAAAACAGTAAAAGGGAATATTATTTGAATGGGGAGAAATTATAACATGCTGCGGTGCAGAGGGACCTAGGGGTCCTTGTGCATGAATCCCAAAAAGTTAGTTTACTTGAACTAGGGGGCACAGCCTCAAAATATGGGGGAGCCAATTTAAAACCGAGTTGAGAAGGAATTTCTTCTCCCAGAGGGTTGTGAATCTGTGGAATTCTCTGCCCAAGGAAGCAGTTGAGGCTAGCTCATTGAATGTATTCAAATCACAGATAGATAGATTTTTAACCAATAAGGGAATTAAGGGTTATGGGGAGCTGGCGGGTAAGTGGAGCTGAGTCCACGGCCAAATTAGCCATGATCTTGTTGAATGGCGGAGCAGGCTCGAGGGGCTAGATGGCCTACTCCTGTTCCTAATTCTTATGTTCTTATGTTCTTATGAGAAGCTAAGTAAGAAACTAGGTGACGTGGTGATGGATAATGGAGCTGGAGGAGGTTGCACTAAAGAACAAGATGAAAACCAGAGAAGTAAAAGAGAAAAAACAGCAAATAAATAGGTTTCAAGCACAAGAACACAAGAAATAGGAGCAGAAGTCGGCCATTTGACCCCTGGAGCCTGCTTCGCCATTTAATAAGGTCATGGCTGATCTGATCATGGACTCCGTTCCACTTCCCTGGTCGCTCCCCTTAACCCTTTATTCCCTTATCGCTCGACAATCTGTCTATCTCCGCCTTAAATATCTCCGCCTAATGACCCAGCCTCCACAGCTATCTGGGGCAGAGAATTCCACAGATTTACAACCCTCTGAGAGAAGAAGTTCCTCCTCATCTCAGTTTTAAATGGGCAGCCTGTTATTCTGAGACTATGTCCCCTAGTTTTAGTTTCCCCTATGTGGAAATATACTCTGCATCCAACTTGTTGAGCCCCCTCATCATCTTATATGTTTCAATAAGATCATCTCTCATTCTTCTGAACTCCAATAAGTACAGTCCCAACCTACTCAACCTATCTTCATAAGTCAATCCCCTCATCTCCGGAATCAACCTAGTGAACCTTCTCTGAATAGCCTCCAATGCAAGTATATCTTTCCTTAAATACGGAGATCAAAACTGCACGCAATACTCCAGGTATGGCCTCACCAATACCCTGTAAGGACTTCTCTGCTTTTATACTCTATTCCCTTTGCAATAAAGGCCAACATTCCGTTTGCCTTCCTGATTACTTGCTGTACCTGCATAATTTTTTGTGTTTCATGCACAAGGACCTCCAGGTCCCTCTCTACTGAAGCACTTTGCAATTTTTCTCCATTTAAATTATAATTTTCTGTTCTATTTTTCCTGTCAAAAAGGATAACCTCACACTTTCCTACATTATACTCCATCTGCCAAATGTTTGCCCACTCACGTAGTCTGTCTATATCCCTTTGCAGATTTTTTGTGTCCTCCTCACAATTTGCTTTTCCATCCGTCTTTGTATCATCAGCAAACTTGAATACATTACACCCGGTCCCTTCATTCAAGTCATTAAAATAGATTGTAAATAGTTGAGACCCCAACACCGATTCCTGTGGCACCTCACTAGTTACTGTTTGCCAACCGGAAAATGACCCATTTATCCCGACTCTCTGTTTTCTGTTAGTTAGCCAATCCTCAATCCATGCTAATATATTACGTGAACCCCGTGAACTTTTATCTTGTGCAGTAACCTTTTATGTGGCGCCTTATCGAATGCCTTATGGAACTCCAAATACACCACATCCACTGATTCCCCCTTTTCTGCCCTCCTTGTTACATCCTCAAAGAACTCCAGTACATTTGTCAAACACGATTTCCCTTTCATAAAACCATGCTGACTCTGCTTGATTGAATTATGCCTTTCCAAATATCCTGCTTCTGCTTCCTTAATAATGGACTTAAGCATTTTCCCAATGACAGGTGTTCGGCTAACTGGTCTATAGTTTCCTGCTTTCTGTCTGGCTCCTTTTTTAAATAGGGGCGTTACATTTGCAGTTTTCCATTCTGCTGGGACTGCCCCAGAATCCAGGGAATTTTGGAAGATTATAACCAATGCATCCACTGTCTCTGCAATCACTTCTTTTAGGACCCTAGGATGCAAGCCATTCGGTCCAGCGGACTTGTCCGCCTTTAGTCCCATTATTTTATCGAGTACTACTTCATTAGTGATCGTGATTGTATTAAGTTCCTACCTCCCTATAGCCCCTTGATTATTCACTATTAAGATGTTTTTAGTGTCTTCTACCATGAAGACCGATACAAAATATTTATTCAAAGTCTCTGCCATTTCCCTGTTCCCCATTATTAATTCCCCAGCCTCATCCTCTTGGGGACCAACATTTACTTTAGCCACTCTTTTCCTTTTTATGTACCTGTAGAAACTCTTACTATCTGTTTTTATATTTCATGCTCATTTACTTTCATAATCTATCTTCCCTCTCTTTAATTTTTTTTTGTCGTTCTTTGCTGGCTTTTAAAAATGTCCCAATCCTCCGGCCTCCCATTAGTCTTGGCCACATTGTATGCCCTTGTTTTCAATTTGCTACCATCCCTTATTTCCTTAGTTAGCCATGGATGGTTATCCCTTCTCTTACAGTCTTTCCTTCTTATTGGGATATATTTTTTTGAGAGTTATGAAATATCTCCTTATATTTCTGCCACTGCTCATCAACTGTCCCACTTTGTAATCTATTTTCCCAGTCCACTTTAGCCAACTCTGCCTTCATAACTTTGTAGTCTCCTTTATTTAAGCTTAGGACACTTGTTTGAGATCCAACTTTCTCACCCTCCAACTGAATTTGAAATTCAACCATGTTATTGTCACTCATTCCTAGAGGATCCTTTACTCGGAGATCATTTATTAATCCTGTCTCATTACTAAGATAGTCTGCTCCCTGGTTGGTTCTGCACTGAATAACAGTTGAAGTAGAAATTGAAGAGACAAGTGTCATAGAGCAAGGATAAGAGATAAAAAGGGAGGTTCGGTGGGTAGTTTTCGTGTGGGATAGATAAATTACATAAGGTAATTAGTCTTATGGATAGATGAGTGCAGGGTGCAGGACAGAATCTAGTAGTCCAAACAAAAATAAATGAAAACAAGAGGGAAGAGTAAAATGTGCTCAAAATCGCAGTTCGGCATATTGGCTGGAAGTTGAAAGATAAGGCCTGAAAAGTTGTGTTTTCAGAGTTACTTACAGTCCTTGGTGGAAGTAATGAATTCATGATCTGAATGTTAAAAAGGTCAATGAATGGCTAGCGAATTGGCTCAGATAAAATGCTCTTGTATCTATAAGTAACTAGGACTGCTTCTGGGATTAACCAAGTTGTTGCAGGAGAGATGGGTTACATCTAAATAGCATGCTGCAAATTTAGAGGAAAGAGTGAAGTTTCCTTTAAACAGGTATGGACAGGGGAAGGAGTCAGACTTTTTTTAATGGAAAAGGATGGTCAAAGGATGGTATCTTATGGGTTATGGGGAGAGGGCAGGGAAGTGAACCTGGGTCCATGATTGGATCAGCCATGATCGTATTAAATGGTGGAGCAGGCTCGAGGGGCCGTATGGCCTACTCCTGCTCCGATTTCTCATGCTCTTATGTTCTTAAAGGGGAGAAAGTATGATTCACAAAAATAAATGTGGCACATATGAGAAGATTTTAAAATCTATGATAAACCGAAAGAACATGTTTAAGTGTCTTGACCTAAATGCCAGAAGCACTTGATATAAACTGCTGGTATTGGAAACATATGCAGCAGAAGGAAGTTCTATAGCGATGGTGGAAACATGGCTGACCCAAAAGGAGGGGAGTCAATTCAATATGCAGGGGAAGGCTGTTCAGCAAAGACAGAACTGGCAGGAGATATTAGCGGGCCAAAATTCAGGGTCCCGATAAGGCCTGTTACTGTCGGAATGAGGCAGTGGAATCCAATGGCTGACAATTTCTGGTCGAATGGCTTCGCCAGCCAAATGCAGCAGGAGGAAGGTTTTCTGGCAGTGCCCACTTCCGCCCCACTGCCGCTGAGCGGCCGTAAGTGCATCATCTGTGTGCGCACCGCCGGGACACCCCACCACCGTCGATATTCAGGCCGAAAATCTAATGCCTGCCGAGCAGTGCCCCCGACAGCTTTTTTTGTCGGTGTACCTTTCATTCCCTCTATCAGCTCTGGCTGTGCGGCGGTCATTCGAGGCAAGGGCCCAATGCCACCGCCGCCATTTTTTTTTTTGCCGGCCGACTTCCATGTCGGCCCAGCTAATGTGCCCCCTGGTTCGGCTGGGCCGCCAACAGGAAGCCTGGCATCCGCTCTTGGGTGCCAGGCTGAAATCCTCCCTGGTGGCCCAATGGCCGATCCTAAAGATTTGTCGATTCTCTCCCCTTTAAAGGAGGGGAGAGACGTGGTGACGCAGACGCACAATCACGTCACCACCACTCCACTGCTGAGTGACAGTGGCGGAGAATCCGACCCGCCTCCACTTCCGCCCCTCACCAGCACTTACTGCCGCACTTCCTCCCCCATTATGACCAACTTCCTGGCCGCTTAAAAAAAAGACAAAGACCTGACTATCCATCAAGAGTCAACCTCATCCGAGATGGCAGTAAAAGCACCGAAAAAATGGTAAATGTGCCAGATTTCTGGCAGGCCTGAATTTCAGCCCCTAGGTCTCTTAAATCTCAGTGGACGAGTAAGCTAAAATATATATTCACATGGGCTCTCCCAATGATTCAGCAAGTTAATCCAGAGAGTAGCTGAACTATGTAGACCAAGAAGGTCCCAAGTTCGATCGCCAGTCTCTGTTGAGTTAGCAATTTTAGTCAAGTGGCAGCATAACACTACAAGTGACAGCAGCATTCCTGGGGTCGGAGTGAGAGCAATCATCCTGTTTCTCCTTCCTGATCTTCATCCAATCGAACCGTTTCTCTGCCACTGCAATTGCATACATGTAGACATGAGGTGAGGACAGAACTGAACTTAGAATCTGACAGCACAAACAGGAGGCCATTCAGTGCATCGTGAATGCCGGCTCATTGAAAGAGCTATCCAATTAGTCCCACTCCCCTGCTCTTTCTCCATAGGCCTGCAAGTTTTTCCTATTCAAGTATATATCCAACTCCCTTTTGTAAGTTACTATTGAATCTGCTTCCATCACCCTTTCAGGCAGTGCAATCCAGATCATAAAAACTCGCTGTATAAAAAAAACTCTCCTTATCTCCCCAGGGTTCTTTTGCCAATTATCTTCAATCCGTGTCCTCTGGTTACTGACCCTGCTGCCAGTGGAAACAGTTTTTCTCTGTATACTCTATCAAAGCCCTCATAATTTTGAGCACCTCGGTTAAATCTACCCTTAATCTTCTCTTCATAATTGATTTTCATAACACTTACCATAATGAGGCTCACATGTGAATAATGGTCACTTGGATGAGATATCAGAGAGCAGTTAGAACCCTTAAAACTCTAGCCCGAGTAAGTAATCGATGTCTGGAAGAGGCACAAGAGAAAACAGGCAAGAAAAAGAGAAAAAAAGTCATTATTGAAAAATGACTCCCATGGGGCAGGATACCTTTGAACACGAAATTAAATGTGCCTATTTATTATTTTACATAATTGCACAGCAGTGGAGAACACAGACGTACAGGTATAAACAAAGAATATGCTGTGATCAGCTATAAAATATGAATCTGTAAGCAGGGTTGACAGTATGATTATAATCAGTCTCATAAGTCAAACATCATACACTGCAGATGACTACTACTTCATATTTTATTTGCACTGCTGTTTTATTTCTCGCTAAGCATTTGTCATTCTATTTGACATGTTTTTTCAGGGCTAACAATCATTTTAATATTCTCCATTAAGTCACGTGAACTGTCTGTCCTGTCTCTAATCAGTGGTGAACAGCTGCTGTCTTGATAATTCCTTGATTGTTAAGTGGTTAATAATGAATCGCAATTCAGAACCAGCATGCTGTGCCTTGCTAGCCCACAATTTGACAGGACAAATCCATGAACCTGCTACCACTGACAAGCTTGCTGCTGCTGATGAGCTGCTGTGTGACAGAAAGGGGATTGGCATGGAGTTTGTTACCAGAGTAACCAATCAGGACATCAGCACAATGAAGCAGCAAGAGAAAGACTGACAGGAATTTTTTGCAGCTTATTATTCTGCAATATACAGCAGGCGGTGAAGAAGGCAAATGGTATGTTGGCCTTCATAGCTAGAGGATTTGAGTATAGGAGCAGGGAGGTCTTACTGCAGTTGTACAGAGCCTTGGTGAGGCCACACCTCGAATATTGTGTTCAGTTTTGGTCTCCTAATCTGAGGAAGGATGTTCTTGCTATTGAGGGAGTACAGCGTAGGTGCATCAGACTCATTCCCGGGATGGCATGACTGACATATGAGGAGAGACTGGATCAACTGGGTTTGTATCCACTGGCGTTTTGAAGAATGAGAGGGGATCTCATAGAAACATATAAATTTCTGACAGGATTGGACAGGTTAGAGGCAGGAAGAATGTTCCCGATGTTGGGGAAGTCCAGAACCAGGGGTCACAGTCTAAGGATAAGGGTAAAGCCATTTAGGACTGAGATGAGGAGAAACTTCTTCACTCAGAGAGTTGTTAACCTGTGGAATTCTCTACTGCAGAAAGTTGTTGAGGCCAGTTCGTTAGATATATTCAAAAAGGAGTTAGATATGGTCTTTATGGCCAGAGGAATCAAGGGGTATGGAGAGAAAGCAGGAAAGGGGTACTGAGGTGAACAATCAGCCATGATCTTATTGAATGGCGGTGCAGGCTCGAAGGGCCGAATGGCCTACTCCTGCATTTATTTTTATGTTTCTAAAAGAAATGCTCACTGCATAAACCCTTCGTAGTGTATGAACACCACGAGGATGAAATTTGTATGTTTGCATCCATTTCTTGGGCATAAAACGTGTGCAAAGCAGTTGGACGGCTTGCACCCAATCTACTCCAGTGTTGATCACACTGCTAAATTTTAGGTGGCTCCCAGGTGTTAAACCCCTTAAATATGTTAAAGGAGCCCTCTACAAAAATCGGGCCAGCCAGCTCAGGATTCTTCATTCGCTGCCCTCCACCCCGCAGCCACCAATGAAAGATAAGTCTTGGGGGATCAAGGGGTATGGCGAGAAAGCAGGAATGGGGTACTGAAGTTGCATGTTCAGCCATGAACTCATTGAATGGCGGTGCAGGCTAGAAGGGCCGAATGGCCTACTCCTGCACCTATTTTCTATGTTTCTATGTTTTTAAAAAATATATTCTTAAAACCTCTGTGCAACCAGGTGCACTCCGCATTCTTCACAGTCCTGGTGACGGCTTCCTCATTGCCTGATCCAATTCCACCCCACCCTCCCCAATATGTACCTGGCTGGTGGCTGCTGCAGCTCACCTGAAGATGTAGATGTGATCTAATTTTGGGACGGCATTGGGGTTCTTGGTTTGCAGCGCTTTGTTTAGGCCCATCTTGGGCCTAGACTAATCCCTTGACCCCGAGGGACTGCCTATGATGATGGTCCCTGTAACTCCTAATCTGAACGCTGAAGTAAGTAAGTTGTGAGGAGTACGCAAAGGCCGGAAATTTGCCGGTGCTCAGATGACAGAATCTGTGGCGGATCAGCTGTTAAATTTAAAATGATTGATAACGAGTCAACCCGCCGCCACGATACTTTCTTAGATGTCGGGTCTGTCAACGCTGAATAGACCCGACATGCAACGGCAGGACAGACAATTTAGGTCATTAGACCATATTAAGAGGCTACTAAATACAGTGTTGAACTGAACTTACCATTTTTCCAGGTTTTCCACGAGGTTCCCACTGCTCGGGGATCACGCCAGGTTAGGACGTCGGGAGTTGTGTGACAGTTGCAAATATGCTATAAAAGCTCCCATCTCACAGCTGTTTATTTTCCAAGATCAGAAGCTCTTGCTTACTGCATTTAGAAGATAGATTGAGTTTTATGCAGCTTGCAAGTCTTTGGTGCAAACTCTCTATCCAGTGTTACCTCATTGGACCAATCTCGCTCACCATTGACAGATCGCTTCTGTTATCTTTACTTCACCTGCCATCTATTACATTAGCATTGGTGCTCTTGAAACTGTCTCACCTTGGTCCTTAGAATCCCACCACAATCAGCCCCAACACCAACAACACTGGGCACACCAGTAGCACCAACACCAACCTTCTCCGCAATCAACTGATGCTGCACAGGACAGCGGGTATCAATACCCGCCCACATTGCTGCCTGGGATGCCAGGGACACATTTACTTCACTTGACACTGCACAACCTGGCTGCCACATGATGTGCCAGGTTGGCACCACCCTACACCAACACTATAATGCATTGCTACAAAGCCCAAGCCATTCCTTTACCATTGCAGGGTTACCCTTATGTCTCACCATTCACTGTAACTCACTAAACCACTTCCAAAGGTGCACACAAATCTGTCCAAGAATACAAAGTGTTGAAAATAAAGATTTCAATGTTTGACAACACATTAACAGAAACATTATAGAAACATTGGCAAAAACAGCCAAGTGCCTACCCTTGTGTGTTGTTAGTTGGAATGTTGCACAAGGATGAGGGTGAGTGTGAGGTGCGGCGAGTGAGATGAGGAAGTGTTAATGTAGGGAGAGAGAGGGATAGATGGAGGTGCAAGGTAAATTGGTGTGAGTAAGGATGTGCAGGAGTAGGGTAGGGAAGGCAGAGTGATGGCGATGTGATCAGTGGTTGGGGTTGGGTGTGGCTTTGCAGTAACTTGATCTACTGAGATAATTGAAAGGTTTGCACCAGTGCAGCCTGGTGCTCCTGACAACATCCCTGCTTGAGTCCTCCTGTGCAATGTGCAACCAGGCTGCGTTGATCTCCTGGGGAGGTCTCTTCTGCCCATTGGAAGAGAAGATAACTTCTCTGCGTGGCAGATGGAGTATAATGTGCAGAAATGTGAGGTTATTCACTTTGGTAGGAAGAATAGGAAAACAGAATTTAAAAAAATGGTCAGAAGCTACTAAATGTTGGTGTTCAGAGAGATTTAGGTGTCCTCGTACAAGAAACACAGAGTTAACATGCAGGTACAGCAAACAATTAGGAAGGCAAATGGCATGTTGGCATTTATTGCAAGGGAGTTGGAATACAAGAGTAAGGAAGTCTTGCTACAATTATACAGGGCATGGTGAGACCACACCTGGAGTGCTGTGTACAGTTTTGGTCTCCTTATTTAAGGAAGGATATCCTTGCCTTCGAGGCGGTGCAATGAAGGTTCAGTAGATTGATTCCTGGGATGAGAGGGTTGTCCTATGAGGACAGATTGAGTAGATTGGGCTTATACTCCCTGGAGTTTAGAAGAATGAGAGGTGATCTCATTGAAACATATCAGATTCTGAGGGGGATTGACAGGGTAGAAACTGAGAGATTGCTTCCCCTGGCTGGAGAGTCTAGAACTGCGGGGGCACAGTCTCAGGATAAAGGGCCGTCCATCTAAGACTGAGATGAGGAGGAATTTCTTCACTCAAAACATTGTGAATCTTTGGAATTCTTTACCCCAAAGGGCTGTGGATGCTGAATCATTGAAGGCTGAAATAGATAGATTTTTCAACTCTAGGGGAATCAAGGGATATGGAGATAGGCAGGAAATTGGAGTTGAGGTCGATGATCAACCATGATCTTATTGAATGGCGGAGCAGACTCGAGGGGCCGTATGGCCCAGTCCTGCTTCTATTTCTTATGTTCTTATGTTTTTTCATCAATCAGATAGGATAATTTGCATACCCACAAAATTCCAGATACACTTCATTAGCCAAGTTGATTTGTGTAATTGTAAGAATACCTTTCCCTCAAAATTATAATTGCATCTTTCTTCAAAAGAAGCTGCTTAATTTGGTAGGTTTAGGCCATTTTCCCTCCTTCAGGATAATAAATTACAATGTTAAACACTTGAACATGACACTGGAAGCCATACCGGCATAATCTTTTACAGTGTTTCGTACATTCATTTGTACAACACCTGTGAGAATGGAGACAGATCTGTTTTGTTGTCGCCTGTGTCAACACAAATGTATCACAGGGTCCATTATTTCCGTTGATTTTTACATACCCCAAGGTCATATGCACGGATTTTTTTTCCTGATTACAAGCTAAGTCATAAATATGGACAATCTTTCAGTGCTTCTAAGATCTTCAGTTCTCTGCAAAGCAGAATATTGAGGAGGAAAAGAACACATTGATAATCAAGTAAGAATATTGCTTATAGTTTTGCAGTTTTGAACGTTTAACTGTAATAGATGCTGTTTCGTGCCACAATGATTATATTTTTCAAATGTTCAAATATTCTACATTAATGGTCAGCACTGTACATTATTTTACTGCTTTCTATAGTGAACTATATTGTGCTTCTTTGAGTTTGGATCTTTATCGTATCTGAAAATATTTCACACAGATTTTTTTTAAGCATTGTTATTTATCGATACTGTGTTACATTTATTGACACTTCAGAGTTAAAGACAAATTCCAGTCTCAAAATGTCCAGATCACTGAGGTTTTATGCGAAGCAACATTAAACCACTAATAACCAGTGAGAACAGGAAGAGGATGTAAAAGGTGACAATCCCGTGACTCAGAGAAAAATGTTTTTCCACCTTTTTTTTAAACTGAATGGTTACAGCACAGAAGAAGGACATTCGGCCCGTCGAGCCCGTGCTGACTCTCTGTAAGAGCACCTCAGTTAGTCCCATTCCCCTGCCCGTTCCCCATAGCCCTGCAATTTTTTTTCTTTCAGGTACTTATACAAATTGATTTTGAAAGCCGTGATTGAGTCTGCCTCCACCACCCTTTCAGGTCGTGAATTCCAGATCCTAACCACTTCCTGCTGAAAAAGTTTTTTCTTACGTTGCCTTTGATTCTTTTGCCAATCACCTTAAATCGGTGTCCTCTGATTCTCGACCTTTCTGCCAATGGGAACAGTTTTTCTCTATCTACTCTGTCCAAACCTCCCATGATTTTGAACACCTCTATCAAATCTCCTCTCAACCTCTCTGCTTCAAGAAGAACAACCCCAGCTCCTCCAGTCTATCCACGTAACTGGTCCCTCATCCTTGCAATCATTCTCGCAAATCCTTACTGCACCCACTCTGAGGCCTTCACATCCTTCCTTAAGTACGATGCCCAGAATTGAAGCTGAACCAGTGTTTTATACAGGTTCATCATAATTTCCACGCTTTTGTACTCTGTACCTCTATTCATGAAGCCCAGGATCCCGTAAGCTTCTTTAACTGCTTTCTCAACCTCCCCTGCCACCTTCAATGATTTGTGCACATATACCCCTAGGTCACTCTGTTCACATACTCCCTTTCGGATTATATCCTTTAGTTTGTATTTCCTCTTCTCATTCTTTGTACCAAAATATATCACTTTGCACTTTTCTGCGTTAAATTTCATCTGCCACGTGTCCATCCATTCCACCACCCTGTCTATGTCCTCTTGAAGTCTATCACTATCCTCCTCACTGTTCACTATACTTCCAAGTTTTGTGTTATAGTATCTTGTAATGTTCTCAAGATATCTCATAATGCTTCATGTCAAATAAATTAGTTTTTCAAGTGTACTTACTGGCATTATGTAGGCAAGCATGGCAGCTAGATTGCACGGCAAATGAAATAAATGGCAAGCATATCTTTTTTGGTGGCATTGTTTGAGCATGGTATGTTGGCCTGAACACCAGGAGAATTCCCTGCTCATCCTCAAATTGTGCCTTGGCATCTTTTATGTACACCATAATAGGCAAACTTGGCTTTGGCTTAATATCACATTTGAAACAATGCAGCTCTCCCTCAGTACTGCACTGAAGTGTGCCCTTGATTATGTGCTCAAGTCCTAAAATGGGGCTTGAACCCAAGACCTTCTGAGTCAGAGGTGAGAGTGCTACCACCTGAAGAAAACTGGTGCTAAAGAGCACCAATTCTGTCCTGAGTATCATATCTGGATGAATGTAGAACATAAACCATGTTCAATAAAACACATTTCACATGCACGTAGCATGTCACTGCAAATTCCACAACCATATGCAATGCATATCTCACAGCTAATTCCTTAATGATATTTGATGTGTGTGTGTTTCCTTGTGCTTGGCCATTTATATTCCCATAAATGGACTACATTGAAATATTATATAACACCATAGATATCTCAGTAACATCATATGGGATTCGTAATAAAGGTAGATAAAAGGCATTACTGAACCATATTTGGCAGCAATACAAGCTGTCCATAAAACATGCCAGAAAAAATAAAACCTTCTGAACTGGGTAATTTCCAATACTCCACTAGGGTGTTGTTTTGCTGCAAAGCTTTGAAGCAAATTGGAGCACTCACAGAGGCAACTGATTTGTACTACATCACAAAGAACTTAAAGGCGGAAGCTGTAAGGAAAGGATTTCAAAAAACAGTATCTTATAAAAGAACCATGAGAAATCAAGAACCGGTCTGTACTTTGAGAAGGTTGGGGTTGGGTAATATGGCGAAGGTTATTAGTTGGGTTATAGGAGAAATTGGTTTACTTAAAATTAGGTTTCTGTAGCAAAATGCAAAGCACGGTGGATCAGGGTTGATAATGTAGCACAGTTGTGGAATTTGTTTTGCCAAATAGGACATGACTGACAATGAACCTAGAACAAGAAATACCTGCAATACTTATGTTATTTTATGACAACAATACTATTAATATTCATAATTCAAAGCATTATCTGGTTGGTAAGTCTTTTCTGACAATATTAATGTATATTCTAATTAACATATTATAAATAAGGGGGCGATTTTCAGTTTCAGTGAATTCAGGCAGGTAGTGGGCGGAGTGCCAGGCAGCTGTCTGATTCACTGGCTGGAGACCCAATCAGTTATCATGGTCAGGCCTCATTACCATACATTGACAAGCTGCTCATGCATTTCGAGCAGCTAGCCAATTGGAGGGGTCAGAAAATTTGGGTAGCTCCAATGTGGAGGCAGCCAGTGCAGGTAGGTTAAAGGTTAAAACCTTAATGCTCCTCGTGATCCTACAAAAATCAGTTTAACCATAAGCTTACCTTTTTCTGAGCGACCTGCAGTGATCACTTTAAGGACCATTGGTTAGGTCGCTTAACGCCAAGTACCAATGGGTGAAACATGTCCAAAAATTGCATCGAGGTCCCATTGAAGGTCATAGGGCTGCGATTTACATGGGCTAAGCTGATGCTCGCCTGGTTCCAGCAGGCACCTGGACCACCCATATCAAAGACCCCACCAAAATGGCGGCAGCTGGGGCATCGGTGAGAACAAGTGCTGTGCTGCGACTTTCAGCACGTTACCGCCCTCTTCCCGCCTGGTGGAGGGGATGCAAATAAACCTCAATAATGTCAGTGTGCACTTCCCGTCATGTGTCTGTTACACTTCTGGCATCACACTTTGTAAATTGGCTCAAAGGAAAACAGAAACAAATGAAAACTAAGGAGATCGGGAGTATACAAATCAAAGGGGAGGAAAGGACCTGGAAAACTACAGATAACAGACAATGAATAGGTTATGAAAGCAGCCAATAACTAGTTAGGAAACTCGTCAATAAGAAAAAGAGAAGGGTGAAGCAATTCAGTTGCTCAAAATAATATTTGAAAATGTTTTTGTAATTTTTTCCCTTAGCCAATCCACTGCAGATGTAAAATAAGTTTTCTAACATAACATTAAAAAGTACACGTTTCACAATAACAGGGCCATTGATAAATATTTTTAGTTGAACCCTCTTTCAAAGGATTCCCGATTTTCCTCCAGTGCCTTGAGAAGGCAGATTCCTACAGTCTAGGCATCTCCAGTGTACGCAATCTCTCTGATGCACCAGGAGCCCGATGAAACAATGGCACAGATCTTGCTGGAGCGGGACATCTCGTGGCGTGCATCAAAAGTTAGACTTTTTCCAGCATCCTCCAGCTCAAAAATGCTTTGCCCTGTAAGCTGCTGGAAGTGAGAGCTGATAACGGGGACAGGGCAATGGGGCATCTGGGACCTTGGTGAACAACAGGGTCTACAGTCAATCTCCTTAACCAATGAGATTTAAAGATTGAGAAAGAAACAGAGAAATGATTGGGAAGGAAGGTGAATTTAGAGTCAAATCAGGTACAGAAAAAGAAATAAAGAGAGTGAGAGAAAGATTGGATTAGGATAGAGAAAAACACGAGACCGAAAGGAAAAGTAATAATTATTTTAAAAAATTAAATGTAAAATTATGAGATTTTAAATCTCTAATAAGAATTTACTACATGCAGGAATAAGATGCAACAGTTTAATTTGTTTCCTTTCTGGGCCGGAGAGGTTGCTTGGCAGTGCATCAACATTGTTAAAAGAATACATACGCTGTTAAACACGATCCCTAACTTTCTGCGGCGAGTTTAATGAGAAATAAATGTGCAAATCCAACAAGTTATTCAAAATAATGGGAGGCTAAAGGTGAGATGCCATGTGTGTGAAGCAAAGACAGAGCGACATAAATTGACCGGCAAGCCATGGTGATGTACAACTCACGACATGTCGTTCTTCGCTGTAACTTGCGGGCGGATTTGCGCATTTATAATGGCGACCATGGTAACTCGCCGTTATTTTCCCAGCAAGATTTGGGCCATTGTTTCCCTTGAGTCTCGAGCAATATCTGGGAGGTTTCTGAGATGAATTGAAGAAAAGCCAAAGGATGAATTTCAAGACATTCATTCAGGCAAGCTGCCGTTGAGTATTTGATTTTTGTCGTCGAGATACTATGGGGGTCATTTTCACCAAATGGGGGAGCAGCTCTCTCGCCCATTATACCACATCTGGATTTTTATTTCTATTGAAATCGATGGAAATGAAAATCGTGTGTGTTCTGCAATGGGTAGGGAATCTGCACCACCCGTTTACTGCCAGATTGTGAAGAGGGAGTGAGAGAGAAACAGGTGGAGAGCACTTCAAACATGACATATGGTGCTGATTGCATACCCCGGGTTGCTTATATTTTCAACTTCCAAAACAATCCATTATTACTTTTTTGCTGTGAAAATGTCAAATTAATACTTCCGGCCTATAATCTTCAGGCCCAGCTTTTCAGCTTAAAGGCAGGGATTCGTCTGAATGGGATCCTGTTGTGCTGACCCTGCAAATTTTGGTTGAGGTCAGCGTAAGGTTCTGTGCCACTAGCAGTGGGTGCCACCTGCACTGAGAGGACAAACTGTGGTAAAAGTTTGCTGGGCTGGTTGGCATCCCCCTCATTGCTGGAAAGCAGCCAACATTATCCTCTTGACCTGCATTGTAAGGGGGCCAGTAACAAAAAGAAACATACCTGCTGTCTTCAGGTTCAAGGCCAAATGAGCGGCCAGTACACATGGCCTCACTTGATATGCCAGCCCAAGTGGTCCACCTGTACTATCTGCTAAGCCAGTTGGGAAATTTTAACCCCCAAAAATGGGTGGCTTTGGGTCAGGTGGAAGTAAAAATGAAACAAAACTCTCCTCAACCTGCCTCAAACCCGCCCACTTCAGGTTTTAACAAAGGCAGGACAGGGGATGGGGGACCAACCCAATCCACTGAGGCGGGTCCCTCATGTAACTATTTGAATGAGGCTGTATGCCTCAGATTTATTTTTCTGTTTCAGCTTTAACGCTGGTCGGCTGGGTTTCCCGGGCTTCAGGAAACTTGGCAGCTAAAGGGAGGCGAGGACTGCTGCATGGAACAAGTAAGTGCTTTTATAGCACTGCTTGTGTGCCAGGAGAAGCAGAAGTGCTTCCCTCCGGCCTACCAAGCACACCTGTTAACCTTCCCCCTCCCCGTGATCCCATGCGCTCATGATGTCCTCCACGGCCCCCAGTAATCTTTTCCCCTCTTCCCCAGTTCTCTCCGGCCCCTTCCACAATCCTCTCCCCAGTCTTCCCCCGATTGCTCTTTCCCTCCTCTCTGCTCTGCTCCCCAGCTGTGGACTGGAGCCACAGGTCTATCCGCCCGACAGCCAGCCAGCCTCTCAATCTGATGGGATGCAGCTGGGAAACGGATTTCAAAAATGATAATCAGGTCCGGCCATTAAATTAGTCAGCACCTGAGGGAAACCCATTCTTCTGGGTTTCCCGTCTGCAAATCTGCCCCAGCCCCCCATTCCCTCTCTGCCTCCTCATATATATCGGGGCTCATGTCCAAATCTGGAGATCCCAGTCTCTCCTCCAGCATCCATGCTGCGGACCTTGTACAGATGCTGAACAAGAACTCTGTCAGCATCAATATGATTTGTGGCCCATCCACTCCGGCACAGTGGGAATGCACTGGAAGGGCCACAGACCTTTGGCCCCTCTCTATGGGCCCAAATTTGGCCCACCCATTTGTTTGGCGCACTCACGTGAGATGCACCGACTTCCGAGGCTCAAAACGGCACCAAAAAGATGTCCGCGGGATTCTGGCTGCTCTGTTGGCTTGGCGCGGCATAGCGATTCCATTGGGTGGGGGGGGGAGCGGTGCGCGTGAAAGAGTGCCAGCAGCTGTCCGCATGCGCATTAGAGCGTTCGTGCATGCGCAGTAGCTCCTGCTGATGATGCGTGCTGCAACGTGAGACCCGATGCGTCCCGCCTCTATCCCGGGCCGAGTGGCCTGCCGCACAGGCCGACCCGCTGCATTCGCGGGCTAAGGCTACAAACAGGTTGGTGCGAGTTTTGATCCGGGGGGTGGGCGCCGGGAGGAGGAGGAGAGTTTTGATGGCGGGGGCGAGGGGAGTGTGGGGGGAGTGATAACTGTGTAGCCAGTAATTTTAATGAGCTTACTCAGGATGTTTCTTAACCCTGTTGATGAAAATACTTTCCAACATAAGAACATAAGAATTATGAGCAGGAGGCACTTCTATTTTTTATTTGGATATTTTGAAAAAATTATGTAAATATGTTTTGTCTCTTGAGTTCTTTTATTTTTGTAGTTTAAGCTTCCATGAATGCTTCTGTTGTATAGTAAATTAACTTTGCGAAGTTTGTCGTATGATGTCCTGTATAGCGGTTTGATCCTATTCACATTCTTTAGTCAAGCCATTAGTACCTACCTGCGCTGATTTCTTAACTCTCTGCAAGGTCATTTTCCAACATTCTATAGACTCTGGATCAGTTCCTATGGATTGGAGGGTAACTAATGTAACCCCACTTTTTAAAAAAGGAGGGAGAGAGAAAACAGTGAATTATAGACTGGTTAGCCTGACATCGGTAGTGGGGAAAATGTTGGAATCAATTATTAAAGAGGTAATAGCAGCGCATTTGGAAAGCAGTGACAGGACCGGTCCAAGCCAGTATGAATTTATAAAAGGGAAATCATGCTTGACAAATCTTCTAGAATTTTTTGAGGATGTAACTGGTACAGTGGACAAGGGAGAACCAGTGGATGTGGTGTATTTGGACTTTCAAAAGGCTTTTGACAAGGTCCCACACAAGAGATTAGTGTGCATAATTAAAGCATAAGGTATTGGGGGGTAATGTATTGATGTGGATGGAGAACTCGTTGGCAGACACGAAGCAAAGAGTAGGAATAAATGGGTCCTTTTCAGAATGGCAGGCAGTGACTAATGGAGTACCGCAAGGTTCAGTGCTGGGACCCCAGCTATTTACAATATACAGTAATGATTTAGACAAAGGAATTGAATGTAATATCTCCAAGTTTGCAGATGACACTAAGCTGGGTGGCAGTGTGAGCTGTGAGGAGGATGCTAAGAGGCTGCAGGGTGATTTGGACAGGTTAGGTGAGTGGGCAAATGCATGGCAGATGCAGTATAATGTGGATAAGTGTGAGGTTATCCACTTTGCTGGCAAAAACAGGAAGACAGATTATTATCTGAATGGTGACAGATTAGTAAAAGGGGAGGTGCAACGTGACCTGGGTGTCATGGTACATCAGTCATTGAAGGTAGGCATGCAGGTACAGCAGGCAGTGAAGAAAGCAAATGGCATGCTGGTCTTCATAGCTAGGGGATTTGAGTATAGGAGCAGGGAGTTGTACAGGGCCTTGGTGAGACCACACCTTGAGTATTGTGTGCAGTTTTGGTCTCCTGATCTGAGGAAGGACATTCTTTCTATAAAGGGAGTGCAGCGAAGGTTCACCGGACTGATTCCTGGGATGGCAGGACTGACATATGAAGAAAAACTGGATCAACTAGGCTTATATTCACTGGCATTTAGAAGAATGAGAGGGGATCTCATAGAAACATATAAAATTCTGACGGGATTGGACAGGTTAGATGCAGGAAGAATGTTCCCGATGTTGGGGAAGTCCAGAACCAGCGGTCAGAGACTAAGGATAAGGGGTAAGCCATTTTGGCCCGAGATGAGGAGAAACTTCTTCACTCAGAGAATTGTGAACCTGTGGAATTCTCTACCGCAGAAAGTTGTTGAGGCCAGTTCGTTAGATATATTCAAAAGGGAATTAGATGTGGCCCTTATGGCTAAAGGGATCAAGGGGTAGGGAGAGAAAGCAGGAATGGGGTACTGAAGTTGCAAAAATGATCAGCCATGATCATATTGAATGGTTGTGCAGGCTCGAAGGGCCGAATTGCCTACTCCTGCACCTATTTTCTATGTTTCTATGTTTTTCTGTGCAGCCACAAGTGGCCACATACGCTGGTCTAAGTTAGTTTGGAGTAACTATTAGCTGGCCAAAGTGGCCTAAATAGCCAAAACGGGCGTAGGTGGCTGGTACCGCCCCCTTTTGAAAAAAACTAAACTAAAAAAAATCCTAACTAATTCACTAACACTGGCGCAAATTGAATATGCAAAATGAGGATTTTTAAGATACTCTAGAAAAATCAAGTTGCTCCAAAAAAAAACGGAGCAACCCCTGGGCAATTTTGAGCCCTATATAACAGCATTTTAGCTCCAAGATGAATGATCAACAGGGAGGTACTGTTGCAACTCAAATGCAAAGTCCAAATGCCTGATTTCATACTGAAAATCGGAAGTGCATTTTTCCAGTAACACGTGCACAGATTAGGTTGCACTACTGTGGTATGTGAAAGGAGTGGATTATTAATTATTTAACTGCAGTGGTTTAGGAAAGCATTATTTGATTATTTTCTGGGAATCAATCAAAAAAGCACTTGCTTCTTTATTTCTGAGCAGATCTCTCAGCAACTTGTTTCAAAATGTGTTCAGTGCAGATGTGACCCACTGCCCTCTGACTTACTGTGAGGAATGACAGCACAATTATTATTTTTTTCATCAGGTTGTGTAATTATATTTTTAGTGAAATGATGCACTTAATCAAGGATCATATTTCCCTCTGGTACCAAGTTTAATGAAAAGGTAGATGCAGTAAAGGCAGAAGAATACGACCTGTATGAAGTGGTAATGGACTTTTGTCCCTATCGCTCTGAATTATTCTTACTTAATTGGTGTGAAAATTAACCAAAACATTTCACACTAAGGACTGTTCAGACCTTGTTATGGGCTAATCAAGGTAATCTTGTGTATAGCTGCACAAGGGAAATAAAAAAACTTATATGACCTTAATTTCCATACAAGACAGTTGATATGCTTTTGTTACATTGGTGCTTTCTCTTACGTCCTGATACTACTATCACTTATCGTGGTCACCTAGAGGTAACTCAGTCTGTCCTGTATTGTCGTGATTTTTGTGTCCTGTGCAAACTGGTGGATTATCCACATTCCAAAAAGTTCATCATTGTCATGTATGCACCTGTGAGTATGCTCACAGGTTTGTCGAGCTGGCTAAAAAAAACACAAAAAAAGGGCACTTGAAAACTGTTTGGAATGTTTCCCCCCCCCCCCCTTTAATAAGGGGGCACTTGATTTAATGTTTATTTTTGTTTTGCAACAAAAGAGTTGTAGACCTGGCTGAAATCCCTGTTAGCCAGGGGGCTCATATAATTTGTGCTTTTAGTGCCCCCCCCGCAAATAAAACAAGGGGGCACTTGTTTGAAAGTTTTTGGAGTGTTCCCCAGCCCCTCCCCCTTTAATCAGGGGGCACGCGATTTAATTGTTTAAATTGTCTTCAACCCAAAAGAGCTGTAGAGCTGGCTGAGATCCCTTTTAGCCAGGGGACACTTGTATAATTTGTGCTGTTAGTGCCCCCTCAAAAAAAAAACAAGGGGGCACTTGTTTGAAAGTTTTTGGAGTGTCCCCCCCCTTTAATCAGGGGGCAGTCGATTTTATTGTTTAATTGTCTTCAACCCAAAAGAGGTGTAGAGCTGGCTGAGATACAGAAGAAGCGGGTGGACTTCTTCTGGAACAACAGGAAGCACTGGGTCTCTGCAGCAGTTTTGAGTCTCCCGCTTAGGGAGGGCGGTCAGGCGTTGGTGTGCGTCAGCACCCAGCATGCAACTTTCCGTCTTCAGACCCTGCAGAGATACCTTTACGTCGAGCCCCCTCCTAGCTGGCGTGCGCTGGCGACGTATTTCTTCTGCCAGCAGTACAGCCTCAATTACGACACGCAGCTCCTGTTTGTGAGCCTGAGGGGCATCAGGACCGTCATGCGGGGGCTGCCTGTCTTTTACCAGGAACTCATCAGGATCTGGGACAGAGTCACCACCAAGCACAGCTCTCCACCGTCTGGAGTGGCGGCTGTCCTGCAGGAGCCGCTGCTCAGGAATCCGTACCTCTACGACTGTGGTTTTAGGTAGCAGGCGACGAGAGGGCTGTGGCTGGTGAGGTGACCAGGGTCAGGGACCTGCTCGATGGCGGAGGAGCGGGCTGGATGGCGCCAGACGTCCGGTACGCAGCCGATGCCATCGAGTCGCTAAAAATAGCACTGAGCCCTGATTCCGTTAGGTGTGTCAAGCACGTGGGGAGATCCCGTCCAAACTGACCCCCGTCCGGACGGAATTCCTCATCGGCGCCAAGCCCCGAAACCTCCCTCGGGAGCCGGTGCCTCACAACTTGAGCCGCCTCGGGGAAATCCCCTCCATGCCTTTCAGTTCTGCGCAGAAAGATTTCCTGTATGGGCTGCTCCTGCACATTCTCCACCTTGCCATCCTCGTCTGCCGTCCGGACACGCCGTGGTGCATTGTCTTGCCGTCCGGAGCAGGCGGGGTTCCCCAATGGAGTGCACTCTACGCGGGAGTCCTCCCCCTATTTATTGGGGACATGGCCTGGAGAGTTGTGCATGGAGCAGTTCCATGCAATAAATTTTTAAGTCGGTTCACGGGCTCCCAGGTCGCCTGCAATTTCTGCGGTCTGGAGGAGTCCGTTTTCCACCTTTTTACTGAGTGTGTGAGGTTGCAGCCCCTCTTTCAATATTTGAAGGGGCTGTTCCTCAAATTCTGGTTGCAATTCAGTCCCACACTCCTGATCTTTGGGCACCCTGTGCAGAGGGGAGCAGGCAGGTCCGAAGGCCTCCTCGTAGGACTGCTCCTGGGCATGGCCAAGGGGTCCATCAGCCGGTCCAGGCAGTGGGCGGTCGAGGGGGTCGTTCAGCCCGACTGCCTGCCTCTCTTCCGTGCTTACATCCGGGCCAGGGTGTCCCTGGAGATGGAGCACGCGGTGTCCACCGGTACACTCGCGGCCTTCTGCGAGAGGTGGGCGCCGGAGGGACTGGAGTGCATCACCACCCCCGGCAACCAAATTTTAATTTTATTTTATATGTTTAACGTTTAATTTTTTTATTGTGCCAGTTTTTAGTGCCCCCCCTCCCCTTTTAGCGAGGAGGCACTTGTATAATTTGTGTTTCAGTGCCCTCAACAAAAAAAAAACAAGGGGGCACTTGTTTGAAAATGTTTAGTGTCCCCCCCCTTTAATCAGGGGGCACTTGATTTTCTGTTTTTCAACTAAAATAGTTGTAGAGCTGGCTGAGCCACTCATAATGCAACAGTTCTACACATCTGCGAGTATACATTACAATCATGTTCTACCAATTTAAAAAAAAAAGTATTTGGGCTTCCACGTCCCATTTAGTGAATCAGACATAAAATTTAACTGTGCCATTTTACAATAGTTTTGCACACTCAACAGCTGGATAAACGCATCAATTCTGGCAGCTGCTTGAGAAGTGTGAAGGGAACATTATTACAGCTGCTTCGCAATTCACCAGTTTTCTTTTGAATTCTTACTTTACAAAATCTTCTGTGGAGAAATTGTGGTTATCCGCCATTTTGATTGACAGTCATTAAATTCTACGAAATAAGATCATTTAACTTTAAAAAAAATCAGGATGAGAAGAAAATATAGCATTACATTTGGCGGAAGTGGTGCAGCATTAGGTCTCCTGTTGTTACAATTCGTCTAATAATTCTACATCTGGTAAGCATCTGATCCTTGCTACTTTTTCATTATTAACATTACTAAAAATAACAAGTGATACCTCGGGTAAAGAAATATAGTCCCACCACATATCACTGTGTTGCAATAGAAATGAAAACCAGAAATTTACTGGCCTCAATAACCATATTCATCACTATAACAAATAGCAAGGGATGTGGTACAAGGCAATACACAGAAGAGCTCATATGGGATTATAAATCATGAGAGCAAAACTTCAAGGAATTATCATGTGAATACTTGAAATGTTTTCTTGCCTGAAGTACATTACTGCAGCTGTTACACTTGGTAATATAAATGAAAGTAGAGAAACATAGCAACATGAAAGATCACTGGCTGATCCTAGTGTCTAGGGAATATATTTTATGATACCTATTAAACCCCATTACCAATTTTTTTGTTCTAGTTATCTATCTAACTCTCTACAGAATTTGAGCAGTTCAGTGCCCCTCCATGCCGTGCCCTCAGAACATCTCATCGAAGAGCCCGTCACTTAACTCAGCCCTCCCATCCTCAATACACCAACAGTCCCACAATCAATACCACTGTCCTTACTTCAGTTCAGATTTATGGATCTTGCCCACACTTCATTTGAAAGATAAATACCAACACCAAATCCAGAACAAAAAACAAATTTATCAAACAAATATTCTCACAGTATGTCAGCAGTGACAAAATAAAATCATGAATCAACCTTTGTGCAAACCCTTAGTGCCTTGTGTAGGCGTTTTCCTATCCTGGTGCTCCTATGAAGTGTTTCCTCAGTGGCTACAGAGCAGGAGGTGAAAGGTCACTGAGCTTCCATTGCGGTCACTTCACATGGCTGTAAGTAAGATCTCGAGCAGCTCCGGACCTTGAAATCCCAGCTGCAGCCTACGGTATCTCAGCGTAGGCCAGGGCAGTCCAGCCCAGCTGGCTATGTGGCACTAACAAGGGTTGACGGAGGAGCAAGCATACTGTCTTCCTGAAAGTCAACAGCAGGTGCATTCCCCATGGAGGCAAGGCCACTTTGCTCAGCAAACCTCTGATAGTGGAGGTGTGAGCAGAGAGCAACAGAGCAGCATCCTTACTTTGACAACTGTAGTGAGGTCATTGAACTTTTTAAGGCATTGCAACCATGTCCTGGGTGCTAAGCTGCTGGCTCCGTGACCTCCTTCCTCTGTTGCCAGAGTCGATGTCTGGAAGGCTTCCTGTCCCCTGAGTGGGAAGATGTCCCACCTCTTGTCCACAGGCCAAACCGGTGTCTCCAATGCAGCGTTGTTTTCTAGTTTTAATATTTACAATTTCTGCAGCTTTTCTCGCAAAGCTCAGATGCTTGAACCCAATGGTCAATCTAGTTGCCTTTCCCTCCCTGTTCTCCAATTCTTAGATGTCTTTGTCACAATACGGTGACCTGAAGTGTCCACAGAACTCCAGGTGGGGCTGGATCAACGGTCTGTACAAATTCAGAATAATTTCCTGAGATTTTTGTTCTATTCCGCTGGTTAAACAGACAGAGGTCCTATCAGCTCTCTTTACAGCTGCTGCACATTGTGCTAAGTGCTTCAGAGATTTGCCAGGACCCCTAAATGCCTCTCTTGTGTGGAGCCCAAGAGAGTAGTACCTTTTAGCTTCAACTGCCACTGCTCATTATCTTTTCCAAAATCTCATGACTTTCCATTTGTCTCCTTCCCCTTCTTTGTCTCTTCTGAAAGAAATGTTTTCTCAGTCAAATTCTAAAGTTGACTACTGTAGATGATGATGTGGTCACTCATAACGATACAATTGCACCACAAAGCTGTAATGATATTTAATGACATGCTGTGAGAGCAGTGCTCTAGTCTATACAGATCTCCAAACTAGTGCAACTGCCAGCAAGTTGGCTTGTAATCTCTGCTAATGATGACCAAGCCCAATTCAGTTGAACATTCTTGAATATTAGGGCCATAAAATTCGGCTCCTTAGTGCCTGGTGTTCAGCGCTACGAGTGCTGTTTTGGCTACAAAATTACTTCCACAACGCATGCGCACACCTCTGGTCCAAGCACGCCAGGCACCATCTTTAGAATGTAATTAGCGTGCACACCCGGAACATCTGGCGGAAGTATGAAGATGGTGCCGTCAATCAACGTGCAATGCTGATTTGATGATAGCATTGTCATTTTCGAGCTCAACACTCCGGCTAACAGTCTCTCTTAACCTTGCACAGCTGAACATGCGTTCAGCAGCATGAAGGACCCCCAACCAGCACTATTTAAAGGGATCACCATCTTACAGGTTAGTTGCTGATTGATTTCTACTGGCTGTTGCTTTGACTGTACAGTGTTTGGTGCTTTCTAGAGTTCTTTAAAGCTGCTAAAGTCTACCGGGAGTGCTGTGAGAGGTGCTGACGGACTTTGTCCTGACTTCAAGGCTTCTGCCAGAAATGGGTGCATAACTAGGAATTCCCCTTGACCTGGGAACATGAACTGGAGAATGAACAGAGGGCAGGCAGAGCAGGACAAACTGCTGGAAGAGGGAGGAGGAGGGGAAGAAGGGCTCTCCGCAGGAGGCCATATACGCCCACAGGGTACAGGGAGCAATTCACCTAACTGAACCTAAGCGAGGAACAGTGTGTGCGCTGTCTGTGATTCACCAAAGATGTCCTCACTGAAATCTGCTGCAGCCACATCTGCAACCTCGGAGCAGGCTGAGGATCACATTGCCAGTGGCTGTGAAGGTAACTGTGGCGATGAACTTTTATGCATCTGGGCTCCTTCCAGACTGGAGCAGGTGATATTTTCAGCA
The DNA here is from genome assembly GCF_044704955.1 of Pristiophorus japonicus. Taxonomy (NCBI): domain Eukaryota; kingdom Metazoa; phylum Chordata; class Chondrichthyes; family Pristiophoridae; genus Pristiophorus; species Pristiophorus japonicus. Next base: position 189,463,256 of record NC_091980.1, on the reverse strand, counting down.
TCTCCCAGTTTAAAAAACTAATTGTTCTGGGATGTAGGTGTCACTGACAAGGCCGGCATTTATTGCCCATCCCCAATTGCCCTGTGGTGAGCCGCCTTCTTGAACCGCTGCAGTCCATGTGGTGAAGGTACTCCCACAGTGCTGTTATAGAGGGAGTTTCAGGATTTTGACCCAGTGACGATGAAGAAACGGCGAAATATTTCCAAGTCAGGATGGTGTGTAACTTGGAGGGGAACTTGCAGGTGATGGTGCTCCTGTAGGTGATGTTTACCATCCACTGTTGCATAAAGGAGGTCACTGACATTCTGTATTCCACGAGAGCGGACTACATTTCATTCTCTCTTGCCAGAGAGCAGCAGGCAGAGCCAGCACCTGGCTTCGTGAGAATTGCAGGCTTCCCCATGGAGCAGGGTGACATTGATTGCACGCATGTTGCTTTGCGGGTGACACATGTCAACTCTGAGATGTACTACAACTGAAAGTGATTCCACTCCCTCAGCTGGAGTGTCATCATATGTAGCAAAGCATGCAGGTTAATGCCCAGTATCCTAGCAGCAGTCATGATGTCTTCATTCTGCTGCAGTCCGCTGTGCCATCTGCATTTGAGCCACCACAATAAGACTCTGGTGCGCAACCCATGCACATGTGGGCCTCATGCATACAACAAAAGCCATGCTACCACATGGAATGTGATAGAGCAGACCATTGGCGTGCAGAAACAAAAATTCCGCTGGCTCGACCACTCTGGAGGAGCCCGGCAGTACTCGGCAGAGCGGGTGTCAAGAATCACATTGTCTGCAGCATGCTGCACAACCTTGCCATCATGAGGGCACAGCCCATACCACCAGCTATAAGGTGAGCAGCTGAGGAGCAGGAGGAGGAAGCAGAAGGGAGGAGGCAATCTCGACAGCTCCTTTCTGGCCGGGCTGTCCATGAACAACTCATTCAACTGCGATACCAGTAAACGCAATCCCACTTCCCCATTCACCAACAGTCCCACACCTTACCTTCCCTCTGTTACTGACCATCATAGCATTCACTTGGCCGTAATGCAATAATAAAAGCCACCACAATACAAAAGTCAACTAATCACCCTTAGTGCCTGCCTTCCGTGTGCTGTTGCCTGTTCTGCTTCTGCTCAGTGCTACCCCAGTGGCTGCAGCATGGCTGGTGGAAGGCTGATGACTTTCAATGGCAGAGAGTTCAGCTGGCCTTGGAAGATAAACTCGAGCTGCTCTGGGCCTAGACATGAAAACAGAAAATACTGGAAATACTCAGCAGGTCAGGCAGCATCTGTGGAGAGTTCTGACGAAGGGTCATCGACCTGAAACATTAACTCTGTTTCTCTCTCCACAGATGCTGCCTGACTTGCTGAGTATTTCCAGCATTTTCTGTTTTTATTTCAGCTTTCCAGCATCCCCAGTATTTTGCTTTTGTCCTGGCCTAGAAGGCCCAGCTCGGACTGCACTATCTCAGCATGGGCGGCAGCAGTCTGGCTGGCTGGCTGACAGGCAACAGCACGGGCAATGGCGGAGGGGCAGCGGTGTGAGGATGAAAGCTGTCATCCTGAGAGAGGACAGCAGGTTCATGCTCCACGGAGCCACTGCCACTCCCCTGGGGTGGCGCCTCATCAATCCTAGTAACCCGTTGAGGACAGATTGCTGGACTGCAGTGATGCCCTTCCAGCCTCTTTGAATACTGGTGTCTATAGCCGTGATAGCAGCAAGCTGAGCTTGCATGAGATCAGTCTGAGCTTCCACTGCAGCACCCAGACACTGGGTGGCTTTTGTTTGTGCTGCAATGGAATCTGAGAAATGACCATCAGGCGCTGCATCATGGTTGGGTCCACAAGTGTGCGACTGGAGTTGGCCACCACTTCCATGCTGGATGGGCTCCAATATCTGCGCAAAGCCCTGTGCCAAGTTGGTGCTAGACTCCTCCCTGCTCCTTGACATTGCACGCATGCTTTCTGGCAGGCCTGACAATGCTCCAAGCATAATCATCATCATCATAGGCAGTCCCTCGGAATCAAGGAAGACTTGCTTCCACTCTAAAAGTGAGTTCTCAGGTGACTGAACAGTCCAATACGGGAATTACAGTCTCTGTCACAGGTGGGGCAGACAATTGTTGAAGGAAAGGGTGGGTGGGGAGTCTGGTTTGCCGCACGCTCCTTCCGCTGCCTGTGCTTGATTTCTGCATGCTCTTGGCAACGAGAAGAGGTTCTCAGCGCCCTCCCCGATGCTCTTCCTCCACTTAGGGCAGTCTTTGGCCAGGGATTCCCAGGTGCCGGTGGGGATGTTGCAATTTATCAAGGGGGCTTTGAGGGTGTCCTTGAAACTGTCATGTATGTAACCATCATGCAACGGTAACCTTCATGTAACTGTAACCTTCCTGCAACTCCTGTACACTGTACTTATACCCTAGAAATGCACACTCTGACCACAGGGGGTGAACTTGTGGGAGACACTCCTCACCTGGGTTTCCAGGTATAAAAGGGGAGGTCCCACCCAGGGTCAGCACTCCTTGGTCCTGGGAATAAAGGTTACTGTGTCTGCAGTACATGCCTCGTGTGATTTTGTGGTAAGGTGCAGGGACACCACAGAAACATTTCCTCCGCCCACCTTGGGCTCACTTGCCGTGTTGGAACTCCGAGTAGAGTGCTTGCTTAGGGAGCCTTGTGTCGGGAATGCGGACGATGTGGCCCGCCCAACGGAGTGGGTCGAGCGTGAATGATGATGATGATGATGAAATGATGTTTAGTATCAGAATCTGAGCTGGTGAAACTCGAGTGACGGTGTTTCCTCCTCATCACTGTCATCTTCCTCTTCCACCTGTTGCTCTTCCAACACTGGCTGGCCAGGTTACAGTTTTTGGCTATCTGAAAGGAGAAAGGCACAAGGGTACAGTTGCGATGAGGGGAGTTGGGAGGGAATGTAAGAGGTGCATGTGTATGTCATCTGCTGCTTGTAAATCAGAAGAGATTGTGGGATGAGGGGAAAGTGGGATGCGAGAAGGAGGATTAGGTATGAGGATACCATCATAGAATCATAGAATGGTTACAGCGTAAAAGGAGGCCCATCCACCCATCGAACCCGTGCCAGATCTCTGCAAGAGCACTTCAGCTAATCCCACTCACCCGTCCTTTCCCTGTAGCCATGCAATTTTTTTTCCCTTCAGGTACTTATCCAATTCCATTTTAAAAGTCATGATTGAATCTCCCTCCACCACACTCTCAGGCAGTGTATTCCAGATCCCAACCACTCACTGAATAAAGCTTTTCCTCAGGTCACCTTTGCTTCTTCTGCCAATCTTAAATCTGTGTCCTCTGGTTCTCGACCCTTCCGCCAATGGGAACAAATTCTCTCTATCTACTCTGTCCAGACCCACCATGATTTTCAACAACTCTGTCAAATCTCCTCTCAGCCTTCTGTGTTCTAAGGAGAACAAGCCTAGCTTCTCCAGTCTATCCATGTAACTGAAGTCCCTCATCCCTGGAACTATTCTTGTAAATCTGCTCTGCACTCTCTCTAAAGGCTTCACATCCATCCTAAATTGCGGTGCCCAGAATTGGACACAATACTCTAGTTGAGGTTGGACCAGTGTTTTATAAAGGCTCATGATAACTTCTTTGCTTTTGTACTCTATGGGGCCGAAATTGAGTTTCGCTTTAAACGGGGCACACCGACTGGATTTGAAAGTTTTTCTCCGCCCCAGTCCATGGGGTGAAGATACCGGAGAAATTCAGGACTCTGAAATGTTTTTGCCTTGGTGCGCTGTTCCGGTTGGGTGCGGGGCGAAAGTGCCCTTGCAGGTCTGCCGCCCCGACCAGTCATCAATGCGACGCGGACGTGCTGCGTCGTGCCGACGCGTCACAACGTCCCTCCCCTTCAGTTAAAGGGGAGAGCCGCTGCGAGCTCTGCATACTTTTAAGTTAGGTCCACTGGTCCACCAGGGAGTTTCGGTTGGGCCAGCGGCCTGGTACCCAAGAGGGGGTGCCAGGCTGCCTGTTGGTGGCCCGGCCGAACCCGGGGATATAATTGTCGGGCTGACCTGGCAGTCGGCCAACAAAAAAATTAACATGGCAGCCGCAGCAGAGCGCCCTCCCCTTTAAGGGCGGCCAGGCTGCCGTGCTACAGAGTGTGTACTGATAGCAAAAGCTGTTGGGGGCACCAACCTGCAATTTTGGAAAGGGGCAATTTCATGAAGGGGCCCCCGCTAGTCGGAAAGGGGTCGGCGCGTGCACGCCGCGGTGGAAAAATGGGCGGAGCGGCCCCGGACACCGCTCCAAACACGAGGTAGGGCTATTTACAAATTGGCAGCCCCTCCGCGGAGAGTCGGCGGCCATTTCGCGCCACCCCGTGGCCACTGCTTTCAGACGGCCAGAGGCCTTATCGGGTGTGGCAATTTCGGGCCCTATTTCTTCATTTATGAAGCCAGGAATCTATATGTTTTTTTAACCACTATCTCAAACTGCCCTACCACCTTCAACGATTTGTGCACGTACCCCAGGTCTCTCTGTTCCTGCACCCCCTTTAGAATTGTACCCTTTAATTTATATTGCTTCTCCTCGTTCTTCCTAACAAAATGTATCACTTCACACTTTTCTGCATTAAATGTCATCTGCCACATGTCTGCCCATTCCATCAGCCTGTCTATGTCCTCTTGAAGTCTATCACTATCGTTCTCACTGTTCCAACTTTTGTGTCATCTGCAAATTTTGAAATTGTGCCCTATACACCCAAGTCCAAGTCATTAATATATATCAAGAAAAGCAGTGGTCCTCGTACCGACCTCTTAAATCTCATCTGTCATTATTCTCCTTGCTTACATATTTTATCCAACTTAGTTTGTAACTTCTGGCTTGCCTCCTCAGAGTGCACTGCCTGCCCAAGTTTGGCATCATCTGAAAATTTGATTAATATGCAAATGTATTCAATTTGGATTGAGTTTCTAAATCCAAATCATTGATTTAAATGAGGAATAGAAATTAAAAATGAGTGGTCCCAACACAGATCCCAGTGGCATCCTATTCAGTACAGCCACCCCAATGGAACTCCTCAAATAATATCTGTTGTTTTCTATATTTCAGCCAGTCTCTTATCCATTTCCAAGATTATCCATTCCTTAGAGGTTCAAATATCAGCACTTTGTATTGACATTTCTACCAATGAAAAGTTTATTTACCAATAACTAACACAGAACAGTTGGGATAAATGGTTCATTCTTTGGTTGGCAACTAGTAGCTAGTGGGGTGCCGCAGTGATCGGTGCTGGGACCCCAACTATTTACAATCTATATTAACAACTTGGAAGAAGGGGCTGAATGTAACGTCACTAAGTTTGCTGACGATACAAAGATGGGAGGAAAAGCAATGTGTGAGGAGGACACAAAAAATCTGTAAAAGGACATAGACAGGCTAAGTGAGTGGGCAAAAATTTGGCAGATGGAGTATAATGTCGGAAGGTGTGAGGTCATGCACTTTGGCAGAAAAAATCAAAGAGCAAGTTATTATTTAAATGGAGAAAAATTGCAAAGTGCCACTGTACAGTGGGACCTGGGGATACTTGTGCGTGAAACACAAAAGGATAGTATGCAGGTACAGCAAGTGATCAGGAAGGCCAATGGTATCTTGGCCTTTATTACAAAGGGGTTGGAGAATAAAAGCAGGGAAGTCTTGCTACAGCTATATAAGGTATTGGTGAGTCCACACCTGGAATACTGCGTGCAGTTTTGGTTTCCATATTTATGAAAGGATATGCTTGCTTTGGAAGCAGTTCAGAGAAGGTTCACTAGGTTGATTCCTGGGATTAAGGGGGTTGACTTATGAGGAAAGGTTGAGTAGATTGGGTCTCTACTCATTGGAATTCAGAAGAATGAGAGGTGATCTTATCAAAATGTATAAGTTTATGAGGGGGCTTGACAAGGTGGATGCAGTGAGGATGTTTCCACTGATGGGGGAGACTAGAACTAGAGGGCATGATCTTAGAATAAGGGGTCGCCCATTTAAAACAGAGATGAGGAGAAATGTCTTCTCTGAGGGTTGTTAATCTGTGGAATTCGCTGCCTCAGAGAGCTGTGGAAGCTGGGACATTGAATAAATTTAAGACAGAAATAAACAGTTTCTGAAATGATAAGGGGATAAGGAGTTATGGGGAACGGGCAGGGAAGTGGAGCTGAGTCCATGCGTCAGATCAGCCATGATCTTATTGAATGGCGGAGCAGGCTCGAGGGACTGTATAGCCTACTCCTGTTCCTATTTCTTATGTTCTTATGTAACAACTTGCATTTATACAGCGCTTTTAATGTAGCAAAATGCCCCACGGTGCTTTACAGGAGCATTATCAAACAAAATTGGACATGAGCCATATAAGGAGATATTAAGGCAGATGACCAAAAGCTTGATTAAAGAGGTAGATTTTAAGGGGTGTCTTATAGGAGATGGAGAGAGATAGAGAGGCAGAGAGGTTTAGGGACGGAATTCCAGAGGTTACAGCCTAGGCAGCTGAAGGCATGGCGCTGAGGGTGGAGTGATTAAAATCGGGATGCGCAAGAATTAGAGGAGTGCAGAGATCTCAAAGACTTGTAGGGCCAGAGAAGACATCAGAGATAAGGAGGAGCTTCATCTTTGATGGTTTCAGCCCCGCTGCTGGCCATGACCTCAGCAATGGCTGCTCAATGATAGCGAGCACCGTCTCCTCCATGGGGGTAAGGACATAGCTCCTGTTGCCTCCGGTTATGCGCCAACATGTCCTGCAAGAGAGAGGGAAGTGCATCAGTGAGTGTGCTGCAATCTGTTTGGGTGATGCGGCTGTCATGTTTTAATAGCTGGTAGAGTGTGAGATATGGGTATGAGGCTTGCAGCAGTGCTAAGTGTGTGAGGGTGGTGAAGCTATGAAATATTAGGTATGAGTCATGATTGATACAGATTGTTGTTAGGTTGTGGGGGGGGTGGGGTGTTGCATTGAGCAGCATGTGAGACTAATGGTGCAGTTGGTGGGATATGGCATTTGAACTGTGGTGCAGTTGGTGGGATATGGCACTGACCTTGACCACTCGTGTGAGGTCACTGAACTTCTTGTGGCACTGCATCCAGGTCCTCAAGCCTTGACTCCTGGCATTGACCACCATGGCTATGTAGTCCCACTGCCTTCGCAAAGTTTGTCTGGAGGACCTCCTGGCCCCGTGTGGATATAGCCCATCTCTCCTCCTCCCCACCTCCTCCACCAAGGCCTCCAGTGCAGCGCCGGAAAAATCTTGGAGCCCGCTCCCTCCCCTGTTGTGCCATTAGTACATCTACTTCCAGGGCAGAATGTCTTCCACTGCGACTTACAGCAGCTGCTCCAGCCACAATGCATTTCTCCTTTAAGAGATGCAGGCTGGCTTTTTTTGCAGGCTAGCTTTATGTGGTTCTAGACTATCACAATTTTGGGACCACTGTTGAAGTGTGCAGCCACTCAATACTGCGTTAAGCGCTGGCTGCACGCAGCAAACATGTAAGGTAGCAAGCGGTACAAAGTTGCCGTGCTGCCTGCATTGGGAGCAACAGGCACGGGTTAATCACGCATCACGATCCCTGTGCCTGTTTTCAGGGGGCTATAGAATTTAGCCCACCAGTACTCCTTCTCAAAATTGAAGTTCAAAGGAACTATTATGTTAAAGATTTTTGTTTTCTTGTTTTATTTTTCTATTTTGTGTGATTGATGAAGACCGATGAAATCATGTGCAGAACTGGCTAAGATAAATAACTGAAGCCGACAATGTGAAGAAGCTGAATTTACTTCAATCTATCCAAACATTAAAGCAGGGTTCCTCAGCAATCTGGTCATCTCAGTTTTCTATTTAATTCAGCTTGCTCACACCAGCAGCCTGAGTATCGCCTCCAAATCTGTCCCACAATTGATTGCTAGCTCGCAATGTTCAAATTAATATATGAATAACTACAAAAGAAGACAGGGCAAGAAAGAAAACAAAATACATTAAAGTCAGTGTCATTTTAATTGATGATAAGACTGTCTCTTCATATGTGCAGTAAATCTGCTCATCTGAATGAATGGGTCTTATTCCCTAGTGAGGCCCAATTCTTCATAGTGGAGACAAGGACAAGGACAGAATTATTGATGAAATTTTCATAATCAAATATAATTGTAGTTTCCTGGACAAACAAAGGGAGTTATCCATCTGAGATTGGGTGGTGCTATGGTACTAAGAAAATGAAAATGGGGTGGAGGGGCCTTCTCTTCAAATCCAGTCCCTAAAATTGCCCCTCCACGTCAAATATCAACACCATCCCATTGGCCACCCTATTGTGCGTAAATGCAGGCTTCCTTCACTGCTCCATTTTCTTTCAGCACTCTCCCTTTCCCACGCCCAGGAGATAATATTGCTATAAAGGTGGGCTGGTCAATTTCAGTATGGTGTCTCAGAAGCAGGAGGGAAGTCTGGAAGGTATAACTGCAGAGATTTGTATATCTGCAGGTGTGTGTGTATTTTATAAGCATTTGTACAAGAGAAGAGGATAAGCCTTTCCTGTAAATTAAATAAGGAACATTGTAGTGCCAAATTTAATAATCCGAGAGCTATATTAGAGATGTTCAAGAACTATGGAGTGTCCACTTTGAAATTCTCCTGTTCATCTACTACAAGGATGTGGAGGAGGATTGGATGGAGGCCAGGCTAACCTGGCACAATAGATGCAGCTTAGCCCCTAGACAAAGAGTCTCAGGCCAGAGAGTGTCAAGGTCTTCCGAAGAGGTTTGCTTTGGAGCATGTGTTGTCATCTTTTCTGGACAAACTGTCTTTTGTCGGATTTGTCCGCGAGGCAGTGTCTGAAATTCCGAGGAAGGCTTCCCAGTGGTAAATCCTGAAAAAATAGAAATAAACTGCGCATTTACCTGGAGCTGCTGCGCACGTTGGGACTTCTGATGCACAGGCCTCCTCTCCCAACAACGCATAGCACGTGCACGTGAGGACGTCCGCAGGAGTCACGTGTGCCTGGACACCTAATCACAGGTAAGTATTTTCTCATTCATAGTAATAGGAGATTCATAAGTTATAAATCTCCTATACTATGAATGAGAAAAACCCCAAACGCACAAACACCACACAAAACATTTAAAAAACACCTCACACAATAAACTAATAGAAATTAAAAATGTTACACATGCTTTTTAAATTAAAAAAATTCCCGATTTTTAAAAAAAAAGTTAGGGTTAGGGTTTAAAATAACATTATCTGAGTGGGCAGGGTTTTAACATAAATGTGTTTTTAAAATTTTTATTTTAATCATGCTTTTTCTATGTTTTTAAACTCTTACGCCTGTAAAAGTAGGCTCCACGCCTGCTTTTTCAGGCACAAGATTTTAAAGGACATTTACAGGGCAAGATATTTGTAAATATCAGAAATCTTGTCCTGCAATGTCCTCGCTACCGAGATACGGAGGATCTGTGAAGCCAGAAACTTGACAGATCGGAAATGCCGGTTTTCAACGCATGTGCATTGCACGCTGAAAACCGGCTTTTCCGATACCTTCCCAGGTCCGTAGAAACTTCGTACGGACCCGGGACATCGGAATTTCAGGGCCAATATCTGAGTTATGCCACCTGTTGGTCCCTGAATTGTAGCCCATTTCAACCGGGAGTACAGCTTAGCATAATGGCTGTAAAAGTTACAACTCCTTTGAAGTCTAATGCCACTGGATCTTGCCAGACTGCTTCAGGGGACGTAAGTCACTCTGCATTGCATGGCAGTTCATTCAGTTTGCTATCAATCCAGCAAAATAGAGGCAGTTTGCAATTAGCCTTTACAGAGTGGCTGGCTTTCCCCAGGCTCAGGGTCATGCACAGAATGTTATTTTGCCTGGGCAGGATTATCAGTTTGCCCAGAAATGATGACACACATGCACTCTTAAGTTGATTTCCTAAGATGCCTTGACATTCCACTTCAGTCGTCCTCTTCATGACCTATATAATATAGCAGGTGATGTTCACAACACACAAAGCAGCGTTGCACTCATGAGCCTATGGTGAAAGATTAATACTAATATCAAAATGTATACATGGGCTTCCACCACTATGTATGGAGGCACGGGCAGTCCATGAGGCCACAATAGTGGCTTCAAAGCAAAATTCCAGCCTGTTCCTGGAACTGGGCCCTCCCACAATCTCTGAAAAAGTAGCAATGCCTGCGTAAAGGACAAAATGTATGCGGCCTTTTCAGTATTTATTGGATTAAAATATGTTAAACGCAACCAAATTACTTTAGCTACCACATTATGCAAAGAATTTATAATGCACTATAATTACCAACCATGTTTGGCCACAGATTGAGCAAAGTGAATTTTTAAATTGGTATTTAAATTGCAAATTTTATATTACTGGTTGATATCAATAATAAAAAATGAACACATTACTGTGAGTAAGTTCTGCCAGTGCTATCACTGCAGTGTAGTCAGTATGTGTGTGTTTTTTTTCTTTTTCAGAACATGAGGAAGTCTGATTACTTAATTAACAAGTAGCACCAACCAATGTTTGTATGCTTCATTACCATTCTCAGAGGTTTACTATGCGCAATTGCTTTGCAGTAACGAGTTAGCGTTATCTTCTTCATTATTGGAACTGGTTGCACAACTTCAAGCAATAAATTATCTTTTATCTTATGATAAGGTCATTCATACAATTTGTTTCAGATGTTCAGCAATATTAATTAGATATGTATTTTTTTTTAAAGTCAGACATAGCTGAAACTGAACAGTTATTTAAGTATAGAATCTACTTGTTACTTTGAGTGTGTGAGTGTGCGTGTATGCATGAACATGCATGTGTGGGTAATAAGAGAGACAAGGATCAGATTAGTGAGGTGTTGCTGGTTGTTATGAGGGAGTTGATGGATGCTGGTGAGATCCCCCGAGACTGGAAACAAGCTGATATGGTAGATATTTTCAAAAACAGTAGCAAAAAAGACACGGGCAACGACAGATCATTCAGGCTCACATCAATACTGGGCAAAATAACAGAATCAATTATTACGAGTAATCTCAATGATTATTTGATGACTATCATAAAGATAAACAGATGACAGCATAGATTCAGAGAGGGAGCGCCTGCTTGACCAACCTCCCTGACATTTTGAGCAAGTGACATCCTAAGTGGGCTGAGAAAAGCTCTACCATGTGGTGCACCAGGACTTCCAAAAAACCCGTGACAGAATTCCACATAAGGTTGTTGTTTGAGCTTAAGTAACAGCCTTTCAAATGAAAATTTGTCAAAGGCTTTTTTGGAACCAGATCATCCGTAATCCTGAAGTCTTGTTTGACTCTGAATTGAGCTTCAAACCTCAATTTCTATGCATGAGCAAGACCACGGGGTGGAAATTTGGTCGCGCATCTGTTGCAGCGTTAACCCATGCAGAGCGGTAATTTTAGCGTCTTGAAAAGTTTTGCACCTCCCGCCGAGAAATGTGTCGGAATCAGACGAAGAGCTGAAGGTGGCACAAAATCAGCCGTTACACACTTGACCTGGGCGGGGGGGCACTAATGAAAATGCTGGCGCTAAATTTTTTGGAACCATTGCGCATGCTCCGATCTCCACTTCCGATCCCGGGAAAAGCCGAGTCTTAAAGGCACGGCAAGGTAAGCATGCGCAGCTCCACCTCCTGACTGACCTGAGCGTGGGAAAATGAAGGAAGGCAGAGAGCGCACCGCTTCTTGGCCACGGCTCTTGAGGCCTTGCTTGAGGCTGTAGAGAGGCGCAACAATGCGCTACATCCTGGAGGGGGACGAAGGTCATCACCAAGGGTGTTCAGGAGACTGTGGAGGGAGGTGGTCCAGCACGTCTCTGCCCGTAATATGGTGGCCAGGACAGCGACTCACTGTCTCAAGAAATACAATGACCTCACTAGGGTCATCCGGGTGAGTACGCTTTACATTAACCTTGCAATGTTCATCTGAGCCTCAGTGTCTTACACAATGTAAAGCCTTTGCCGTGTACATCCCTTCTCTATGTGTACCAGGCCATGCTCCTCATTGCGGGAGACACCCTAAAAGCTCAGCAGACATGCGCCGTCCTTCCAAGCTTCTCTCACCTTCTAGCTCCTAACTCAACCTGAAGACACCCACCAAGACCTTTTGAGCTGGATTTTCGGTCTTCTGCTGCCCATTAGCGCCCCGGAGGGGCAGCAATGGCGGCGGTAAGCACTTCCGGGTGGGCGGCCAGTTTCCAGCACCATTCGATGCCGGTTTGAGGGGGTGCAGAGCATTACCGCCCGGAAGAGGCGAGCCGGTGTGCCAATATTTGGTGGGCATCCGATTCGTAGCCCGTAGCATGTCATAGAACTATAGAAACATAGAAAATATGTGCAGGAGTAGGCCATTTGGCCCTTCGAGACTGCACCATTCAATATGATCATGGCTATTCATTTCTGCAACTTTAGTACTCCATTCCTGCTTTCTCTCCATACCCCTTGATTCCTTTAGCCTTAAGGGCCACATCTAACTCCCTTTTAAATATATCTAATGAATTGGTCTCAACAACTTTCTGTGGTAGAGAATTCCACAGGTTCACAATTCTCTGAGTGAAGAAGTTTTTCCACATCTCGGTCCTAAATGGTTTACCCCTTACCCTTAGACTGTGACCCCTGGTTCTGGACTTCTCCAACATCGGGAACATTCTTCCTGCATCTAATCTGTCCAATCCCGTCAGAATTTTATATGTTTCTATGAGATCCCCTCTCATTCATCTAAATTCCAGTGAATATAAGTCTAGTCGATCCAGTCTTTCTTCATATGTCAGTCCTGCCATCCCGGGAATCAGTTTGGCGAACCTTCGCTGCACTCTCTCAATAGCAAGAATGTCCTTCCTCAGATAAGGAGACCAAAACTGTACACAATATTCAAGGTGTGGCCTCACCAAGGCCCTGTACAACTGCAGTAAGACTTCCCTGCTCCTATACTCAAATCCTCTCGCTATGAAGGCTGATATAAGCTGAGTGGACCTAGTGAAATACAAGGTCGACGCTTAGCCTTGATACCCCTCTGGACGGACTAAGTGAAATACAAAGTCGACGCCCCGACTAGTAGAGATGACAGACTTCAATTGGGGGCTCAAAACGGTCTTTATTGACAGACCTGGGGAGAACTTTCTGAGACCGCTCTCAGATCCAACTCCACCGAGATGTTAGCGAATTTCATATTTTATGATAATGTTTTATAATTTCCTTTGTTTCCTGCTGTAATTCCTTCCACTTCTCCTGTTCGTATAATGCCGCAATTGCCTTGGGCTCTGGTATGACATAAGTTTCAATTTCCCTATTAAGTCCTGTATCATTAAGGGAAAAACTTTTCTCTTCTTGCGGTCTTTGTGGGTGTACATATTGGTGTCCTATCTGTGTAGGTATCTTTGAGTAAAAACAAAAGTTTGGCTGGGAAATGGGACAAGTCAGATCCTGGTATTCATATTTCTGTTCAGCTGTGGTGACACAAAATGTCCCGGTGTTCCTAGGTGCTACCCTCGTTTGGTATGTTCCCCTTGGGCGTATTTCGAGGGTGCAATTAATGGTTCTCGTAAATCCGCACTCGGCTGTGTCTCCCTCAGTGGGGGGGTGTGTGCACACCCATGCCCTTCCTTGGCGGTGGCACCCGTCCATCACCACCCCCATTAAGGTTCCATTTTTCTGGTTATTATCTTCATCCCCTCCCCATATGGCCTTGGCAGGGACACCATGATATTTAACCCAACTCTTCCTTTGTACCTCTCCTATATTAATCACATAATATAGGGTCTGGCCCTCTTCTGGGAGTTGTGGGATGGCCAATACAAAGCCAATCACCTTAGTCCATGGGGCAGACAATTGCCTGCCCTGTATACTTGTGCCATTTTACGTCCCTTATTTGTGTCGATTCAAGGTTCCAGATCCTTATTCGTAATCCAGTCGGGGATCTATCCATTATTTATTTGCTTCACATTATGCTGGCCGTTGGACAGTAGCCATGAGCCATACATGATGCATACCAATTCCTTATGGGTTTGACGAGATGTGTTGCTGACCCGATCAATAATCGTGTTAATTGTTTCCGCATGGGGGGCTACTATCCTTTCCACCCCCAACAATTGCTTCGCCGTTTGTCCTCCTGTCACTGTCATTTGTTGGCCAATTTTAGTGGCTTGCTTTAGTAGCTTCTTTATTTTTGCTTGTAGTTCTTCTACTTCTTCCCTCACTCCTTCTATGTCAAAGCTATTAACTGTTGCCAACCCGGCCGCAAATCCTACTCCGGTCATTTCCAATACTCCCCACTTCTTACGTCTCTATAAGATAGATTTTCCCTGTGGATCCTCTAATTGTTTCATCCACAGGGAGTCTCATAATTGTTGGTTTAATTATTACACATTGCGGGCATAGCAAAAGTACTCATATCGATAGCAAGTTTAATGATTCTATATCCCTCTTGGGGCCGTTAATATACCTTTGGCACAGGTTGCTCTGCTGCTTGTGCTGAAAATTATGGTGGGTGTCATGTCCCCTTTCCTTACCACCGTGCTCAAACCTATCCCTAGAATCGTGATAGTGATGCTCCACTTCATCTTCTTACGAGTTCGCTATTCCTGCAAGGAAAACAAAGGGCCAGTCGTCATCAGCCGGTTAGAATCATTCTATTCTTATCTGCCCCTCTAAACTGTACCAAGATAGATTTTCCCCTTTCGCGTTGTTCCTCAATCTACTCATCAGCATTCTTATATACCTTTAGCTGAGTCCAGTGTTTCCACCTTCCTTTACCCGTTCTGGACTCATTTATACATGCACTGTTCATTAATACTTCATAGGGTCCTGACACTTGGGTGCTAGCCCTGGTTTGACTGGTATTATTTTTGCCATCACTTTGCTACCTATCACTGAGGCCTCCTTCTTGTCATCTCTGTTCTAGGTCCCATATAATCTGTTGGTCTTTGGCCTCATGTCTGAGAGCGTGTAATTGCGTACACAATTGTTTAATAAACCTCCTGATTCTGTCCTCCAGGGGTCCTATACCCTCTCCTCCGGTGACGACTCCTTCTGGCAGTGTCATTGCTCGTCTGGTCATTAGTTCAACTGGTATCAGTCTTGTCATTCTATTCGGAGTTGCCCTAAGTCTCATTAATATACTTGGAAGTAATTCTGCCCATTACTTCCCTGTGTCTTCTATTGCTTTAGCTAACGATAATTTCAATGTTCCGTTCATCCTTTCTACCATCCCTGAACTCTGAGGGTGGTATGGTATGTGAAACCTCTGTCTAATACCCAATAGGGCACATGTCTCCTTTATGACCTTTCCCGTAAAGTGCGTTCCCTGGTCTGAATCAATCTGTACCAGGATTCTCCATTGTAGTACTACCTCCTCTGCCATTATTCGTGCCATTGTTGTAGCTGTACAATCTCTACTAGCAAATGCTTCAACCCGTCTGGTAAACTGATCTATTATTCCCAAACAATAAGTCTTTCCTTTTGATTTTGGTAAGGGTCCAGTGAAATCTATCTGCAACTTCTCCCATGGGCCTCTTGGTCTCGGCTGATGCCCACACTTTACCTTGACAGGTTTCCCTGTGTTATATTGTGCACATATGTGGCAATGTCTGCAGAATCTGTCCACAGCTTGTTTCATTCCGAGCCACCACCAGCATCGCTGGAGGTTGTTCAACATATTGGATATACCTGTGTGTTGTCTACCTTGGTATAATTCTATTACCCCTTGTTGTATACAGCTGGGTGTACATATTAGTTGATCGTTCCTCCATATTCCCCCCGCCCTTTCTCTTCGTTCCCATAACTGCTTCTCCTCCTGGGATACTTCCTATGTAATTTGGATATGTCTATATCTTCTGGCAATGCCGTAATAGTAGCTGTGTCTAGCTACGTCTTTGGTTCTGTTCCGATCTCGTTCACCGCCGCAACCTGTTGCTCTACCACCTTTCTGTTTGCTCGATCTGCGGTTCTATTTCCCTTTTCTGTGGAGGGAATTCCCCCACTGATGGGCTTTTACCTTTACTACCGCGGTTTCAGTGGGGAATCCTGAGGTGGCTACTAATTTTTTTACTAAGTCCTCATGCTGTATGTGTTTGCCTCCCGAGGAGATGTACCCTTCTACTCCAAGCTGCCATATAATCGTGTACGATGCCAAAAGCATAGCAGCTATCGGTATAGATATTCACCCGTTTTCCTTCTGCCAATTTCAATGCCTCTATCAATGCCGTTAGCTCTGCAACTTATGCTGAATTATCCCCTGGTAATCTTCCTTCCCTCTGGACGGTGCCGTCTCCCGCTACCATAGCCCAGCCTGTCCGTGGTGTTCCGTTAACATATTTACGGGACCTGTCCATATATAACTCTAAGTCTGGTTCCGTCAAAGGTAACTCCCTGATCATATCTACATACTCTAATTCCTCGTCACTAGTGCAGCAGTGTTCCTCTCCTTCCATTCCCATCATAGATGCGGGGTTTTGGCTCATACACTATGTCCCGTACTGCTGCTTTGGCTTCCTCCTTTAAAGGTTATTGTTTATGTGGGCGATGCATTGGTCCCAGTATTTTTACCAGGGGGGGTTTGGACTAATCCACAATCTTGCTTATGCGTTGCCCACACCCCAATATGCTCTCTGCATGGGATCACCCATGGTCCCTTATTATCCCATTCTCGGTCGATAATCTTAATTGCTCCTACCTGATTTGTTCTGTTTCCCGTGGCTACTTGTTTGTTTAACTTATGATCTGGTGGCCAGATCACTTTATTCGCTTTAGGGTCGATTAAAGCTCCCACTTCCCGCAGTAAATCTATCCCTAGGATTGTTCCTTCAGTATTCTCGCATACCCACAAATGAGTAGGTATCATTATATATCCAATTTCTAATAGAATTGTTTCGCTCTTATAAGCCTTAAGTCTTTTTCCACCTATTCCCGCTACATTGATCGAAAGTTTGGTTTGGGGCTAGGGCAAATCTGTCAGTGAGATTGAGGCTCCCGTGTCTATTAACATTTTGCACTGCTGTCCCCCTATTAATGCGTCAACAAACATCCTTGGGTCTTCCTCATCATTTACCCCGAGGGCCGTTACCTGTCATTTAGTATTCAACTTCTTCATCATGTCTCTCATTTGTCTCATGGTGCCTACATCGTCTCTTTCTCCATCATCTGAGTTACACCCGTATCGCCTCTCATCTCGGGCATTGCTCCTGTTCCTATATTCTCCATCCTCCCTTTCTTCCCTGTCCCGTTGCCGCTGTCTCTCCCTATCCCTATTCTCCTGCTCTTCTCTCTCTTCCCTCATCCACCTTTTGAAATCTTCCTTTGATAGCCCACCTTCTCTGGGCTGTCCCCTGCGGGGGCCTCCTCTCTGTTTCGGCCCTAGTCCCTCTCTTCCTCCTCCTTTGTTCCAACAATCTATCTTCTTATGTCCTGGCTTGTTACAATTATGGCAAGTGGGTCTTGAATCTGATGCTAGCCGGACATTCCCCCTCTATTTCTGTTTGCATTCCTTGGTGAAATGTCCTTCCCCCCCTCCGCAAGCATAACAGCTTGTTATTCCTAGGGCTTCTTCCTGTCCCCTCAACTCTTCAGCGGCAGCTATCTTAGCCTTTTGCATGTAATCCACCTTGGTTGCCCACCTAATTAAATCATCATAGTTGTTCATTGCAACAATTCCTAATTGTATGGCTGCCTGATGTGTGGGACCTAACCCGGCCTTAAATGATTGTAGAAAACATTGATTATCCCTAGTGGGGTTTAGAACACCGGAGCAGCCCACAAATCTTCCCCATCTCTGTTTGCTATAATCTACAGCAGATTCTCCTTTGTCTTGAGTTATATTGGTTATAGCTGCCCAGTTTACCAGAGCTGGTCCCATCACCCACTCTACTGCAAATTTAAAGGCGTTATAGTCATTGTCCGCCTGTTGTTGTGGGATATTTTAACGTCTGACACCAGGTTCCGTCCCTAAAATTCTGGCCGAATCGGTCCCAGTGGTCGTCCGGGATTTTTGCTCGCACTCCTTTTGATCACAGTCCTTATTGTGCAAATTATGGCTAATCCTTAATTCCCTCATTTTTTGCCAAAACATGTAGTTATTTTCTCACGGCTGTAGTTGGGGTAATTTATCCACCAACATTTGTCTCTCTAAGTGGTTTAAAAGGTTGGTACGTGGTTCGGATTACCGGGGGCCCTTGCGGAACTGGTGGGACCGGGGGGGTTTGCTTGTTGGTCGCCCGGGATTGCGGGTGTTCCGGGGATCACCTGGGTCTTATATCGGGTCCGCTTTTACCTCGCGGGGCACTGGATTGTAGGATGGTGAGAGATTATTTTCTTCTGGCCAGGACGGTGGCTCCGGCCAGTCTTTTTCTCTGTTGTACTCGAATGCTTCCTTTCGCAACCTATCCCAATCCACAGTATCGTCCCTGGGTATTTTCGGATACAAAGGCGTACTGCTAAGGGTGGCGGTTGCTATCAGGTTTCCCTTCTCTCCCGCTTTGGGAGGCCTGCTCCCTTCCTTGTCCGTTCCTCCTGTTCCCTTACACTGTTTCCGGTAGCACGCTAAGATTACCATTCCCCCTTTTCCTTCCACTAAGCCCTTTGTTTCTTTGCACTGTCTTTGAGATCCCACCCTTTCTTTTTCATGATTTTGCCGCTTCCCCGGCTTAGAGGATTTTGCTGCCTTCCCGGCTTACCAGACCGCACCTCTTCCTCGAGTCTGTCTCCCCTGGTTCTTTTAGTCGCAGCCTTACCGGTTCTCACAGTACGTTCTGAGCTTTCTAATTTATGGGTGGTAATTTAAAATGTACTAACCCTCTCTAGCTCAACGTTCCAGTGAACCGGCAAGAGCCTACGATCCAGCCGACTGCGCCAAATGATGTAAGCTGAGTGGACCTAGTGAAATACAAGGTCGACGCTTAGCCTTGATATCCCTCTGGACGGACTAAGTGAAATACAAAGTCGACGCCCCGACTAGTAGAGATGACAGACTTCGACTGGAGGTTCAAAATGGTCTTTATTCACAGGCCTGGGGAGAACCTTCTGAGACCGCTCTCCGATCCGACTTCACCGAGATCTTAGCGAATTTCATATTTATACATTTAACAGTCCATCACTTCCTTAGCCTATCCCGCATGACATCTTATGCTATTCCCTATATTTGCGGTTAATCTTGTTTCTTCTTGTAAGCTTATTTTCCGCTCCTTCTGTCATTGGGGCCTTCCTCTTATCTATTCTTGCAACTTCGTTGCTGTAATAATCACCCTTTCTTTTTGCCAGATGGCCTTGTCCTATAGCATGTTTTCTTAAGGTAACATGCTCATGTTAATTTTGGAACATAACATAAGAATATAAGAACATAAGAATTAGGAACAGGAGTAGGCCTGATCTGGCCGTGGACTCAGCTCCACTTACCCGCCCGCTCCAGTGGCCCTCAATTCTCTTATTGGTTAAAAATCTATCTATCTGTGATTTGAATACATTTAATGAGCTAGCCTCAACTGCTTCCTTGGGCAGAGAATTCCACAGATTCACAACCCTCTGGGAGAAGAAATTCCTTCTCAACTCGGTTTTAAATTGGCTCCCCCATATTTTGAGGCTGTGTCCCCTAGTTCTAGTCTCCCCGACCAGTGGAAACAACCTCTCTGCCTCTATCGTGTCTATCCCTTTCATTATTTTAAATGTTTCCATAAGATCACCCCTCATCCTTCTGAATTCCAACGAGTAAAGACCCAGTCTACTCAATCTATCATCATAAAGTAATCCCCTCAGCTCCGGAATCAGCCTAGTGAATCGTTTCTGTACCCCCTCCAAAGCTAGTATATCCTTCCTTAAGTAAGGTGACCAAAACTGCACGCAGTACTCCAGGTGCGGCCTCACTAATACCCTAAACAGTTGCAGCAGGACCTCCCTGCTTTAGTACTCCATCCCTCTCGCAATGAAGGCCAATATTCCATTCGCCTTCCTGATTATCTGCTGCACCTGCAAACTAAGTTTTTTGGGATTCATGCACAAGGACCCCCAGGTCCCTCTGCACCGCAGCATGTTGTAATTTCTCCCCATTCAAATAATATTCCCTATTACTGTTTTATTTCCAAAGTGGATGACCTCACATTTTCCGACATTGTATTCCATCTGCCAAACCTTAGCCCATTCGCTTAACCTATCTAAATATCTTTGCAGCCTCTCTGTGTCCTCTACACAACCCGCTTTCCCACTATTCTTTGTGTCATCCGGAAATTTTGTTACACTACACTCTGTCCCCTCTTCCAGGTCATCTATGTATATTATAAACAGTTGTGGTCCCAGCACCGATCCCTGTGGCACACTACTAACCACCGATTTCCAACCCGAAAAGGACCCATTTATCCCGACTCTCTGCTTTCTGTTAGCTAGCCAATTCTCTATCCATGCTAATACATTTCCTCTGACTCCGCATACCTTTATCTTCTGCAGTAACCTTTTGTGTGGCACCTTATCGAATGCCTTTTGGAAATCTAAATACACCACATCCATCGGTACACCTCTATCCACCATGCTCGTTATATCCTCAAAGAATTCCAGTAAATTAGTTAAACGTGATTTCCCTTCATGAATCCATGTTGCGTCTGCTTGATTGCGCTATTCCTACCTAGATGTCCCGCTATTTCTTCCTTAATGATAGCTTCAAGCATTTTCCCCACTACAGATGTTAAACTAACCGGCCTATAGTTACCTGCCTTTTGTCTGGCCCCTTTTTTAAACAGAGGCGTTACATTAGCTGCTTTCCAATCCGCTGGTACCTCCCCAGAGTCCAGAGAATTTTGGTAGATTATAACGAATGCATCTGCTATAACTTCCGCCATCTCTTTTAATACCCTGGGATGCATTTCATCTGGACCAGGGGACTTATCTACCTTGAGTCCCATTAGCCTGTCCAGCACTACCCCACTAGTGATAGTGATTATCTCAAGGTCCTCCCTTCCCACATTCCCGTGACCAGCAATTTTTGGCATGGTTTTTGTGTCTTCCACTGTGAAGACCGAAGCAAAATAATTGTTTAAGGTCTCAGCCATTTCCACATTTCCCATTATTAAATTCCCCTTCTCATCTTCTAAGGGACCAACATTTACTTTAGTCACTCTTTTCCATTTTATATATCAGTAAAAGCTTTTACTATCTGTTTTTATGTTTTGCGCAAGTTTCCTTTCGTAATCTATCTTTCCTTTCTTTATTGCTTTCTTTGTCATTCTTTGCTGTCGTTTAAAATTTTCCCAATCTTCTAGTTTCCTACTAACCTTGGTCACCTTATACGCATTGGTTTTTAATTTGATACTCTCCTTTATTTCCTTGGTTATCCACGGCTGGTTATCCCTTCTCTTACCGCCCTTCTTTTTCACTGGAATATATTTTTGTTGAGCACTATGAAAGAGCTCCTTAAAAGTCCTCCACAGTTCCTCAATTGTGCTACCGTTTAGTCTGTGTTTCCAGTCCCCTTTGTTTAAGCATAGTACGCTCGTTTGAGACACTACTTCCTCACCCTCAATCTGTATTACAAATTCAACCATACTGTGATCACTCATTCCGAGAGGATCTTTTACTGGGAGATGTTTATTATTCCTGTCTCATTACACAGGACCAGATCTAAGATAGCTTGCTCCCTTGTAGGTTCTGTAACATACTGTTCTAAGAAACAATCCCGTATGCATTCTATGAATTCCTCCTCCAGGCTACCCCATGCGATTTGGTTTGACCAATCGATATGTCGGTTAAAATCCCCCATGATTACTGCCGTTCCTTTTTCACATGCCTCCATTATTCCCTTGATTATTGCCCGCCCCACCGTGAAGTTATTATTTGGGGGCCTATAAACTATGCCCACCAATGACTTTTTCCCCTTACTATCTCTAATCTCCACCCACAATGATTCAACATTTTGTTCATTAGAGCCAATATCGTCTCTCACAACTGCCCTGATATCATCCTTTATTAACAGAGCTACCCCACCTCCTTTCCCTTCTTGTCTATCTTTCCGAATTGTCAGGTACCCCTGTATGTTTAATTCCCAGTCGTGGCCACCCTGCAGCCACGTTTCTGTAATGGCCATCAAATCATACCCATTTGTAATGATTTGTGCCGTCAACTCATTTACTTTATTTCGAATGCTACGTGCGTTTAGGTAGCGTGTTTTAATACTCGTTTTTAAACCATGATTTTTAGTTTTGACCCCTCCTGCAGCCCCTTTATATTCATACATATTGTCCCTTCCTATCACCTTGTTATTTACACTTACCCCAGTGCTACTCTGCTCTGTTGCCTCCTGCCTTTTGCATTCTTTCTTGGGGTCCTGTTCATCTGAGCTCTCACCCACTCTAACTAGCTCAGAGCCCTCTCCTGGGTTCTGAATACTCCTTGCATTGAGGCACCGAGCTTTCATGCTTGCCTTTTTATTACACTTTGACCCTTTAGAATTTTGCCGTACAGTGGTCCTTTTTGTTTTTTGCCTTGGGTACTCTGCCCTCCACTTTTACTCATCTCCTTTATGTCTTTTGCTTTTGTCACCATTTTGTTTCCCTCTGTCTCCCTGCATTGGTTCCCATCCCCCTGCCATATTAGTTTAACTCCTCCCCAACAGCACTAGCAAACACTCCTCCTTGGACATTGGTTTCAGTCCTGCCGAGGTGCAGACCATCCGGTTTGTACTGGTCCCATCTCCCCCAGAACCAGTTCCAATGCCCCAGGAATTTGAATCCCTCCCTGCTGCACCACTGCTCAAGCCACGTATTCATCTGAGTTATCCTGCGATTCCTACTGTGACTAGCACGTGGCACTGGTAGCAATCCCAAGATTACTACTTTTGAGGTCCTATGTTTTAATTTAGCTCCTAGCTCCTTAAATTTGTCTCATAGGACCTCATCCCTTTTTTTACCTATGTCGTTGGTACCAATGTGCACCACGACAACTGGCTGTTCACCCTCCCTTTTCAGAATGTCCTGCACCTGCTCCGAGACATCCTTGACCCTTGCACCAGGGAGGCAACATACCATCCTGGAGTCTCGGTTGCGGCCGCAGAAACGCCTATTTATTCCCCTTACAATTAAATCCCCTATCACTATCGCTCTCCCACTCTTTTTTTCCTGCCCTCCTGTGCAGCAGAGCCAGCCACGGTGCCATGAACTTGGCTGCTGCTGCCCTCCCCTGATGAGTCACCCCCTCAACAGTATTCAAAGCGGTGCATCTGTTTTGCAGGGGGATGACCGCAGGGGACCCCTGCACTACCTTCCTTGCACTGCTCTTCCTGCTGGTCTTCCATTCCCTAACTGGCTGTGGACCCTTCACCTGCGATAAGACCAACTCGCTACATATGCTACTCACGTCATTTTCAGCATCGTGGAGCATATCGTGGTTAATTTTATCAGACTTTAGCTGTAAATCATTTATTGTGGTTAATTTTATCAAACTTTAGCTGTAAATCATTTATCGGGGTTAATGTTATCAGACTTTAGCTGTAAGCCATGTTGCTATCCACACAGTGCATCCTTTACCATTTAATTGTGCAGACCGGTGCATTCCCTGACCAAGTCCTCGACTCCCCTTAATCATGGATCGAATCGTTACCTCTTGTTCCGTTTCACCAAGCACACTGGTGATATAGTATAGCTCAACATATTTATACATAAATTCAAGCACTACATAAATTTGGTTATTTCAAAGACCAACATGCCATTTGTCTTCTTCACCGCCTGCTGTACCTGCATGCCAACTTTCAATGACTGATATACCATGACACCCAGGTCTCATTGCACCTCCCCTTTTACGAATCTGTCACCATTCAGATAATATTCTGCCTTTCTGTTTTTGCCACCAAAGTGGATAACCTCACACTTATCCACATTATACTGCATCTACCATGCATTTGTCCACTCACCTAACCTGTCCAAGTCACCCTGCAGCCTCTTAGCATCCTCCTCACAGCTTAATGTCATCTGCAAACTTGGAGATATTACATTCAACTTCTTTGTCTAAATCATTAATGTATATTGTAAATAGCTGGGGTCCCAGCACTGAACCTTGCGGTACCCCACTAGTCACTGCCTGCCATTCTGAAAAGGACCCGTTCATTCCTACTCTCTGCTTCCTGTCTGCCAACCAGTTCTCTATCCACGTCAGTACATTACCCCCAATAACATGTGTTTTAATTTTGCACATTAATCTCTTGTGTGGGACCTTGTCAAAAGACTTATGAAAGTCCAAATACACCACATCCACTGGTTCTCCCTTGTCCACTCTACTAGTTACATCCTCAAAAAATTCTAGAAGATTTGTCAAGCATGATTTCCCTTTCATAAATCCATGCTGACTTGGACCGATCCTGTCACTGCTTTCCAAATGCGCTGCTATTACAGCTTTAAAAATTGATTCCACCATTTTCCCCACTACCGATGTCAGGTTAACCAATCTATAATTCCCTGTTTTCTCTCTCCCTCCTTTTTTAAAAAGTGGGGTTACATTAGCTACCCTCCAATCCATAGGAACTGAGTCACTAGCTGCCCAAGTGGGAATGGCTGTGGAAGCTGGCGTTCCCAGCTGTAGCAGTCGCAGTGAGGTAAGTAATGTCGACCTGAGATAAGTGTGATTGTTTTTTATTTTTTTATTTGTGCAATTTATGTTGTGGTGGTGTGAGTCATGTATTGGGAATGCTTTTGGTAGGTTTGTTTCAGATTTCTTTTTCGTGGAAGCCTCTCTCAGGGTGCTCGGTGGCCAGCTGTTTAACTCGGGATTTTCAGTTGCTCAGCCAGCCTGGCGCCCTAAAAGAGGTGTGGAACGCCTCCCTTAGCGCTCCGCTCCACACTCAGAGCCCAGCTGGTAAATTTTGTGGCTGGAGACGCAAACCATTACCCTACGCAAAGTTTACCGCTCCGTCCTCCGGGTTAACACCGCAACTGAATTCCCACCCCCTTTAACTCTTCAAGTGCGATCACAGGCCTTCAGCCTCATACTTACTCGTAGCTCTTTGTCCCCAAATTCCACCTTTGACTCATCCACTGTGCGCTGCCAAGCAGGCTGAGATGCAGAGATTCACAGCTCGCGACATTAGTATCGACTCATTTGCTGCAGGCACATGTGGCATACAAGTAGCTGCAGACTCATGGACAACTTTCGAGAACAGGAGCAGACGAGAGGTGGGAAGCAGACCTGCAGGACCTTACAGCCATCGAGGAGTGAGTGTCCGCCCTCATAGGCGCTCCAGTTGGGGCAGTGGCGGCCAGCAAGGCAGAGCTCCCGCTCAACAGTGATGCTTTGTGAATGAGATGGCCATTGACTGTGAGATCCCTGAACCTTGAGCCCACATGCCTTACAACATGTCGTTCCAAAATAACAATGCCCCCTCCTTCTTGCCTTCCTGCTCCCTCCCCAACTGTTCCCCCACACTTGTGTTGCTTTGTGCTTACAGATGATGATGAGCCAGATGAGCCGCAGCCTGCCAGTCAGCTGCCGTCATCACACGAGAGGGAGGATGAGGAGGATGTGGAGACATGTGTGACCACAGACCTGGACCCGTCCGCAGTGCCAGCGAGTCGGGAGACCAGCACGGTGGAGGAGGCCATATTCCTGGGGTTCCCAGGTCATGACGCTCCTGGCCCCAGTGGCCTGCAGCAACGCGCAGCGCAAGGGAAAGCTCGGGTCCAACTCTCCAGTGGATAAGTCGGCCCAGGAGTCCTGCTCCGAGTCAGGCAGATGAAGACCTGCATTGGGAGGCTATGCCCAGGGTGTCTATGCAGTTGCACCATGAGATTATGGATGCCTTGGGGAGCATGCCACAAAGCATGGATGCACTTGCTGCGAGTGTGGCGGAGGCTGCCTCAAGCATTGCCCGTGCCTCTCAGCAGTCCACTGAGCCCATCCTTGCATGGCTAAACCGGGAAGCAGCCTCAACGAGTGACAGTGGGGTCCCAGAGGTGATGTTTCACGTGGCAGCAGCCATGACATCACAGGCTGAAGCCACGCAAGGTCTTTAGGATGTCATGCAGACACTAGTTGCTGGCATGCAATCTCAGACTGCAGCATTTCAAGTGCCCCCTGCAACAATGCCGTCTCAGAGTGATGCCATGCAAGCTGTGTCTGCTGCCATCCTCCCTGTCATCCCCACTGGTTGGATGGGGAACAGACAATGCCACAGCAGGTCAGCAATCTGTGGTTGCATATATTGCTCCTGATGCTCTGGCACCACTCTGGAGGACTGGCAGTGTGCCGCTGGAAATGGAAGGTGCTGTCCTCCTTCACGATGACAGCATTCCAGCTCCCACCAGTGCCAGTCTGCCTCTACACTTGCCACAGCCTGAACCCCAGCCATCCCACACTGCTGCCACCCATCCTGAGGCGGTGCAGACAGCAGCCGGGCCTTCCACGGCCACAGCTGGTTCAGGGCATCAACGTAGGCCGTCTGTTCTGACTCCCTCAGATACACGCCAGCCCGCAAGCAGCCTTGCTGCAGGCACTGAGGTAGCACTGAGGAGGCGTGGGAGTGGGGTGAAACAGAGGGATGGGAAATACTAGCATAAGACCCACTGAGCAAATGCAATGAAGTCTCAACTTTGTTTGTGCTCTTTGAAGGGACGGGTGCTCCATTTGTTTTATTTGAGGGTATGGGGTTTTTGGGGTTGTTTCAGTGATGTGTAAAAAATAAACTGTTATTTTGACCGTCTCTTTCAGCCTCTGGTGTATGACTGTGGACATGTGACAGAGATGTGGCATTATCGTGGCACAGTGCACGGTCATTATTAGCTGCATCCCTCAGTTCCCTCCATTTAAGCAAACCGATCCCTTATGATTTGCTGTCGAATTGCCCTGCCTCTGCCAACATTTGCACACTGCCTTCTCCGTGGCTGCTGCTGGTCCTCATCGTGCTGCTGTTCATTCGGGGCATCAGCAGGCTCCTGTTCCTCCTCCTCCCCTCCTCCTCATCCTCCTCCTGAGGTGGCCTTGTGATCCCCGCTGGGAAGGCCTGGGCCTCCTGATGGCAGCATGCAGCACACCACAATGAAGAGTGAGACCTGTTGAGGGGAGTATTGAAGGCTGCCTCCAGAGTGGTCCAGACATCAGAATCTCTGCTTCCGCAGCCCTATTGTCTGCTCTATGATATTGTGGGTGGCGGCATGGTTCTTATTGTAGCGTTTCTCCGGTTCTGTGGTGGGTTGGCAGAGGGGGGTCATTAGCCACGTGGCCACGCCATATCCCTTGTCCCCCAGCAGCCAGCATCAGCCTTCCCATGCCGGCTGAAAGAGTCGATGCACAATACTCTCCCGGAGGATATATGCATCATGTGCGCTTCCAGGATAGCGAGCATTGACTGCGAGGATGCGCTGCGTGTGGTCGCACACCAGTTGCACATTTAGGGAGTGGTATCCTTTTCTGTTTCTGAAATATCTGCATTCTGGAATGGTGTTCGAAAAGCTACATGCGTGCAGTCAATTGCTTCTTGCACCCTCGGGTAGCCCGCAATCCTGGCAAACCCACATGCGCGCTCATCCTGTTTCTCCTTGGTCATCGGGAAGTTAATGAAGTCCATTCTGCATGTGTAAAGAGCCTGTGTGACATTGCGGATGCAGTAATGTGCTGCGAATTGTGAGACGCTGCATATCTCCCCTGATGCAGCCTGGTAGGAACCGGAGGCATAGAATGAGAGTGCCACCGTGACCTTTACGGTACTGTTGGGTACTGTTGAGGGGGATGACTCATCAGGGGAGGGCAGCAGCAGCCAAGTCCATGGCACCGTGGGTGGCACTGCTGCACAGGAGGGCAGGAAAAAGACTGGGAGAGCTATAGATATAGGGGATTCTATTGTAAGGGAAATAGATAGACGTTTCTGCGGTCGCAACTGAGACTCCAGGATGTTATGTTGCCTCCCTGGTGCAAGGGTCAAGGATGTCGCAGAGCGGGTGCAGGGCATTTTGAAGGGGGAGGGTAAACAGCCAGTTGTCGTGGTGCATATAGGTACCAAAGATATAGGTAAAAAACGGGATGAGGTCCGACGAGACGAATTTAGGGAGCTAGGAGCTAAATTTAAAAAGTAGTAATCTCTGGATTGCTACCAGTGCCACATGCTAGGAATCGCAGGATAGCTCAGATGCATACGTGGCTTGAGGAGTGGTGCAGAAGGGAGGGATTCAAATTCCTGGGACATTGGAACCGGTTCTGTGGGAGGCGGGACCAGTACAAACCGGACGGTCTGCACCTGGGCAGGACCGGAACCAATGTCCTAGGGGTGTGTTTGCTAGTGCTGTTGGGGAGGAGTTAAACTAATATGGCAGGGGGATGGGAACCTATGTAGGGAGACAGAGGGAAATAGAATGGGGGCAGAAGCAAAAGATAGAAAGAAGAAAAATAAAAGTGGAGGGCAGAGAAACCGAAGGCAAAAAGCAAAAAGGCCACATTACAGCAAAATTCTAAAGGGGCAAAGTGTGTTCAAAAGACAAGCCTGAAGGCTCTGTGCTTCAATGTGAAGAGTATTCGGAATAAGGAGGACGAATTAACTGTGCAGATAACAGTTCACGGGTATGATGTAATTGGCATCACGGAGACATGGCTCCAGGGTGACCAAGGCTGGGAACTCAACATCCAGGGGTATTCAACATTTAGAAAGGATAGACAGAAAGGAAAAGGAGGCGGGGTGGCAGTGCTGGTTAAAGAGGAAATTAATGCAATAGTAAGAAAGGCCATTAGCTTGGATGATGTGGAATCGGTATAGGTGGAGCTACAGAATACCAAGGGGCAGAAAACGCTGGTGGGAGTTGTGTACAGACCACCAAACAGTAGTAGTAAGGTTGGGGACAGCATCAAACAAGAAATTAGGGATGCATGCAATAAAGGTACAGCTGTTATCATGGGTGACTTTAATCTACATATTGATTGGGCTAACCAAACTTGTAGCAATGTGGTGTAGGAGGATTTCCTGGAGTAATTAGGGATGGTTTTCAAGACCAATATGTCGAGGAACCAACTAGGGAGCTGGCCATCCTAGCCTGGGTGATGTGTAATGCGAAAGGACTAATTAGCAATCTTGTTCTGCGAGGCCCCTTGGGGAAGAGTGACCATAACATGATAGAATTCCTTATTAAGATGGAGAGTGACACTGTTAATTCAGAAACTAGGGTCCTGAATTTAAGGAAAGGTAACTTCGATGGTTTGTGGCATGAATTGGCTAGAATAGACTGGCAAATGATACTTAAAGGGTTGACGGTGGGTAGGCAATGGCAGACATTTAAAGATCACATGGAAGAACTTCAGCAATTGTACATCCCTGTCTGGAGTAAAAACAAAACAGGGAAGGTGGCTCAACCATGGCTAACAAGGGAAATTAAGGATAGTGTTAAAGCCAAGGAAGAGGCATATAATTTGGCTTGAAAAAGCAACAAACCTGAGGACTGGGAGAAATTTAGAATTCAGCAGAGGTCAAAGGGCTTAATTAAGAGGGGGAAAATAGAGTACGAGAAGAAGCTTGCTGGGATCATAAAAACTGACTGCAAAAGCTTCTATAGATATGTGAAGAGAAAAAGATTAGTGAAGACACATGTAGGTCCCTTGCAGTCGGATTCAGGTGAATTTATAATGGGGAACAAAGAAATGGCAGACCAATTGAACAAATACTTTGGTTCTGTCTTCATGAAGGAAGACACAAATAACCTTCCGGAAGTGCTAGGGGACCGAGGGTCGAGTGAGAAGGAGGAACTGAAGGATATCCTTATTAGGCAGGAAATTGTGTTACGGAAATTGATGGGATTGAAGGCCGATAGTCTGCATCCCAGAGTACTTAAGGAAATGGCCCTAGAAATAGTGGATGCATTGGTGATAATTTTCCAACAGTCTATCGACTCTGGATCAGTTCCTATGGACTGGAGTGTAGCTAATGTAACACCAATTTTTAAAAAGGAAGGGAGAGCGAAAGTGGGTAATTAAAGACCGGTTAGCCTGACATCAGTAGTGGGGAAAATGTTGGAATCAATTATTAAGGATGAAATAGCAGCGCATTTGGAAAGCAGTGACATGATCGGTCCAAGTCAGCATGGATTTATGAAGGGGAAATCTTGCTTGACAAATCTTCTAGAATTTTTTAAGATGTAACTGGTAGAGTGGACAAGGGAGAACCAGTGGATGTGGTGTATTTGCACTTTCAAAAGGCTTTTGACAAGGTCTCACACAAGAGATTGGTGTGCAAAATAAAAGCACATGGTATTGGGGGTAATGTACTGACGTGGATAGAGAACTGGTTGGCAGACAGGAAGCAGAGAGTCGGGATAAACGGGTCCTTTTCAGAATGGCAGTCAGTGACTAGTAGAATGTCGCAGGGCTCAGTGCTGGGACCCCAGCTCTTTACAATATACATCATTGATTTGGATGAAAGAATTGATGTAATATCTCCAAGTTTGCAGATGACACTAAACTGGGTGGCGGTATGAGCTGTGAGGGGGACGCTAGGAGGCTGCAGGGTGACTTGGATAGGTTAGGTGAGTGGGCAAATGCATGGCAGATGCAGTATAATGTGGATAAATGTGAGGTTATCCACTTTGGTGGCAAAAACATGAAGACAGAATATTATCTGAATGGCGGCAGATTAGGAAAAGGGGAGGTGCAATGAGACCTGGGTGTCGTGGTTCATCAGTCATTGAAAATTTGCATGCAGGTACAGCAGGCGGTGAAGAAGGCAAATGGTATGTTGGCCTTCCTAGCTAGGAGATTTGAGTATAGGAGCAGGGAGGTCTTACTGCAGTTGTACAGGGTCTTGGTGAGGCCTCACCTGGAATATTGTGTTCCGTTTTGGTCTCCTAATCTGAGGAAGGACGTTCTTGCATTTGAGGGAGTGCAGCGAAGGTTCGCCAGACTGATTCCCGGGATGGCAGGACTGACATATGAGAAGAGACTGGATCAACTGGGCCTTTATACATTGGAGTTTAGAAGGATGAGACGGGATCTCATAGAAACATATAAGATTCTGACGGGACGGGACAGGTTAGATGCAGGAAGAATGTTCCCGATGTTGGGGAAGTCCAGAACCAGGGGACACAGTCTAAGTATAAGGGGTAAGCCATTTAGGATTGAGATGAGGAGAAACTTCTTCACTCAGAGAGTTGTTAACCTGTGGAATTCCCTGCCGCAGAGAGTTGTTGATACCAGTTCAAGATATATTCAAGAGGGAGTTCGATATGGCCCTTACGGCTAAAGGGATCAAGAGGTATGGAGAGAAAGCAGGAAAGGGGTACTGAGGGAATGATCATCCATGAAGGTATTGAATGGTGGTGCAGGCTCGAAGGGCTGATGGCCTACTCCTGCACCTATTTTCTATGTTTCTATGTATTTCACCAGTGTGGTGATATGTCATACAACAGGGATTTACTCTCCTGAGTAGCCTCTCAGTTCTATCTTCGGTTTCTCCAGTCGAAAATTACTCAACTTGTCAGATATAACGATTCCGGTACTACTATCATGGATGCACCAGTGTCAATTTCCATGAGTATTCTGGTTCCTACAATTTCTACTTGGATGACAATACTTTGTGAATCGCTGTTCGATACCTTAGTGCTCCTGATGACATGTATCTCCAGAATCTCCTCGTCCTGTTGCTTCTCTTCAATGTTTTATAGTGTCTGCCGATTTTGATTGACAGCATTGAAATGTTGGTTTACTCTCCAATCAGCGCGCCCAGTTTTCTTGCAGCTGAAACACTCTGCCTTCACATAGCGACAGCTTTGAGCAATGTGTTGTCCCAGGCGCTGGTGGCATGACTTCAATTCACTGTTACCTTGGCCAGAAGCTGAGAACTTGGGACCCAACTGCCTTTTACTTTTAAACTGCAGATGATTCACCTCAGCTGTCTGATGACTGGAAATGGCACGAAATTCACGAGTGTATTGGTCGGTCATATCCATCTGATAAGCGAAATCAAAAGTCTAATTCGGGCTTGTCACCAATTTCCTTCCGATTGCTTAATTTTTCAACCCACAAAGAAAGCGGTCATGCAATGCTTGGTCCTGAAAGTTTCCGAAATGAAAGTGAATGGATAGCATTTTTAAAGCTACAATGTTTCCGAAATGAAAGTGAATGGATAGCTTTTTTAAAGCTCACTGATACCCTCATCATTCAATTGATCTCGTGTTCCAATACGATAACTTTCAGCAATTTCCAGGAGCTCAGAACTGTAGTGCTGTTCTAACTTGGTTAGAATCTCCATTAGTAGTGTGTCCTTTAGGAACAAGCACATTTTTCAGGGTTTCATACACCTCGGGGCCTGCTTCAGTCAAGAAAATAGCCCGTTTCCTTTCTAACATCACCCGGTTATGGTTTATCATCATCGGGGACTTCAACAATATTATTTGCATTGAAAAACATTTCTAGCCACTCCACAAGTCTCTCGGCCATGATGGAATTCACCCAAGCACCCTATTATTCCCAACAGCATGGCCATCTGGATTCTGGCAATGTTGACAGTTCAGCCAAGTGTGCTTGAAATTTACCTTGGATTTTTAGCTGAACCTCTCAAAGTCTCTCCTTCAGTTAACATGATTATCCACCAATAAAAATATCAGCTCGGGAATCCAAAAATCCTATCCTACGTTGCCAAAAGTGATATCTTTATGACATCACGAATAAGCACACTGCACAAGATGGCTCCATACAGAAACGGTCATTGTGTAGCTTTGCCACATGACCCTTTATTAATGGACACAGCTATTTGCACTAGCAAAGAGCTCTGATTGTCTCTGATATGATCATGTGATCATATGACCTGATTGCTGATGATCCCCTTGGATAATAAGCCACACCCAGAAGTTTCTCTGGAATGAGTAATTAGAACCAAGTTTTGAGTGACTTTGCAAAGTGTAATTCGAACCATTCTGACTTCAGACCCCAGACAGGATAGAGCTCCCCCATCCCAACACAAGTTCCTGACAACCCTAGCCCAAGTTAATACCCACACAGCCAAAGTACCTTACCCCCCACCCCTTCAGCCCAAGTTCCTGAATCCCCCCACCCGCAGCTCAGGTTCCAAACTCCCCCAGCCCAAGTCCATGCTCCCATCCCAGCCCAAGTTCCTGACCTTACTGCCCCTCCCCCACCCCCCGCCATAGATGGGGCATTGTGTGTAGGTCATGGATTGTAAACACGTTTATTGGGTATGAAGTGAATAGTGACAGTGTCGTGACTTTAGGATTTCATCCACTCCAATGATGTCCCTTGTCACACACGCACCGAGCTTTCTGAGAAATTGGGTGTAAAGGGGGTTGGAAGAACATGAGCCATGTTTCCCGAGTTCCCTC
The DNA here is from genome assembly GCF_044704955.1 of Pristiophorus japonicus. Lineage (NCBI taxonomy): Eukaryota > Metazoa > Chordata > Chondrichthyes > Pristiophoridae > Pristiophorus > Pristiophorus japonicus. The sequence continues at coordinate 189,429,981 of NC_091980.1, read as the reverse complement.
TCTCCCCTCCGATCCCTTCTCCCAGTTCCTCTCTCTCTGCTCCAGTCTCTCTCTCACCCTTTTCTGACTAAACTTATTCAATCCTTGTACACTAACCCTAACCAAGCTCATTTCATTTTGTATCTTAACAGTTAGCAGAAAGAATGAGCTTAATGCCATTAATCCATGATCAATGTCATGCCATTTCTCTGAAGTAACAGTGATTTTCCCACACCATTGGTTACCCAGCCCTCCCAAAGAGGCAGTTTTCTTTATCATTGCCCCCTGTAAAAGTGAATTAAAATCTACTGAAAAGCCCAATACAGGACACAAAGGTGCCTAAATACTGGAGATAAAGTAAAACTGGAGGCTACAAATTATTATTAAACTAGAGATCTTTCATGGTGTTGGTGCAGTGAGTCAGAGGATAAGCTTTTTTTTAAATCAGCAACTGTCCCCTCTCCTTCTGACATGACCAGAGATGCTTCCTCTCCCACAATAGAGTTGTCACCCTCTCTTTCCCCCACTAATACCCCACCCCCCCCCAGCTCAGCTCCATGTTACTCCTAAAAATCTGAACTAACAATAGGGATATGCTTCAGACCAGCAGCCCAATAGAAGGAAGAGAAAATTCTGCTCCAGAGTGTGTGCGAATAGCTAACTTATTTCAATGGGAGATTTCAAACAACTTATTTGCATATGCAAAGGATCCAATGCCTGTTTCAGGCCCTCTCTGCAATATTGATTTGTCCGGGCTGGCTGCATTCAGGAAAACCAGCCAACCCCCACGACCATGACCTCGATCCACCTACAATTGCGACCAAAAACACCCGCCCTCCCCGACCCCCTCCCCCCCCATTTTCTCCAACCCCAGTCACTTCCCTTCCCTATCCTGACTGCAACCCTCCCAGAGAGCAGGCGACCACTACCCACCCTTCCCGATCCAACCACAACGACCCTCCCTCCCAAACACCCGCTCACCCTTTCTCCCGATCGTGCCCCCACTCCAGACCGCTCCCCCTTCCCGGTCAGGCCCAGACAGAAAATATTCTGATTGATTATTTCCTCAAAATATTCACAAAAGAAGAGACATGACCAACATTCCTTCCTCAAAGAACAAAGGGAATCAAGACAAAGTTCAGCACCTGGATAAAAATTAGATCAAAGTCCAAGATAAGCTGAAAGGGCCGAAAACAAATAAATCCCCAGGGTTATATAGTATTTATCCCAGAGTGTTGAGAGGGACTAGTAAAGGAGATTTGTGAGGCATCAGCAATCATTATGAGGGAGTAAGCTGGCACCGGTGAGGGACTGACAGGTTGGCTAAATATGTTTCCATAATCAAAAAGGGTGACAAAAAGGTCTTTTGCTGGCAAATATTTGCAGTCTACATAATGCTCAGTAACCACTCTTAACTGGAAATGTTGGTTGAAGGGATGTATAAAGGTAGATATATATATTTTAGTTATGCCAGATATACATTTGATCAAACATCTTTCAGAATTGTATGTAGACAATAATACTGCATTTGTTAGGTATACGGCTCTTACCTACTCAGTATTAGATTAGATGCTCCATTATTTGAATTGTGCCCATTAAGTAGTAAATGTTTCTATAAAATCAGTAGGTTTTTAAATTGTAATATGTTGAGAAATAATCGCACACAAAAATGTTGCCCTTAAACCAATATATCCAATCTATAGAGTGCCGATTGCTGGTGTTTACCTGTGTTCAGAAACTCATCGGGAAAGATTACATGAAAAATGCTTTGTATCTGGCCAGTAAATTTTTAATCAAAAAATGCTGGAAACATTCAATGGGTCAGTCAGCAAGTGCCAACCAATAACATTTTCTCATCCCCTCCATCTCTAAACATTTTCAGGGTAATTAATGCGCAGTAGGTGGGCAATTAGCCGAACTTTTCGCCAGCACGTTGATTTGAATGGGTTGGTGAAACGTGCAGCGAAGCCATTGCACTGTCGGAACTTGACAGATCCCAAGTTCAGGATTTCGAAATCCCGAACTTGCGGTCAATTTCAAAGACGGTATGACGGAGACTTAGGGGCCGGATTTGGTCAAGGCCTCCGCCCGCCCAAGTGCCACCCAAAGTACCACTGATGGCTGCCAAGGTACCGGATGGTACTTTGGGCAGGGTTTTCATCGCTGAGGTCCCTCGAAGGTCGGCGGGCGGCAAATCAACGACATATGCTGCCAATCTGGCGGCAGCAGGCGGGAGGTCTCATTCTCGGTGGCAGAGGCGCTTGCTGCCCAAATGCCGCCGAGGATGGAGTCGGGCCCATGGAGGGTCAAAGAGGTCAAAATAAAAATCATCACCAACAAAAAAAAACATTTGAGGACCTTCAGGGGACGCCATCCAGGTAAGTACCTGTAAATAAATCATTTTAAAACATTCCAATTACCTTTATTGCAGGATCTTGACACTCACCATTCAGGACAGAGCAGCCTCCGCGCAGTGGTCCACCGCCGTCCTGCCGCCGACTCCAGCCAACTCCCGCCTGCACCAATCTGGCATCTCGGTGGGCGGGAGTCTACTTACGTGTATCGGCCATCCGCTGACGTGGGCGGGTGCTTCCCGGCAGCTCTCCCCTCCCGACCGTTCCAGGCCACATCGAAAGTGGCACTGGGCGGTTCAAGCAGAGGAATGTCGGTGGCAGTTGGCAGCAATGGCCGGTAAGTTCATCAAAAATCGGCCCCTTAGAGTACACCGTCGAGGTACTCGAGGTCAAGATCGCGAATTCAGAACCAATAGAATCTCAGGAGGCAGCCCAGAAGTTATAGAATGAGTTACGTAAAGTATGTGAGAGAGCCAAACACAGGCAGGTGAAACTTAATGCAATGTGAAATATTGCACATAGGAAATAAAATGGGCAGCATATACATATCATGAGAGGTGTTAAAATAGCTAAGGATGAAGTTGAAAGAGACATAGGATTCTTAATAGGCTCAAAATCTACCCCGCTTTGCAATCATTAGATGTATCCTAGAAAATAATACTCTACATGTCCTATCTTTGAGTTTCTCAGTTAAACCCGCAATATGATTTCTTCCTATGTTGTTGCTAACACTAGCTATCTTCGCCTATGCTGTTTACTGCTCTGTAGACTGCCACCACTGGCTTTTATCCTGTCCCCTTCAATATCCCTTTCAACATTGCTCCAATTAAGGTTGACCCCAGCTTCCATCTGCCCTTCCCATGCATCCACATAAGATGCTACATCTGTCTATTCACTTCCTTCCACACCATTGTCCAGGGTCCCAAACACTATGAGAGACAACAATTTGCATATGTTTCCTTTAATCTAGTGTACTTTATATGCTGCTCATGATGTGCTCACTACTACACTGGGGACACCAAATGCTGATTAGGTAACCACTCTGGCAGACATGTCTGCAAGTGTGACCCTGAGCTCATGGTGTCTCCACCCTTCACTCCCACTCTCAAATTTCCCCCTTTGGCTTTCTACACTTTTCCAATCAGGCTCAACGCAAGCAGTATCTCATCGGTATCGTGACATTTTTTACTGGTCTGTTTTTTGAGAGGACTGGCTTTGTTTCTCTGTATGAAGAAAGGTGTGGGATAGAACCATAGAATCACAAACATTTACAGCACGGAAGGAGGCCATTTGGACCATCATGTCTGCCGGCTGAAAAAGAGCTATCCAGCCTAATCCCACTTTCCAACTCTTGGTCCGTATCCTTGCAGGTTATGGCACTTCAAGTGCATAGCCAAGTAGTTTTTAAATGTGATGAGGGTTTCTGCCTCCAAACCCCCATCCCCTCTGGGTGAAAAAAGTTCTTCTCAACTCCCCTCTAATCCTTCTATCAATTACTTTCAATCTATGCCCTCTGGTTATTGACTTCTCTGCTAAGGGAAATAGGTCCTTCCTGTCCACTCTATTTTGGCCCTTCATAATATTAAACACCTCAATCAAGTCTCCCCCTCAGCCTCCTCTGTTGCAATGACAACTCCAGCCTATCCAATATTTCCTCATAGCTAAAATTCTCCAGTCCAGGCAACATCCTCATAAATCTCCCCTGTACCCGCTCCAGTGCAATCACATCTTTCCTGTAATGTTGTAATGTGGTGACCAGAACTGCATGCAGTACTCTGGCCGTGGCCTAACTAGTGTTTTATACAGTTCAAGCATAATCTCCCTGCTCTTCTATTCTATGCCTCGGCTAATAAAGGCAAGTATCCCATATGCCTTCTTAACCACCTTATCTACCTGTCCTACAACCTTCAGGGACCTGTGGACTCCAAGGGTCCTCTCTCCTTCTATGTATCTTACTATTTCTTGTGCATTCCCTTGCCTTGTTAGCCCTTCTAAATGCATTACCTCACATGTCTCCGGATTGAATTCCATTTGCCACTTTTCTACCCACCTGACCAGTCCATAGCTTTCTTCCTCACTATCAACCACATGGCAACCATGGCAAATTTTTGTATCATGCCCCCCTACATTGAAGTCTAAATCATTGATATATATATCACAAAAATCAAGGGACCTAGTACTGAGCCCTGTGGAACCCCACTGGAAACAGCCTTCCAATCACAAAAATACGTGTTGATCATTACCCTTTGTTTCTCGGCACTGAGACAATTTTGAATCCAACTTGCCATTTTCCCTTGGATCCTATGGGTTTTTACTTTTCTGACCAGTTTGCTATGTGGGACTTTGTGGGATATACAATATAATCTGCAAATGTAGTCTGCAGCTCATTCTCATTTGTATCGACTGTCTGCAGTAATTAACCCCCGTCCGCCTGCTCATCAATAGAATATAGTTTAATCGTTTAAGTAGAAGTATATATTGTTTAGGACCAAGACAGTCACAATGCGTAACAAATGGTAATAGATGCAAAGTGAACCTTGGCAATAGAATTAATAAATATTGATCACTGGGCTGACAACTGCTTGTACTTAGTTTGATGCATTTGTTATTGTAAACCTTTGACGGGCCATTAACTGTGATGTTTACCTCAATATGACGAGACATGCTGGTGAAAAATTGTGGGGATTATATCCTTGATAAGTGGTTAAAGGAAAGAGAAATTAAGGGGGCGAAATTGACCCTTTTTGAGAGAGGCATGTTAGCGGCTGTGGGGGGCACAAGACATTGTTTGCCCAGGGGTGGGGGGTGTGGGGGGGAAATTACCATGCAGCCTGCGAGGCAGCAGTTAAAGGGGACGTCAAAAGTCACAGATTTTCTGCTGACTCACGGGTCAGCTAGCCTACTTGTTTTTTTATGTTTTGTGTGCCGGGCTGCAGGCCTGGTCCCTCGCTGCCTGGGTGGTCCAGCGGAGGCCATCAGAGGCCTTGCAGAGTGCGCAGCGGCCCTCCCCTTTAATCGAAGGGGAGGGGCATTGAAGCGCATTAAGCACTATGCGGTGGATCCGCGTAGTACTGCACAACTCGGCCTGTTACCGCCACTGGAACCGCCCCTAAAGGAGCGTGTGACATTGCGCTCTAATTCCTTTGAGGGGCGGTAAGCCCAATTCAGCGGCGGGGCGGGACTTCTGCACCAGGTGCAGGAAGTCCCGCCCTGAGCAGGTTACCGCCCCCAATCGGGGCACAAGGCAATTTTTCCCCCTAAAGGTCATGTGAATGTGGAAGGCACATGGGGTTAGAATGAGTGTTATGGTGGAGGATAAAGATCAACATGGTCTGGTTAGGCCAAGTAACCAGTTTCCGAGTTGCAATTTTTATGTAATTCTCTGCATCTGAGGTGCCCTCCTGTGAAAACCTAACGTGGTGGAGTACAAAATGTGTTTCCAAGCAGTTCATAGCTTTAATTGTGAATGATATTAATCTCCCTCCCTTTTAATAGCCGAAATCAAGCTCCTTCCCAGAGTGAAATGGAGGTTCCTTGGTTCCCTTCTTATCGCAAAGCTTTATAGACCAAGGGCGAGAGAGGTTACAGCCGGCAACTGGGGCAATAGCCAATTTTGACCCCTAACAGTCAACATAGGAACATGAGTAGGCCATTCAGCCCCTCAAGCCTGCTCTGCAATTCAATTAGATCATGGCTGATCTGTACCTCAACTCCATTTCCTGGCTTTGGTCTATATCCCTTGATACCAACGTTCCCTGTAAGCTGCGCTTTGTTCTGCGCAGCCTGCTTCTTTTAATGCGCGGTGACTTAAAATTTCTGCGCATGCGCATTATTTACAATTTAAAAGCCGGTGAGCGGACTGTGCGGGATCTTTCAGATTACTGCACGGTCAAGCACGCATCTTAGCGGGAACTTGCTTTCTACCCTAGCCTAACAAAAGTCTATCAAGCTCCAATTGTCCCAGCATCCACAGCCTCTTGGGGTGGGGGGTGGGGGAGGGGGGAACAAGTTCCAGATTTCTATTTTGTGTAAGCTAACCACCCCTTGTACTTGTTGAGGCTTGTGCAAGATACTGGAGAGTTCCCAGATCCCATGGAATGATTGCTACAATGTGTTTACTGCCATCGGGGTGCCATCTAATGTTCAGTTAATAATATGCAAGTACCATACTTATCAGACTTAATCCTTCCCTATCCTCTCCCCAGGATCATGACTGCTGGAAAAACGCTGGTCAGAACTGTTAGGTCCAAACAGAGCATGTTGGTGCGTAAGGAAGAACTTTAACTACGATAAAGACCAACTTATCTAGTGAATTAAATTTCATGATTTTTTTTTTTAAAAGCAAGGAACGACTGGGGTTTAGGAGCTTGACATCATCAGAACTAGTGATAGCTGTAAAGTCCTGTCCCCTCAGTACAGATTCACACGAGGCATGTAGTGAAGTCAAGGTCACTCTGGACCTGCACCTTTATTTCACAGCTCTGGAATGCTGCACTTGCCTGAGACCTGTCCTTATATACCTGTCTCTTGCAAGTGCACCCCTGGTGGTAAGGTATACTGGTGGTTACAGGTCATATCTTATTACAGTCATGTATAGCATGTTAGGATACAGTTATATATAATAATGTAAGATACATGACATCACCCTCCTCCAAGGTCTTATTGTCTTTATAGGTTCAGTCTCTCACGTGGTCTACGCTCTCGCGTGGAGCGTCTGAGTTGTGGTTCAGTTGTTTGCCTTGATGTCTGTTTTTCTTTGGGTGTGATTGCTGGTATCTCGCCTGGGCTGTCTGTTTCGATTGGTGTGATTGTTGTTGACTCGCCTGGGCTGTCTGTTGGGATTGCCCTTTCCTCAGGTTGTTCCCTCTGTCTGTCCACCAGGTGTGGTGCAAGTTCCACATTGTAGTCTGCCTCTGGTTCTGCAGTGTTGTTGGTAAATCTGCTTTTGACTTGGTCTACATGCCTCCGGCAGGTTTTGCCATTGTCCATTTGTACTACCAGTAGCCTGTTTCCTTCCTTGCCCATTACTGTCCCTGCAAGCCATTTGGGACCCCTGCCATAGTTTAGTACAAGCACTTTGTCCGCTATCTCATTCCATCTCCCCCTCGAATTTCTATTATTGTACTCTGTCAGCTTACGGCGCTTTGCCGCAACGATTTCATACATGTCTGGGAGGATTAATGAGAACCTTGTTTTTCAAGTCCTTTTCATCAACAGTTGCACAGGGGGATCCCAGTCAGTGAGTGCGGACGAGATCCATATGCCAGCAGCAGTCGCGACAGGCGACCCTGCAGCGTGGGACCTTGGATTTTAAGCATGCCTTGTTTAATGATTTGCACTGCTCTCTCCGCCTGGCCGTTGGAGGCCGGCTTGAACGGTGCCATCTTGACGTGATTTATGCCATGGTCAATTATAAAGTCTTGGAATTCTGCGCTGGTGAAGCACGGACCATTGTCACTGATCAATATGTCAGGGATTCCTTGCAAACATGGTTGCGAGGCTCTCCACAGTGGTGGAGGTTGTGCTCGAGTTTAAAATGGTGCGTTGAAAATGCATCTACAGCTACGAGGAACATTTTGCCCATGAATGGGCCCGCATAGTCTATGTGCACCCACGACCATGGCTTGGTAGGCCAGGGGCTCAGTGGAGCCTCCCTGGGGGCATTGCTGAGTTGGGCACAAATGGTGCACCTTCGGACGCAGAGCTCCAAGTCCGCGTCAATACCAGGCCACCAGACGTGGGATCTGGCTATGGCCTTCATGAGAACGATCCCCGGGTGCTCGCTGTGGAGCCCCCGGACAAATGCCTCTCTGCCTCGCAGAGGCATGACTACTCGGCTGCCCCACATCAAGCAATCTGCTTGTAGTGATAGCTCATGCATGCGCCTGTGAAAGGGTTTTAATTCCTCGGGGTAGGCATCGCGAGCCTCTGCCCAGTCACCGGTTAGGACAAATCTTTTTACTAAGGATAACGTGGGGTCGCTGGCCGTCCAGACCCTTCCGTGGTTGCCAGGGGTAGCCTACTAAGTGCGTCGGCACAGTTGTCTGTGCCTGGTCTGTGCCTTATGGTATAGTCGTAGGACGCCAGTATGAATGCCCACCGTTGAATTCGCGCCGAGGCGTTGGCATTTATTGCCTTGCTCTCGGATAGGAGGGATGTGAGGGACTTGTGGTCGGTTTCTAATGCGAACTTGGCCCCGAAAAGGTATTGGTGCATCTTTTTGACACTGTACATGCACGCGAGCGCCTCCTTCTCTACCATTCCGTACCCACGCTCCGCCCGCGAAAGTGACCTGGAGGCATAAGCTATGGGTTGTAATTTGCCCGCACTATTGACATGTTGCAAAACACACCCGACCCCATACGCTGACGCATCGCATGTGCGAACTAGCTTTTTATTGGGTCAAAGAAAGTCAAAACACTGTTGGAACACAGAAGGTTGCGTGTCTTATTGAAGGCGTGTTCCTGGGCGTCCCCCCAAAACCAATCACACCCCTTCCTGAGTAGCACGTGGAGAGGCTCCAGCAACGTGCTTAAGTTCTGCATAAAGTTCCCAAAGTAATTGAGTAGCCCGAGAAAGGCGCGAAGTTCTGAGACATTCCGGGGCCTGGGTTCCAGGCCCTGTTTTGGACTCTGTTGGGCGGATTCCATCAGCGGCAATCCTTCGGCCCAAAAATTCAACCTCGGGTGCGAGAAACAGGCACTTGGATTTCTTGACTCGTAGGCCTACCCGATCCAACCACTTTAGTACTTCCTCCAAATTACGGAGATGGGAGTTGGTGTCCCTGCCCGTGATAAGTATGTCGTCTTGAAATACAACCATCCCCGGGATGGACTTGAGCAGACTCTCCATGTTGCGCTGGAATATGGCAGCTGCCGACCTGATGCCGAATGGGCATCGATTGTACATGCAAAGGCCTCGATGTGTGTTGATGGTGGTGAGTAGCTTGGATTCCTCGGTCAATTCTTGCGTCATATGCGCAGATGTGAGGTCTAATTTTGAGAAAAGTTTACCTCCAGCCAATGTGGCAAATAAGTCCTCCGCTCTGGGCAGCGGGTATTGGTCCTGTCGGGAGACTCTGTTTATGGTAGATTTGTAGTCTCCACAGATTCGTATGGATCCATCAGGCTTCATGACTGGGACGATGGGACTTGCCCAGTCGCTAAATTCCACAGGTGATATAATGCCTTCCCGCAGAAGCCTGTCTAGTTCGTGTTCAATCTTTTCCCTCATCACATAGGGCACAGTTCTGGCCTTGTGATGGATCGGTCTAGCATCCTGTGTGATGTAGATTTTGACTTTGGCCCCTTTGAAAGTGCCCACACCTGGCTGAAAGAGATGTTCAAATCACTTTATAACTGTTGAGCAGGAGGTCCGTTCCTCTAATGACCTGGCATGGACATCATCCCATTTCCAGTTTAGTTTTGCCAGCCAGCTTCTCCTCAGCAGTGCTGGGGGGTCTCCGGGGACAATCCACAGGGGAAGTCGGTTCACTGTCCCTTTGTGTGTGACAGAGAGCATGGCGCTGCCGAGGACTGGTATGATTTCTTTGGTATAGGTCCTTAGTCTGGTGTCAACCCTTGTGAGTTTTGGTCTGTCTCTTTTATGCGGCCACAGTTGTTCAAATTGTTGAGCGCCCATGAGAGATTGACTCGCTCCCGTATCCAGCTCCATGTTGACAGATATCCCGTTGAGTAGGACCCTCATCATTATAGGAGGCGTCCTGTTGTAGGAGCAGCGGCCATTGATCGTGTTGACCCGCTGTACATCGGTGTCCCGGGTACTGTCCCCACCATCTTCTGTTCCGCTTCCCGACCCATCCGATTCGTATACCAGCCGAGCTGCCGTTTTTTTGCACATGCGGGCCAAATGCCCTGTATATTCACAATTTCTGCAAACAGCCTGCTGAAATCGACATCCCATTGATGAGTGCCCATCCCCACACCTCAGCACAGACCTGTTCCATTGTTCAAAGTGTTCCCAAAGAATGAGCTGCGTCTGGCTGATCTCTCTTGAGCTTCTCTCAGTTTGTAGTTGATTGCTCGCATTGTGGGTTGATGAGGTGTGAACAGCCGTTCCTGTAGCCCTTGATGGCTTCTGCCTGCTGTCAAGAGCCTGTTCTCCCGGTTTTGTCTGTGTGTGGGGGTAGCAGCTTGTTTAGTGCTGTGAACCTCTTGTTCTGATATTTCGTTAGTTGTCGTACCTACATTGTAAATCAACCTCGTTTCTTCTTCCCCTACCAAGAATGTCTGTGCAACCAGTGCTGCTGCCTCTAAGGTCAGGTTCTTGGTCTCTATGAGCTTTCGGAATATGCCTGCGTGGCCTATTCCTTCAATGAAAAAGTCTCTCAGCATTTCTCTCCTCAGTTCATGGGAGAACTCACATAAACTAGCCAACCTCCGAAGTTCCGCCACGAAGTCGGGTATGCTCTGGCCCACACAGCGTCTGTAGTTGTAGAACCTGTGTCTGGCCATGTGTAGGCTGCTCGCTGGCTTCAGGTGGTCTCTTACCAGTGTGCTCAATTCTTCAAACGACTTGGCTTGCTGTTTCTTGGGTGCTAACAGATCCTTCATTAAAGCGTATGTTTTCGAGCCACAGCTGGTCAAGAGATGGGCTCTTCTCTTGTCTGCCTTATCATTGCCTAACCAGTCTTTGGTTACAAAGCTTTGCTGGAGCCTTTCTATAAAGTCCTCCCACTTGTCTCCCGCATTGTACTTTTCATCTGATCCGTTGTTCGCCATTCTGTGGATTCTGTAATCCCGTAACTCGTCGCCACTGTAAATTCCTGTCCTCTCAGTACAGATTCACACGAGGCATGTAGTAAAGTCAAAGTCACTCTGGACCTGCACCTTTATTTCACAGCTCTGGAATGCTGCACTTGCCTGAGACCTGTCCTTATATACCTGTCTCTTGTAAGTGCACCCCTGGTGGTAAGGTATGCTGGTGGTTACAGGTCATATCTTATTACAGTCATGTATAGCATGTTAGGATACAGTTATATATAATAATGTAAGATACATGACAATAGCAAGTGCCGCTCCATATTAACTGAGCAAAAGCATTCCTGCAGGTCAGTGTTACTGACTAGCTTTTAGTTAAGGGCCACAATTCTATTCAATGTCTTGCTTAATGGCAATTTTCAAGAGCACTGCAATGCACTGTATCGCAACGGAATGTGGGTGTGTGCCTGTGCTTCCCACATAGTAGCTCCTCAATTCAATTCTGGTCACTGTGGGCTATTACCAAGTGGTACTGCACTCTAAAATTGAGAAAATATATGATCTAGTTCCATAGAATCTGGTAACTCTCCAGCACCTTGCCCAAGCAGTCATATGCGAGCGACACACTGAGTATCAACAGGTTATTCGACCATCAGGTATAGGGTAATACAGCCAAGCCAAGCCAAGCCAATTCTGTCTTCACTTGAGGTTGATACATGTGCACTTCCCTAAGGCCCCTGCTGAAGTTATCTGCAGTAAGACCCTTAATATCAGGGGCACTGACTCTAAATGCACAAGACCTACCTCTGCCGCATCTGCGATCAACTGACAACAGAGGTGAAGATTAAATTTGGGATCTTCCTGGTCTGCATGGATCAGGTACTCACCAGGTAAACCCATTGAGCCTTTTGGGGATAGGACCAGTAATTCTATTGCATTTTATATTAATGGTGCTCGTCACTTGTTGTATAGTAGTTGGGATAGCCTGCCATCTTATTGCAATATCCTGTCTTCCTTTGAAGAGGTAACAGTACAGTACTCAGGATCTGCCAATACCACACAGCCACATAGAGAATCCATGGAGGACCAGAGCTACAGAGAACAGCATGGGCCATAGGTGTAGGAGAGGTTAATCACAAAAGGTACAGTCCCGTTCCCCCTCCTCCTCCACCCACCACCACTAACCTCAGACCACACTGTAAGTGCCACTTCTGTAGCTATTCAGAAACTACATTGAAGTATGAAAACAAGTCATGGAAAAGCTAAAATAACAAATTGCTCTCCTCACCTGTCATTGGATTTTTCCATTTGCACAAAGAATACTGGGCTAGGATGGGCTGATCATGCCATCTATTGGCCTTCTCTTGGTGACACAGAGGAACAGGCATTACCTGGCTCCTGGTTGCAAAACATTCCAGATTTATAAGAAAAAGAAAAACTGGAATTGCTGGCAATTATGCAAGTAGCCCCCTTCGCATGTCAGATGCTAACTCATTGCACTTGCAGTATTTTCTACATCTATTCCCATCTAGATATACTCAAAGCAGCAGCAATGGAAGACTTACCTTTCACTAGTCCGGTACTAGAAGCCATGTGGCAATACACTATGCCTTGATGTTGGTCAGCTGTGGCTCAGTTAGTAGCACCCTTCCCTCTGAGTCAGAATCTTGTGGGTTCAAATCCCACACCAGAGACTTGAGCACAAAAATCTAGGCTGAAACTCCAGTGCAGTACTGATGGAGTGCTGCATTGTTGGAGGTACCTTCTTTTGCATGAGACATTAAACTGAGGACTTGTCTACTCTCTGAGCTTCATTGTAAAAGATTCCATGGTACTACTTTGAAGAAGAGCAGGGGAGTTATCCCCAGTGTCCTGGCCAATATTTATCCCTCAGTCAACATCACTAAAACGGATTATCTGGTCATTATCACTTTGCTGTTTGTGGGTGCTTGCTGTGCACAAATTGGCTGCTGCGTTTCCTACATTACAACAGTGACTACACTTCAAAAAGTACTTCATTGGCTGGAAAGTGCTTTGGGACATCCGGTGGTCATGGAAGTGCTATATAAATGCATGTCTTTCTATCGGATCTCCTTCTTATTCCTCTGGTGCTATTCTGGACCTGCTGTTAATTCAATTCCTGGGCCCTTGTCCTATTTCTTGCAGATAATTTAAAAGATGATGAAATAGGTGTAAAGCTTTTTTAACCAAAACCACAAGTTGCAGAACAAGCAGGTTCCATGACTGGCACAGGCTGGTGAAAAGCTGGTGGATGAAACGGAGAAACAGCCTCGTCTTGCAAAAATACATTTGCATACAGTGCACATCCGTTGCTGTCAGCCTTGGTTCAATGGTAGCATTCTCACCTCTAAATCACAAGGTTGTGGGTTCAAGGCCAACTCCAGAGATTTTGAGCACATATCAGCAGATACTCCACTGTAGTACTGAGGGAGTCAGATGTGTCACCTTTTGGATGAGACATTAAACCGAGGCCCCATCTACTCTCAGGTGGACATAAAAGATCCCATTGTACTAGTGTAAGAAGAGCATGGGAGGTCCTGTGGTGACCTGACCAATATTTATCCCTCAACCAACATTACTAAAACAGATTATTTATCTCATTGCCGTTGTGGGACCTTGCTGCGCACAAATTGGCTGCCACATTTGCCTATAAAATAGCGACTATATGACAGAAGTACTTTGGGACAACCAGAGGAGGAGAAACATAGAAACATAGAAAATAGGTGCAGGAGTAGGCCATTCGGCCCTTCGAGCCTGCACCGCCATTCAATGAGTTCATGGCTGAACATGCAACTTCAGTACCCTATTCCTGCTTTCTCGGCATACCCCTTGATCCCCCTAGTAGTATGGACTACAGCTAACTCCTTTTTGAATATATTTAGTGAATTGGCCTCAACAACTTTCTGTGGTAGAGAATTCCACAGGTTCACAACTCTCTGGGTGAAGAAGTTTCTCCTCATCTCGGTCCTAAATGGCTTACTCCTTATCCTTATACTGTGACCTCTGGCTCTGGACTTTCCCAACATTGGGAACATTCTTCCTGCATCTAACCTGTCTAAACCCGTCAGAATTTTAAACGTTTCTATGAGGTCCCCTCTCATTCTTCTGAACTCCAGTGAACACAAGCCCAGTTGATCCAGTCTTTCTTGATATGTCAGTCCCGCCATCCCGGGAATCAGTCTGGTGAACCTTCTCTGCACTCCCTCAATAGCAAGAATGTCCTTCTTCAAGTTAGGAGACCAAAACTCTACACAATACTCCAGGTGTGGCCTCACCAAGGCCCTGTATAACTGTAGTAACACCTCCCTGCCCCTGTACTCAAATCCCCTCGCTATAAAGGCCAACATGCCATTTGCTTTCTTAACCGCCTGCTGTACCTGCATGCCAATCTTTAATGACTGACGTACCATGACACCCAGATCTCGTTGCACCTCCCCTTTTCCTAATCTGTCACCATTCAGATAATAGTCTGTCTCTCTGTTTTTACCACCAAAGTGGATAACCTCACATTTATCCACATTATACTTCATCTGCCATACATTAGCCCACTCACCTAGCCTATCCAAGTCACTCTGCAGCCTCATAGCATCCTCCTCGCAGCTCACACTGCCACCCAACTTAGTGTCATCCACAAATTTGGAGATACTACATTTAATTCCCTCGTCTAAATCATTAATGTACAATGTAAACAGCTGGGGCCCCTGCACAGAACCTTGCGGTACCCCACTAGTCACTGCCTGCCATTCTGAAAAGTACCCATTTACTCCTACTCTTTGCTTCCTGTCTGACAACCAGTTCTCAATCCATGTCAGCACATTACCCCCAATCCCATGTGCTTTAACTTTGCACATTAATCTCTTGTGTGGAACCTTGTCGAAAGCCTTCTGAAAGTCCAAATACATCACATCAACTGGTTCTCCCTTGTCCACTCGACTGGAAATATCCTCAAAAAATTCCAGATTTGTCAAGCATGATGTCCCTTTCACAAATCCATGCTGACTTGGACCGATCATGTCACCTCTTTCCAAATGCACTGCTATGACATCCTAAATAATTGATTCCATCATTTTACCCACTACCGATGTCAGGCTGACCGGTCTATAATTCCGTTTTCTCTCTCCCTCCTTTTTTAAAAAGTGGGGTTACATTGGCTACCCTCCACTCCATAGGAACTGATCCAGAGTCTATGGAATTTTGGAAAATGACTGTCAATGCATCCGCTATTTCCAAGGCCACCCCCTTAAGTACTCTGGGATGCAGACCATCAGGCCCTGGGGATTTATCGGCCTTCAATCCCCTCAATTTCCCCAACACAATTTCCCAACTAATAAGGATTTCCCTCAGTTCCTCCTTCTTACTTGACCCTCTGACCCAATTTTATATCCGGAAGGTTGTTTGTGTCCTCCTTAGTGAATACCGAACCAAAGACATGATACAAGTGCAAGTTCTCTATTTCTTTCACTAATCTCAGAAAATGTAACATGTCCTGACTGAAATTACATTGTGGTTACCCAAATCCCAAATGAGAAGTTATAAATGCCCAATTTGAATTGCAAGGTTGTTGAAATGGATGCATTACGTTTCAAGTACTAATGTGCAACTCTATTCGAGTAAAAATAAATTAGATTATCTTCTCATCGAGGTGACAGTTACAATGTGTAATTTTATTTTTACATATGTGCTGTTTTACATATCAATGCTCCAGCACTACTGCTGTTTATCGACAATCTATTACTTCCAATCTGCATTATACAATGGCTGAGAAGGATTTAGACTTAAGTGATAGTGCAGCATCCACTGAAACCCAATTGTAATGTTTCGTTTTGAGATCAGGTCATAGTACTGCTAGATCTTTTTCAAAAGTAATTGACAATTCAATCAGGGGGAGAAAATAAATCACAGCTCACTGTTAATAAAAGATCAAAAGCTTACTGCAACAATAAAAATATTCAATATCTGTCTGAACGGATAGTGGTAGAATTTGCATAGTTGAAAGGATGGAGACATTCACAGATACCGCACACTTAGTTGCGAGGATAGACGCATCAACGTTAGTGTTCTCGATCAGGCCAACATCCCCAGCATCACAGCACTGACCACACTCGACCAGCTCTGTTGGGCGGGCCATATCGTCTGCATGCCCGACACAAGACTCGCAAAGCAAGCGCTCTACTCGGAATTGCTACACAGCAAGTGATCCCCAGATGGGCAGAGGAAACGTTTCAAGGACACCCTCAAAGTCTCCTTGATAAAGTGCAGCATCCCCACTGGCACCTGGGAGTCCCTGGCCAAAGACCGCCCTCAGTGGAGGAAGAGCATC
Source organism: Pristiophorus japonicus (assembly GCF_044704955.1). Classification (NCBI taxonomy): domain Eukaryota; kingdom Metazoa; phylum Chordata; class Chondrichthyes; family Pristiophoridae; genus Pristiophorus; species Pristiophorus japonicus. The sequence goes on along the minus strand of NC_091980.1, from coordinate 189,413,587 downwards.
CGGGTGGACGCTGAATACCTGGAGTCTCATCGCCGAGAGCCTGCAGAAACCAAGTGCAGGCAGCAGAAGGAGCGTGCGGCAAACCAGACTCCCCACCCACCCTTTCCTTCAACAACTGTTTGTCCCACCTGTGACAGAGACTGTAATTCCTGTATTGGACTGTACAGTCATCTGAGAACTCACTTTTAGAGTGGAGTCGATTTTGAGGGACTGCCTATGATGATGATGATGATGGCATTGAATCCACTTTTTATATCCACTGCTAATGAACAAATCAACCTGATTAAGTCGTGCAATTGCAACATCAAGAGCTGCCAATGAATTTCAGTTCAAACTGGAGGTGTCTGTAGCACTTCTGAGCAGACACTATCATCAATGATATATCTAGCATGTACCAATTAGCGGATAGACGGCATCTTATTTAAGGAGTCGTTTCTCTACTCATTCAAGCATCCCCTTAGCTGCATTTGCACAATATATTTCCAAGTATACTGCTGTCTCACAGGAAGAGGTGAAGTGCAAATGGTGCATTATTAGACAAACTGTAGCTAGGAGGAAGCATTTAGAAGGAACCATTCTTTCTTCTGTCATGACATTCGGATAAACTTAGGCTTAGAAGCATTTGAGTAATATAAACAGATGACTTACAACTCCTAATTTTTGTACCTTAAAAAAAAGATCAAAGTTAACTATAATGTTGAAGCTACATCTCAGTGGCAGTCTTTCAGTGCGCTTATAGTTTGTAACCTCTTGATTGCAATGCAGATCTGATGTAGGTAAAACTATTGGTCCGTTGTTGGTACATGTCTATTACTTCATCTGTGTTTGTATTTTTTTCATTTTTGGCCAGTTTTCATGCTCAGCCAGGTGAACAATGTCCATCTTTAAGAATGGAATGGAATCCAGTCTTACAATTAAGCATTTCCCAAGTTAAACACACTATATAAGTTATACTGCTCTCCTGACCAGCTTCCTACCTACCACCCTCTGTAAACCTGAGCTCTAAAATTCTGCTGTCCTTATTCTAACTTGAACTGTATTTAAATCCAATTCTGGCCTCTTGCACATTCCCGATTTCATTTCTTCACCATTTGAAGTCGTGCCTTCAGCTGCCGAGGCCCTAAGCTCTGGAATTCCCTGAAAACCTCTCCACCACTCTTCGTATCTCTCCTCCTTTAAGTCGCTCCTTAAAACCTACCTCTTTGATCAAGCTTTTGGTCACCTGTCTTAATATCTCTAATAAAAACAGAAAATGCTGGAAATACTCAGCAGGTCAGGGAGCATCTGTGAAGAGTGAGACACAAACTTAAAGAGGCCCCACGGTCAACCCACCGCCGTTCCCAAATGTCGGGACTGCCAGTGCTAAGCAGACCCGGTAGACAGCGGTGGGGGAGGCAACTGAAAACATGAGTGGCTTGTTTACAGCCACTTAATGCTTTTTTCCCATCTTTTTTTATTTTGGCAGGTTGCCCATCAGTTTCCCACTGTGCCTAGACCTCGTCAGTGAAGCTGAGGCAGGAGGTCACGTGCCATTGTTTCAGCCGACAAGTTCTCGATCTTCCTCGCTGCACTGCTCCATCTCACTCTCAATAAGCTCCCCACTGGTGTGGAACTAAACTATAGAACCAATGGAAACCGGTTCAACCTTCGTCGCTTCCAGGCTACATGCAAGGTCATCCCATCGTCTGTCATCAAACTACTGTATGCGGACGACGCTTGTGTCTGCGCACATTCAGAGGCCGAACTCCAAGCCATCAACATCTTCACCAAGGCGTACGAAAGCATGGGCCTTATGCTAAACATCCGTAAGACAAAGGTCCTTCACCAACCTGACCCCGCCACACAACACTTCCCCCCCGGTCATCAAAATCCACGGCGTGGTCTTGGACAACGTGGACCATTTTCCATACCTCAGAAGCGTACTATCAGCAAGGGCAGACATCAACAACGAGGTCCAACACTGCCTCCAGAGTGCCAGCGCAACCTTCGGTCGCCTGAGGAAGAGAGTGTTTGAAGACCAGGACCTCTAATCTGGCATCAAGCTTATGGTCTACAGGGCAGTAGTGATATCCACTCTCCTATATGGCTCAGAGACATGGACTATATACAGTAGACACCTCAAAGTGCTGGAGAAGTACCACCAGCGCTGCCTCCGCAAGATCCTGCAAATCCACTGGGAAGATAGACACACCAACATCAGTGTTCTTGCTCAGGCCAACATCCCTGGCACTGAAGCACTGACCACACTCGACCAGCTTCATTGGGTGGGCCACATCGTCTGCATGCCTGACATAAGACTCCCTAAGCAAGCGCTCTACTAGGAACTCCTACATGGCAAACGAGTCCCAGGTGGGCAGAGGAAACGTTTCAAGGACACCCTCAAAGCCTTCTTGATAAAGTGCAACATCCCCACCGGCACCTGTAATCCCTGGTGCAAGACCACCCAAAGTGGAGGAAGAGCATCTGGGAGGGCGCTGAGTACCTCGAGACTCGTCGCCAAGAGCATGCAGAAATCAAGTGCAGATAGCGGAAGGAGCGTGCGGCAAATCAGACTCCCCACCACCCTTTCCTTCAACCACTGTCTGCCCCACCGTTAGAGGGACTGTAATTCACATATTGGACTGTTCAGTCACCTGAGAATTCACTTTTAAAGTGGAAGCAAGTCTGCCTCGATTTTGAAGGACTGCCTATGATGAAGATGACGAGTTAACAGCTTCAAATGTCAAGTCAAAGCGCCCAGCTGATTGAGATTTCTTCCCAGGCACTAGCTTCTCTAAACTGCATTTCTCCTCCAAATTCAGAATGCTGCAAGTCTTTACACAAGTCTCCATCCAGTCTGACCTCATTATCTCTTCCAACATGACAGATCGCTTCTGTCATCTTTACCTCACCTGCTATCTATTCCATCAGCATGGGTGCCCTTGAAACTCTCTCACCTTGGTCCTCAGAAACCCACCACGATCAGCCCCAACACCAGCATCGCCAGACACACCAGCAGCACCAACCTTCTCCGCAATCACCTGATGTTGCACAAGACAGAGGGCATCAACATCCATCCACATTGCTGCCCAGGATGTCAGGGATGGCCTCACCATGGTCAGATTTACTTCACTTGGCACTGTGCACCTTGGCTGCCACATAATGGGCCAGGTTGGCATCACCCCACACCAGCACCATAAAGCATCCCTGAAATGCCCAAACCATTCATTTCACACTCATTACCATTGTGGAGGGGGGGGTACCATTATGTCTCACCATTCACTGCAACTCACTAAGCCACTTCCAAAGGTGCACAGAAATCTGTCCAAGAATACAAAGTGTTGAAAATAAAGAATTCAATGTTTGACAGCGCATTAACAGAAGCTTCACATGAATATTGGATAAAACACCCAAGTGGCTACCTTTGTGTGTTGTTAGTTGGTATGATTGGATTAGGATGAGTGTGAGAGTGAGGGTTGGCGAGTGAGATGGGGAAGTGATAATGTAGATAGAGAGGGATGGGTAGAGGTGCAAGGTAAGTTGATGTGAGTCAGGATTTGCAGGTGTAGGATAGGGAAGGCAGAGTGATGGCGATGTGATCAGCGGCACAGCAGGATGAGGTTGAGTGTGGCTTTGCAGTAAATTGATCTACCGAGATCATTGAAAGGTTGCACCACTGCAGCCTGGTGCTCCTGACAACATCCCTGCTCGAGTCCTCTTGTGCAATCAGGCTGCGTTGATCTCCTGGGGAGGTCTCTTCTGCCCATTGGAAGGGAAGAGAACTTCCCTGCACACTCTGACTCCCTCCATAAGCATATGGAGGGAGTTATGGGAGAACCTGGATGTAGCCTTGCACCTTTGTTTGTGCCAATCCATGGCAGAAAGCTACCTCGGAGTTTAGAAACTGACAGGAAGAAAGCCACAGTGCTGTAGAACATGGACAGCACAAATCTGAAAATTAATTTGCGCATGGTCCCTTTAAGGAAACAGGCTAATGGCGCGTCATCAAATGACATCATCAGACCCGCTTCCTTCAATTTTCCGGTAAATGTGCTGGATGAGATAGCAAGCACAAATCATTTTACACAGCAGGCTGGAGCCAGCAGCGAGGTCGGGACCCGGCACTGACCCGGCACTGACCCCAGCCACATCAGACCCAACAAGATTGGCAAAATCCAGCTCAACATTTCAGGTCGATGACCTGTCATCAGAACTGGAAATAGTTCGAGATGTAACAGGTTTTAAGCAAGTACAGAGGCAGGGAAAGTGGGGAGGGAAGGAAAGAACAAAAGGGAAGGGTTGTGCTGGGTGGAAGGCAAGAGAGATTAAATGACAAAAGGGATGATGATGCAAGGCAAAAGGGAATGGTAATGGGACAAGTAAAGAAACAAAAAGGTAGGTCTGAAGGAGGTGTGAATAGCAGAATGATTTCAGATTTCCAGCATCCACAGTATTTTGTTTTTCTAATATTTCTTTTTGTGGCTCAGTTTCACATTTTGTCTGATAACGCTCCTGTGACGTGCCTTGGGACATTTGTCTACATTAAGGTGCTATATAAATGCAAGTTGTTGATGTTATAAAGCCCCGCTAGATTATGGTAATGAGCCGCAACCACAGGTTTCAAAGAATTTTCTGTACTGCAAACAAGTGACATTTCCATTAAGCATCCGTGTGGCATCTTCCCATCAGTTTCTAAACTCCGGGGTAGCTTTATGCTGTGGATGGGCACAGACTAGAAACTGGGTGTCGGCTGCCCAAAAATATTTCAATGAAGAGATGGAAAATGTTGTATCTATTCTTCAAAACAGATTAGAAATCAATGGCTAAATGATAGAGTGAAAGGAGAGCATTCTCACCCAGTCTGTGTACTAATTGATTTTTACCCAACCATGTTAAAGATTTTTGGATTGAAACTGGAAATAAAGGATCAGTGTACAGAACAGTAATTGGAAACACTGAACGTAGATCATCATCATCATCATCATCATAGGCGGTCCCTCGAACGAGGATAACTTGCTTCCACACGGGTTCACAGATGTTTCAATGAAGGACCTGATGTTCCAGGCCTGAACTCCAATTGAAGGGGTGGAAGGTGCCTGGGCGTGGATTTTTTGTAACGTGCAGTGACCGTTGCACATCAGCCACCAGACGGGCTCGACAGAGCTAGGCTTTTATCCAGTGGTAAGGGTTAACCAGGACGACTGGAGACCTGCTCTGCTGAACGGACCGAGTGCGCACACATATCGCAGTGTGGGCCGGCCCGTGCTGCCCCTGGGCCCTCGGCTCTTCCGGCCCTGTAATCTCATTCGCCGCACCTCCGCCACGATCACTCGCCGCACCTCTGCCACGATCCCTCACCACTCCTCCGCCACAAAAACACTCGTCGCAAGTCCGTCATGACCTTCCATGTCCCTCTGCTTTATCAGGGCCCCAGCCGATGCTTCTGCCTACGCTCCAAACGACCAAGCTGGGTCCTGATGACGTCACCTCGAAGCCGTCGCACACTTGCAGCGGCTCGCGCTGGAAGCTGCAGTGAAAATGCTCCAGCTCTTTTTATAGCCCCGACCTGCGGTGGTGTTCTCTTGCAGGTCGGGGTGGCCCATGATGTTAACTCTACAGAAGTGATAATAGCACAAGACAAAAGGAAGAACATAGAGATCGCCTGCTCAGCTGCTGTATTTTTGCTCAATGAGCTTCCAGAATGGAAGACTAAACAATTGCAACCCCAAAGGTCACAAACACAAGGGGCTAGAACCTACACTTTTGTGGGTTCCGATGTGGGCGTTAAAAAGGGGTTTCCAGATCGCCGGTTTCTCGCCCATTCTCAAAGCACCTAATTTCCACTTCTGAAAATGGGTGTTACCGCGAGCGATATAAAATGGGCGGTAGTTTTAAATTTTTTGACCTTCTGCCGTAAAGTGTGGCCATCCTTAGCAACGGCATGGCAACACTCGATTCCCGCGATTCTGGAGGTCAAGGGTCATCATCACATGCGCAGAAGAGGAGACAGAGAAAGAGGGAGGTCAGAGGGACTGAAGGCGTGTCTGGGTGTGGTGTGGCTGCTTTGGCAGGAAGTAGGGAGACTTTAGAGCTTCACAGCAAGTAGGCAAACAAAATGTAGCTGTTATCAGCCACATATTTGACCGCATTTGGCCTATAATGGAGAGAGAGGAGGAGGCATCACAGCACGCTGTGGAGACTGACGCTGGAGAGAGCAGTGAGGTGGTAGAGGAGCACATTGGAGGGTGCAAAAGAGCCAGGAGGTTCTCGGACAAGGCAAATGCCTCCCTCCTGCAGAAGATCGAGTTACGCTGGGGTGATTTGAAACAGTGACGGCGTGGGAAGCCTACCCCAAAGGCATACCAGAAGATATGGACCGAGATAGCACAGGTGGTCTCGTCAGCGACCAACGAGGTGCGTGAGGGCAACCAATGCAGCAACCGATGGAACGACCTTGTGGGATCCGGAAGAGTAAGTATTACATTGATTTACATGTACTTATGTGTTGTGTATGGAGAAAGAGTCAGACTAAATACTGTGAGCTCAAAGTAAAGTGTGACCTTAGTCTTTTATTGCAGGTCTCCAGAGTGCCTCTCCAACCTGTGAAGCCTCCTTAAATACCTGTGCTCCCAAGGGATTATGGGGTCCCTTGGGACTCCAGGGGATGAGCCCTCTGATGGTTGTACAGAGTAAATAAAAGTCCACATATAAAACAACACTCCCCACCGCCAAAAGTCAATAGTGTAACTATTTACAATGTGAGTCGATCTGGGGCTCTTCTTGCCCTGGTTGATCGTCTCAGTGTGAAAGCTGGTATTGTTGAATAATTTGTTGGGTCCTCACTGGGATGCAGTGCAACTGGCCTTGCTGGGCTGCCTGGTGTGTTGGGCCCTGCAGGGCTGCTATGGATAATGGGTTCTGCTTCGTGGTCAACCGTGGTGCCGGTTGCCACTGGTGTGTATGTTGGGGGATCAAAAAAGGTAGGGTCCAAGGTGGGTTGCTCAGGATAGTCCATGAATCTGACTTTGATTTGGTCCAAGTGTTTCCGGTGAATGAGTCCATTTGAAAGTTTGACCCAAAACAACCTGCTCCCCTCTTTGGCCACGACAGTGCCGGGAAGCCACTTGGGACCTTGTCCATAATTTAATACAAATACAGGATCATTGATTTAAATCTCGCGTGACACATTTGCGCTATCATGCTATGCACTTTGTTGAAGCCGCCTACTCTCTAACTGTTCATGTAGATCAGGGTGAACTAACGAGAGCCTTGTCTTAAGTGCTCTTTTCATGAGCAGTTCAGCAGGTGGGATCCCAGTGAATGAGTGGGATCTCGTGCGGTAGCTAAGCAGGACTCAGGATAGGCGAGTCTGCAGTGAGCCTTCAGTTACCCTCTTCAAGCTTTGCTTGATGGTTTGCACTGCTTTCTCTGCTTGACCATTGGACGCTGCTTTATACCAGCAAATGTAACATGTATGATCCCGTTACCGGTCATGAATTCTTTGAACTCAGCACTGGTAAAACATGGCCCGTTGTCGCTCACCAGGACATTGGGTAAGCCGTGTGTGGCAAACATGGCCCGCAGGTTTTCAGTAGTGGCAGCGGACGTGCTAGCCAACATTCTCTCACATTTAATCCATTTGGAGTACGCGATTACAACCACAAGGAACATTTTACTCAGGAACGGGCCTGCATTGTCGACGTGTACCCCCGACCACGGTTTGGAGGGCCAAGACCATAAACTTAGCGGCACCTCCCTGGGTACATTGCTTAACTGCGAGCATGTATTACATCTGTGAACACAGGACTCTAAGTTCGCATCGATATCGGGCCACCACATGTGGGATCTGGCTATTGCTTTCATCATTACGATGCCTGGGTGGGTACTGTGGAGGTCATTGATGAAGGTATCTCTGCCATTCTTGGAAACCACTACTCGATTGCTCCACAGAAGGCAGTCTGCCTGTATAGATATTTCATCTTTGCGCCACTGGAACGGCTTTATCTCTTCCTGCATTTCCACTGAGACATTGGACCAGCTCCCATGAAGCACACAGCTTTTGGCTAGAGATAATAAGGGGTCCTGGCTTGTCCAGGTTTTGATCTGCCGGGAAGCTCACTCTCAAATGCTTCCATAACCATGGCTACATCTGCGGGCTGCACTATTTCCACCCCCGTGGTGGCAATGGCAGCCTACTGAGAGCATCGGCGCAGTTTTCTGTGCCTGGCCTGTGGCGGATGGCGTAGCTGTATGCGGACAACGTGAGCTCCCATCTCTGGATGCGGGCCGATGCATTGGTATTTATCCCTTTACTCTCGGAAAACAGGAATATAAGTGGCTTATGGTCAGTTTCCAAATTGAATTTTCGCCCAAACAGGAATTGATGCATTTTCTTTACCCCATAGAAACACGCTAACGCTTCTTTCTCAATCATGCTGTCGGCTCTCAGCCTTAGACAGACTCCTGGATGCTTAAGCAACCAGTTGCACTTTCCCGAAATCATTAGCTTGTTGCAATACACACCCGACGTATCACATGCTAGTACCAAATGCTTATATGTATCATACAACACAAGCAATTTGTTTGAGCATAACAATTTTCTAGCTTTTACAAAGGCACTTTCTTGGCTTTTACCCCAAACCCATTCGTACCCTTTATGCAGTAAGACAGGCAGTGGTTCTAACAGTGTTCTGAGACGCGGTAAGAAGTTACCAAAGTAGTTCAAGAGTCCCAGAAACGACCACAGCTCCGTCACGTTCTGTGGCCTCGGTGCATTCTCGATTGCCTCCATCTTCGCGTTGGTGGGCCTGATGCCATCCGCTGCAATCCTCCTTCCCAAGAACTCCACTTCAGGTGCCAGGAAAACGCACTTCGAGCATTTTAACCTGAGCCCCACGCGGTTGAATCGACTAAGAATCTCCTCCAGGTTCTGCAGGTGCTCGACTGTGTTCCGACCTGTGACCAAGATGTCGTCCTGGAAGACCACAGTGAGCGGGACCGACTTCAGTAAACTTTCCATGTTTCTCTGGAATTTCACCGCCGCTGATCGGATTCCAAACGGGCATCTGTTATAAACAAATGTTGATGCAGGTGAGACCCTTCGATGATTCCTCCAGTTCCTGCGTCATGAAGTCAGATCCAGCTTCGTGAACGTCTTTCCTCCCGCCAGCATTGCAAAGAGGTCGTTGGCCTTTGGTAGTGGGTATTGGTCCTGGCAGGGAGAAACGATTGATAATTACTATGTAATCGCCACAGATTCTGACGGTGCCGTCTCCCTTGAGGACTGGGACAATAGGGTGACCCACTCATTGAACTCGATCAGTGAAATGATGCCCTCTCTTTGCAGTCGGTCTAGTTCGATCTCTACCCTTTCACTCATCATGTACGGTACTGCTTTTGCCTTGTGATGGATGGGTCGCGCCCCCGGAATTAGGTGGGTCTGCACTTTTGCTCCTTGGAATTTCCCGATGCCTGGTTTGAACAGCGAAGGAAATTTGTTTAAGACCTGGGCACACGAAGTGTCGTCAGCGGGCAATAGCGCTTGGACGTCGTCCCAGTTCCAGCGTATCTTTCCCAGCCAGCTCCTGCCGAGCAGCGTGGGACCATCGCCCGGTACCACCCAGAGTGATAGCTTGTTCATCGCTCCATCGTAGGAGACCTTTACAGTAGCACTGCCGATTACAGGAATCAGTTCTTTAGTGTAAATTCTTAGTTTCGTGCAAACTGGAGTTAAGACTGGCCTTGAGGCCTTGTTGCACCACAACCTTTCGAAAGTCTTTTTGACCATGATGGACTGGCTCGCGCCCGTGTCCAGTTCCATTGACATCGGGAGTCCATTTAGTTCAACATTCAGCATTATCGGGATAATTCATGGTGAATGTATGCACCCCATGTATCTCTGCCTCCTCTATCTGAGGCTCTGGTTCGTCGTGATCCTCCATGGATCTGTCCTCCTCTGCAACATGGTGGTTTGCAGGTTTACCAGGCTTTGCAGCTCACCTGCACACTTGTTGCAGGTGTCTCATTGTTCCCCAGCCCTTGCAAACGTACTCTGTGAATCGGCATGAATGGAAACGATGATCACCCCGCAGCGCCAACAAGGTGTTAATGGCCTTGATTCATCACCCTTGATGGTGGACTCTGAGTCATCTGTGGACGTGCAGCTGCAGGTATGTGTGACCTGCCCTGTATGTTACGATTCAAAAACAACATCACTTTGTTCACAGTACTTGTGTGCTGAGAGATTTGCTTTGTATTGTCACTGGTGGCAATGAACGCCTGGACTATCGCTATGGCCTTACTCAAGGTTGGGGTCTCTACAGTCAAAAGTTTGCGAAGTATGGTTTCGTGGCCAATGCCAAGTACAAAAAAGTCTCTGAGCATGTGCTCCAAATGCCCTTCAAATTCACAATGTCCTGCAAGGCATCTTAGTTCGACGACATAACTCGCCACTTCCTGGCCTTCAGACCTTTTGTAGGTGTAGAACTGGTACCTCGCCATCAGAACGCTTTCCTTCGGGTTCAAATGATCTCGGACCAGTGTGCACAAATCGTCGTATGATTTCTCCATGGGTTTCGCTGGAGTGAGCAGCTTCTTCATGAGGCCATACGTTGGTGTCCCACAGACAGTGAGGAGGATCGCCCTTCATTTGGCAGCGCTCTCTTCCCCATCTAGCTCGTTGGCCACGAAGTATTGGTCGAATCGCTCCACAAAAGTTTCCCAATCATCTCCCACCGAAAATTTCTCCAAGATGCCCACTGTTCTCTGTATCTTTGGGTTCGCTATCTGTATCTCGTCGCCAGTTGTTGTGTATGGCGAACGAGTCAAAATGAACACTGTGAGCTCAAGTAAAGTGTGACCTTAGTCTTTTATTGCAGTTCTCCAGAGTGCCTCTCGAACCTGTGAAGCCTCCTTCAATACCTATGCTCCCAAGCGATTATGGGATCCTTTGGGACTCCAGGAGATGAGCCCTCTGGTGGCTGTACAGAGTAAATACAAGTCCACATATATAACATTATGTATTTATATAATTTGATTTGTAACAGTCATGAGTGATTATCATCAGATGTGAGGTCTTTCACTTTTACTAGGAATGTTTTACTCAAAGCCTGCAGTCACGGTGTACCTCTTTAGGTAAAGAATGATAATTATCATAATAATCACGATTACATCTGTCGGTTATGTGTTGTATCAGTGTCTGTGACAGAACCTAGCAATGATCTCATGCCATGTCATCCTGTCACCTTTTATAGAAGTGCTTGTCCACAGATCCCTGAAAGTAGCAGGCCAGGTGGATAAGGTGGTTAAGAAGGCATACAGAATGCTTGTCTTTATTGACCAAGGCATAGAACATAAGAGCAGGGAGGTTATGCTTAAATTGTATAATATTTGGTTAGGCCACAGCTGGAGTACTGCATGCAGTTCTGGTCGTCATATTATAAGAAAGACGTGATTGCACTAGAGAGGGTGCAGAGGAGATTTACTAGGATGCTGCCTGGAATGGAGAATCTTAGTTATGAGGACAGATTGGATAGGCTGGGTTTGTTCTCATCGGAACAGAGGAGGTTGAGAGGAGATCTCATCAAGGTGTACAAAATATTGAGGGGCCTGGACATAGTGAATAGTAAGGGTCTATTTCCATTGGTGGAGGGGGCTATTACGAGGGGGTATGGTTTTAAGGTGGTTGGTGGAAGGTTTAGAGGGGATTTGAGGGGGCGGCGGGGGGGGGCTTCTTTATGCAAAGGGTTGTAGGGATCTGGAACTCACTGCCTGGAAGAGTGGTGGATGTAGAAACCCTCACCACATTTAAGAGATAGTTGGATGGGCACTTAAAGTGCCATAACCTGCAGGGTTACAGACCTAGAGCTGGTAATTGGGATTAGACTGGATGACCTTTTGTTGAATGGCGCAGATATAATGGTAAGTACTGCAGGGAATCGAATACAGCCAGGGTGATCTCCTGGACTAGTTTAGTTCGCCTGGATGAGTCGGAGAGGAATTTTCCCAGATTTTTTTCTCCCTAAATTGGCCTGGGTTTTTATCTCTTTTTTGCCTCTCCCAGGAGATCACATGGCTCCGGTTAGGGGGAGTGTAGATGTTTTTAGTATAAGGGGTGTTGCAGTGGTGTGGGGTGGACTGGTTGCTCTTTGCCTTTCCGTCATTGGTCATGGGTTTGTATGTAACCTTTAGGGCTCCTGACGAAGGGTCGTGCGGTTCTTTGTCGGCCGGCGCGGACACGATGGGCCGAAATGGCCTCCTTCTGCGCTGTAAATTTTTATGTTTCTATGTTTCTAAGTTATCAACGATGAGGCCCGTGCAGAGGTGACTGGGTGGGGGGCCATCAGTCCCCAGCGACATCACTAACATGGAGGAGCGTGTGCTCGCACTCGTGGGGGAGCACACCCGGACAGCCACGGACACATGTGCAGACCCTGAAGTGAAGCCATGTGAGTAAAGCTTACACCATTGCGTGATGTAAATCAATAGATGCCACACCCACTCATATCCGAACAATCATATATGATAGATGATTTCTAAAATTGTCAGAGAAATAATAGAAACATAGAAACATAGAAAATAGGTGCAGGAGTAGGCCATTCGGCCCTTCGAGCCTGCACCGCCATTCAATGAGTTCATGGCTGAACATGCAACTTCAGTAGCCCATTCCTGCTTTCTCGCCATACCCCTTGATTCCCCTAGTAGTAAGGACTACATCTAACTCCTTTTTGAATATATTTCGTGAATTGGCCTCAACAACTTTCTGTGGTAGAGAATTCCACAGGTTCACCACTTTCTGGGTGAAGAAGTTTCTCCTCATCTCGGTCCTAAATGGCTTACCCCTTATCCTTAGACTGTGACCCCTGGTTCTGGACTTCCCCAACATTGGGAACATTCTTCCTGCATCTAACCTGTCTAAACCCGTCAGAATTTTAAACGTTTCTATGAGATCCCCTCTCATTCTTCTGAACTCCAGTGAATACAAGCCCAGTTGATCCAGTCTTTCTTGATATGTCAGTCCCGCCATCCCGGGAATCAGTCTGGTGAACCTTCGCTGCACTCCCTCAATAGCAAGAATGTCCTTCCTCAAGTTAGGAGACCAAAACTGTACACAATAATCCAGGTATGGCCTCACCAAGGCCCTGTTCAACTGTAGCAACACCTCCCTACCCCTGTACTCAAATCCCCTCGCTATGAAGGCCAACATGCCATTTGCTTTCTTAACCGCCTGCTGTACCTGCATGCCAACCTTCAATGACTGATGCACCTCCCCTTTTCCTAATCTGTCACCATTTAGATAATAGTATGTCTCTCTGTTTTTACCATCAAAGTGGATAACCTCACATTTATCCACATTATACTTGATCTGCCATGCATTTGCCCACTCACCTAACCTATCCAAGTCACTCTGCAGCCTCATAGCATCCTCCTCGCAGCTCACACTGCCACCCAACTTAGTGTCATCCGCAAATTTGGAGATACTACATTTAATCCCCTCGTCCAAATCATTAATTTGCAATGTAAACAGCTGGGGCCCCAGCACAGAACCTTGCGGTACCCCACTTGTCACTGCCTACCATTCTGAAAAGTACCCATTTACTCCTACTCTTTGCTTCCTGTCTGACAACCAGCTCTCAATCCACGACAGCACACTACACCAAATCCCATGTGCTTTAACTTTGCACATTAATCCCTTGTGTGGGACCTTGTCGAAAGCCTTCTGAAAGTCCAAATATACCACATCAACTGGTTCTCCCTTGTCCACTCTACTGGAAACATCCTCAAAACATTCCGGAAGATTTGTCAAGCATGATTTCCCTTTCACAAATCCATGCTGACTTGGACCTATCATGTCACCTCTTTCCAAATGCGCTGCTATGACATCCTAAATAATTGATTCCATCATTTTACCCACTACTGATATCAGGCTGACCGGTCTATAATTCACTGTTTTCTCTCTCCCTCCTTTTTTTAAAAGTGGGGTTACATTGGCTACCCTCCACTCGATAGGAACTGATCCAGAGTCTATGGAATGTTGAAAAATGACTGTCAATGCATCCACTATTTCCAAGGCCACCTCCTTAAGTACTCTGGGATGCAGTCCATCAGACCTGGGGATTTATCGGCCTTCAATCCCATCAATTTCCCCAACACAATTTCCCGACTAATAAGGATTTCCCTCAGTTCCTCCTTCTTACTAGACCCTCTGACCCCTTTTATATCCGGAAGGTTGTTTGTGTCCTCCTTAGTGAATACCGAACCAAAGTACTTGTTCAATTGGTCTGCCATTTCTTTGTTCCCCATTATGACTTCTCCTAATCTGACTGCAGGGGACGTACGTTTGTCTTTACTAACTTTTTCTCTTTACATATCTATAGAAACTTTTGCAGTCCGTCTTAATGTTCCCTGCAAGCTTCCTCTCGTACTCTATTTTCCCTGCCCTAATCAAACCCTTTGTCCTCCTCTGCTGAGTTCTAAATTTCTCCCAGTCCCCAGGTTCACTGCTATTTCTGGCCAATTTGTATGCCACTTCCTTGGCTTTAATACTATCCCCGATTTCCCTTGATAGCCACGGTGGAGCCACATTCCCTTTTTTATTTTTACGCCAGACAGGGATGTACAATTGTTGTAGTTCATCCATGCGGCCTCTAAATGTTTGCCATTGCCCATCCACTGTCAACCGCTTAAGTATCATTCGCCAATCTATCCTAGCCAATTCACGCCTCATACCTTCAAAGTTACCCTTCTTTAAGTTCTGGACCATGGTCTCTGAATTAACTGTTTCATTCTCCATCCTAATGCAGAATTCCACCATATTATGGTCACTCTTCCCCAAGGGGCCTCGCACAATGGGATTGCTAATTAATCCTCTCTCATTACACAACACCCAGTCTAAGATGGCCTCCCCCCCTAGTTGGTTCCTCGACATATTGGTCTAGAAAACCATCCCTTATGCACTCCAGAAAATCCTCCTCCACCGTATTGCTTCCAGTTTGGTTAGCCCAATCTATATGCATATTAAAGTCACCCATGATAACTGCTGCACCTTTATTGCATGCACCCCTAATTTCCTGTTTGATGCCCTCCCCAACATCACTACTACTGTTTGGAGGTCTGTACACAACTCCCACTAACGTTTTTTGCCCTTTGGTGTTCTGCAGCTCTACCCATATAGATTCCACATCATCCAAGCTAATGTCCTTCCTAACTATTGCATTAATCTCTTTAACTAGCCATGCTACCCCACCTCCTTTTCCTTTTATTCTTTCCTTCCTAAATATTGAATACCCATGGATGTTGAGTTCCCAGCCCCGATCATCCTGGAGCCACGTCTCCGTAATCCCAATCACATCATATCCGTTAACATCTATTTGCACAGTTAATTCATCCACCTTACCATGGATACTCCTTGCATTAAGACACAAAGCCTTCAGGCTTGTTTTTTTAACACCCTTTGTCCTTTTAGAATTATGATGTAGTGTGGCCCTTTTTGTTTCTTGCCTTTGTTTATTCGGCCTTCCACTATTGCTTTTTACCTTTCTACCATCTGTTTCTGACTCCATATTACTTCGCCCTATCTCGCTGCATAGGTTCCCATCCCCCTGCCATATTAGTTTAAACACTCCCGAACTGCATTAGCAAATGTTACCCCTAGGACATCAGTTCCAGTCCTGCCCAAGTGCAGACCGTCCCTTTTGTATAGGTCCCACTTCCCCCAGAACTGGTTCCAATGTCCCAGGAATTTGAATCCCTCCCTCTTGCACCACTGCTCAAGCCACGTATTTATTCTAACTATCCTGCTCCCTCTACTCTGATTAGCATGTGGCACTGGTAGCAATCCAGAGATTACTACCTTTGAAGTCCTACTTTTTAATTTTTCCTAGCTCCCTAAATTCAGCTTGTAGGACCTCTTCCCGCTTCTTACCTATATCGTTGGTACCTACATGTACCACGACAACTGGCTGGTCACCCTCCCTCTCCAGAATGCTCTGCAGCTGCTCCGAGACATCCTTCACCCTTGCACAAGGGAGGCAACATACCATCCTGGAGTCTCGGTTGCGGCCGCAGAAACTCCTATCTAGATGGCCTAATGAAAATCATTGCAATGCAAATGTGTTGATGGTCATGAAATGTGATGTCTGCGATGATTTTGAGAGCGGTGGTGCTTTTGCTGCGCAAAAGCTGTGTGTAGCGCTGGATTCACCTTGTCACGCTAGCAACACCCCTTCTCCTCGAATAATCTCATGTGTGTTTTGCAGCTCAGCCAGCAGCGCGTCCCAAGGCAAGACCACAGAGGCCAGAAAGTGGGGGCGCAGGGCAGAAGTCAGCGGACGATCCTACATCTGGTGCTGGGGAACTCCGATTCTCGCCCGTCAATCCGCTGGGTCTGTTCTCCACGGATGAGAGCGCGGACTTCGAGGAATCTGCATCGCCACGCTCCAGAAGCCATTCCACCCTAAGGCCATCTAGTGGTCCTCTGGTCATTCCCACCTCCACTCTGGAGGTACCGGCCCCAAGCACCTCGCCACAGGGAACCCATTTGTCCTCAGGACGCTGCCGACCACGCGGAGGTCCCATGGATGCGGTAGGTCTGTTCCACGAGCGCCACATGACAGCGGAGAGATGGTACAGTTGTCCAGGAGGACTGTAGACATTGGTAACCAGCTCATCGCAGCATTGGGGGCATATCCCGAAAGCTGGCCACCATCTCCAGCACCATGACCGAGTACATTCCGCGAGTGGCGGAGACCCTGGATGCGATAGCCAGCAACACTGCTGGCACAGGCCTCTCAGTGGTCCCCTAGTACGACACTCCACCCCTAGGTTTCGCACCACCACAGTAAACGACAGATGAGAGCAAGTACCAAGATCCTGCTTCTGCATCAGAGAATGTTGCCCCCTCGGCACTCCCCCGCTCCCAGACCCGTGCAACGACCGCATCTGCCTTCATCCCCCCAATGAGGCACCGCCTGAAGAGCTCCTCAGTCAAGCGCCATGGAGTGAGGAGGCGCAGTGGGAGGAGCGGGCATGGGGAGTGTAATGTATGTATGCCTGGGTTTACCTACCACCAGCGGGAGTGACCGTCAGACGTCATTGGGCCACAGACACACACATGCTGCCCTTGTATATAAAGAAAGCCTCCATATTTAATCCTCACTTTGAGAGCTAATAAAGTAGTCAGGTTGCACCTGATTGAGTTCACGGTACTAAGCCTATTGAGTTAGTACGCAACAGGAAGGAAAGTGAAGTGCATGTCCGCAGGTGATGGCTGTGTTATACCGACATCTGGGTGTATGCAATTTGTTGCAATGTAGCGGGGCTGGGGTCCATGCTCCTGCTTTCCCTTTGTATTCTGTGTTGCTGGATATGTTGAACGCGTGATTTATGTCAATGATGGAAAAAGTGGGGTGTGGGCGGGGGTTGGGTGTTATGGCCTGTGATACTTATGATTTCAGACCAATGTTTGTTATTGAACAAAACCTTGTTGCGCATTGTCTCAGATAGCTGTTCTGTTACACACTGGTGATTCCTTAACATGGAAGGGTTAAATACAACTTAACATCAATCAACGTAAACTTTAATCGGCACCAAGGTGATGGGCACCACCGATGTCTGAGCTGCACACTCGCAGCAGTGTGTCAGTGTTGTAACTCACATCAACACTCTTTCAGGCAAATCGTTCAGATATCAGCTCCTCATGCAAGAGTGGGATTTTTAAAATGCCAGCCACACTACTGGCGTTCGTTCAGAACAGTTCCACTTTTTGTGGGCGTTTTTTTGGGAGAGCGATATTGTGTGCGATGTTTGCGAGGTGGTGAAATTGATACTGGGCGATCTACTGGGCGTTGTTTCAGTAAATATGATCTTCACAACAAAAAAAAGTGGGCGGGAAGTTTTATTGGATCTCGGCATTAAATCAGTGCGGAAATTAACGCTGGCCGATATTATGGGCGTTGATTTCGCCCATTCTGATGATTCCGCCCCAAAAAAGTGGGCGGGCGGTAATATTTTTTCCCAGCGTTAAGCACATGGGGAAAGTAACGCTCGCCGATAAGTTTCCTAAAAATGCCCGTCAGTTTCCATTTTGTGGCTAAATGGGCGATATCTGGGCGTTATATGTCATTTCAGCGGTAAAATGTGCGTTAAACATGCAGGTTCTAGCCCTCAAAGATTTTTTAAGGAATAGTGGATAAATATTTGAATCCGAGGCAGATTAGGTGTTGTGGAGAGAGAGCAGCACATGGGACTAGTTTCAGATTGTTCCATCAAAGTGTCATAATTTGCACCACAGGCTGAATGGCTTCCTACTGTGCTGGTCTGTTCTATGGTTCTATCTGAACTGACTCTGTTTATATGGTTACACATCTGGTCCTGAGCTGTCCTAAGCAATGTTCTTTCCATTAAACACTTATGGTTTAGCATCCAGATATTGGTTCATCTGAATTTTCAACAAATTGGTCATAATCACATATAACCAGCACCCAATATTTGCTGCAGTTCAATATTCCCCTGGAATATGCATGTCAACCATGCAGACAGCTATGTTTTATATCCAGGCCTTCAGTCTTTGTCTTCATGATAATTAGTCATACTTCACATGAGTGGCATGGCCAGTGCAGTTTGAAAAATTACAACTATATAGTTTTGCTTCTCTAGGCACTGTCTTTGTAAAATGACTAACTGCTCCAGTAGCCTCACTGATAAGTGAACAGTAAATAACTCAGCAATCTGCCACTGAAATGTGAAACAAAGGCACTGCTGCAAACTGATTTTGTTGCTGTCACTTTTGTTTTATTTCAAGAGCTCAAAACTGTATTGCAGCCTAATGTTTCAGAGCTACTTTCTCGTGAATGAAAAGAAGATCGAACTTGCATTTTTTGTGGACTGCTTATTTGTACTGCCAAAATGGCCACCATGCTACATACACCCTTTGTCTAAGATTGGTTCTCTCTTGGGCTGGCGGAGGGAAACGGAGCTTGACAGGGGCGGAGCCTGTCGCATATCTGTCAAAAAAAGTGCAATACAAATAGTTAGATCGATTTTTTTTTATACAACGCCTTTCACGATCGTAGGATATCCCAAAGAGCTTGACAACCATTAAGTTCTTTTGAAGTGTAATCACTGTTGTAATGTCAGATACCCGGCAGCAAATTTGTGCACAAGGTCCCACAAACAGCAAAATGTTAATGACCAGATAGTCTGGTTCGTTGATGCTGATTGAGATATAAACATTGGCCAGGACAGCATGGAGAACGACCCTGCTCTTCTTCGAATAGTGTCATGGAGTTTTTTTGCATCCACCTGAGAGGGTAGACATCTCCTCCGAAAGATGGCACCGCCAATAGCTTCCGTGTAAGGTTGGACCTCGAGGTTCCGTAGCTTGGTCTCTGGTCGGATGACGACTGAACATAACTCTTGTAATGACTTTATGTGGCGTCAGCATTGTGAAGATTTGGTGAGCTGATTAGTTCATTTAGATTTGCCAAATACATGCCAACAGCCAATCCCAAAATCCAGCTTTGTGCTTCAATCTTTTCAATCTAACAGAGATCTTCTGGTGGCAGTTCAATCTATTTCACACTGGAAGCAATCTTTTTTTTGTCTGGTCAACTGAGTAGCTGACACGCATGGAAAACCGTCAGACGCTTAACAGTATCCAATTAAAGTAATGAGCAATTTGCATAAGTAGTTTCTGTTTTTTTGTTATGGAGCGAACGCTTACGGACACACCACACTTGTTTAAGCCAGAGAATTTACCGCAGCTCAGAAAGAGCCATGACTACTGCTGTAGTTTGAAGCTAGGCTGGGTAACACCACGGAACACTGCTGAGCTTCTTGTTGATGCTTCAGCCTGGACCATCCTTAACCTATCTGTTGGGCAGGCGAATCATCATCATCATCATCATCATAGGTAGTTCCTCGGAGTCGACCATGACTTGCTTCCACACTAGAAATGAGTTCTCAGATGACTGAAGTGTCCAATGCGGGACAGACAGTCTCTGTCACAGGTGGGCAGATGGTGGTTGATGGAATGGGTGGGTGGGGAACCTGGGTTGCCACGCGCTCCTTCTGCTATCGACGCTTGGCTTCAGATTGCTATCGGCGAAGAGACACGAGGTGCTCAACGCCCTTCCAAAAGGGCAAAGTGTGTTAAAAAGACAAGTCTGAAGGCTCAGTGCCTCAATGCGAGGAGTATTCGTAATAAGGTGGACGAATTAACTGCACAGGCAGCAATTAATGAATATGATATAATTGGCATCACAGAGACATGGCTCCAGGGTGACCAAGGCTGGGAACTCAACATCCAGAGGTATTCAACATTCAGGAAGAATAGACAGAAAGGAAAAGGAGGTGGGGTAGCGTTGCTGTTTAAAGAGGAAATTAACGCAAAGGTAAGGAAGGACATTAGCTTGGAGGATGTGGAATCTGTATGGGTGGAGCTGCAGAATACCAAAGGGCAGAAAGCGCTAGTGGGAGTTGTGTACAGACCACCAAACAGTAGTAGTGAGGTTGGGGAAAGCATCAAACAAAAAATTAGGAACATGTGCAACAAAAGGTACAGCAGTTATCATGGGCAACTTTAATCTACATATAGATTGGGATAACCAAACTGGTAGCAGTGGCGGAGGATTTCCTGGAGTGTATTAGGGATGGTTTTCTAGACCAATATATCGAGGAACCAACTAGAGAGCAGGCCATCCTAGACTGGGTGATGTGTAAGGAGAAAGGACTAATTAGCAATCTTGTTGCACGAGGCCCCTGGGGGAAGAGTGACCATAATATGGTCAAATTCTTTAGTAAGATGGAGAGTGACACAGTTAATACAGAGACTAGAGTCCTGAACTTAAGGAAAGGTAACTTCGATGGTATGAGGCCTGAATTGGCTAGAATAGACTGGCAAATGATACTTAAAGGGTTGACGGTGGATAGGCAATGGCAAACATTTAAAGATCACATGGATGAACTTCAACAATTGTTCATCCCTGTCTGGAGTAAAAATAAAACGGGGAAAGTGGCTCAACCGTGGCTAACAAGGGAAATTAAGGATAGTGTTAAATCCAAGGAAGAGGCATATAAATTGGCCAGAAAAAGCAGCAAACCTGAGGACTGAGAGAAATTTAGAATTCAGCAGAGGAGGATAAAGGGTTTAAATAGGAGGGGGGAAATAGAGTATGAGAGGAAGCATGCTGGGAACATAAAAACTGACTACAAAAGCTTCTATAGATATGTGAAGAGAAAAAGATTAGTGAAGACAAATGTAGGTTCTTTGCAGTCAGATTCAGGTGAATTTATAATGGGGAACAAAGAAATGGCAGACCAGTTGAACAAATACTTTGGTTCTGTCTTCACGAAGGAAGATACAAATAGACCTTCCGAAGGTACTAGGGGACAATGGGCCTAGTGAGAAGGAGGAATTGAAGGATATCCTTATTGGGCGGGAAATTGTGTTAGGGAAATGGATGGGATTGAAGGCCGATAAATCTTCGGGGCCTGATTGTCTGCATCCCAGAGTACTTAAGGAAGTGGCCATAGAAATAGTGGATGCATTGGTGATCATTTTCCAACAGTCTATCGACTCTGGATCAGTTCCTATGGACGGGAGGGCAGCTAATGTAACACCACTTTTTAAAACAGGAGGGAGAGAGAAAACGGGTAATTATATACCGGTTAGTCTGACATCAGTAGTGGGGAAAATGTTGGAATCAATTATTAAAGATGAAATAGCAGCGGTCCAAGTCAGCATGGATTTATGAAAGGGAAATCATGCTTGATGAAACTTCTGGAATTTTTTGAGGATATAACTAGCAGAGTGGACAAGGGAGAACCAGTGGATGTGGTGTATTTGGACTTTCAAAAGGCTTTTGACAATGTCCCGCACAAGAGATCGGTGTGCAAATTCAAAGCACATGGTATTGGGGGTAATGTACTGATGTGGATAGAGAACTGGTTGGCAGACAGGAAGCAGAGAGTCTGAATAAACGGGTCCTTTTCAGAATGGCAGGCAGTGACTAGTGGGGTGCCGCAGGGTTCAGTGCTGGGACCCCAGCTTTTTACAATATACATCAATGATTTAGATGAAGGAATTGAGTGTAATATCTCCAAGTTTGCAGATGACACCAAGCTGGGTGGCAGTGTGAGCTGTGAGGAGGATGCTAAGAGGCTGCAGGGTGACTTGGACAGGTTAGGTGAGTGCGCTAATGCATGGCAGATGCAATATAATGTGGATAAATGCGTGGTTATCCACTTTGGTGGCAAAAACAAAGGCAGAATATTATCTAAATCGTGGCAGATTAGGAAAAGGGGGGGGGGGGGGGTGCAACGAGACCTGGGTGTCATGGTTCATCAGTTATTCAAAGTTGGCATGCAGGTAGAGCAGGCGGTGAAGAAGGCAAATGGTATGTTGGCCTTCATAGCTAGGGGATTTGAGTATAGGAGCAGGGAGGTCTTACTGCAGTTATACAGGGCCTTGGTGAGGCCTCACCTGGAATATTGTGTTCAGTTTTGGACTCCTAATCTGAGGAAGGACATTCTTGCTATTGAGCGAGTGCAGCGAAGGTTCACCAGACTGATTCCCGGGATGGCTGGACTGACATATGAGGAGAGATTGGATCAATTGGGCCTTTATACACTGGAGTTTAGAAGGATGAGAGGGGATCTCATAGAAACATAAGATTCTAACGGGACGGGACAGGATAGATCGAGGAAGATTGTTCCTGATGTTGGGGAAGTCCAGAGCCAGGGGACACAGTCTTAGGATAAGGGGTAGATAATTTAGGACTGAGATGAGGAGAAACTTCTTCACTGAGAGTTGTTAACCTGTGGAATTCCCTACCGCAGAGAGTTGTTGATGCCAGTTCATTGGATATATTCAAGAGGGAGTTAGATATGGCTCTTACGGCTAAAGGTATCAAGGGGCATAGAGAGAAAGCAGGAAAGGAGTACTGAGGGAATGATCAGCCATGATCTTATTGAATAGTGGTGCAGACTCGAAGGGCCGAATGGCCTACTCCTGCACCTATTTTCTATGTTTTTATGTTTCTATGCTTTTCCTCACTCTGGACGGTCGTGGCCCAGGGATTCCCAGGTGTCGGTGGGGATGTTTTATTTTTTCAAGGAAACTTTGAGGGTATTGTGAAGCATTTCCTCTGCCCACCTATGGCTTGCTTGCCGTGTTGGAGCTCAGAGTAGAGCGTTTGTTTTGGCAGTCTCGTGTCAGGCATGCGGACGATGTGGCCCGTCCAGCGGAGTTGTCTGTCCTTGTTGACAGTTGGCTCTCAAGGTATTGTAAATGGTCCACATGGTCCAAGGTTCGTCGTGGATTTTGATGGCCGGGGGGGCAGTGCTGTGCGGAGGGGGCAGGTTGATAGAGGACCTTTGTCTTATGGACGTTTAGTATGAGGCCTATGCTCTCGTACGCCTCAGTGAAGGTGTTGACGATGGCTTGGAGTTCGGCCTCAGAGAGTGTGCGCAGACGCAGGCTTCGTCTGTGTACTGTAGTTCGATAAGAGAAGACAGGACGACCTTGGATCTGGCCTGGAGGCGACGGAGGTTGAAAAGATTCCCATTTGTCCTGTAATTTTGCTCCACTCCAGCGGGAAGCTTGCCGAGGGTGAGATGGAGCATTGCAGCAGGGAAGATCGAGAAGAGCATTGGTGCGATGACACAGCCTTGCTTGACCCCGGTCTGAACGTGGAATGGGTCTGTGATGGATCCGTTGGTCAAGATCACAGCTTGCATGTCATCGTGGAGCAGGTGGAGAATGGTGACAAACTTTTGAGGGCAGCCGAATCTGAGGAGGACGCTTCATAACCCCTTACGGTTGAGTGTCCAAGGCTTTTGTGAGGTCGAAGAAGGCCATGTACAGGGGTTGGTGCTGTTCCTTGCATTTCTCTTGTAGCTGCCGCACAGTGAAGTTCATGTCCATTGTGCCCCTTAGTGGGCAGAATTCGCATTGCGACTCTGGGAGGAGCTTTTCAGCCACAGGAAGACGATGATTCAGGGAGGATTCTTGCGATGACTTCCCCGGCGGTCGACAAGTCTGCGGTAACTACAGACTTCCCCTCTGTAGTTACCGCAGTCGGACTTGGCACCTTTCTTGAAGATGGACACGATTACAGCATCTCAGATTTCCTGACAGGATTTCCTCCTTCCAGATAAGAGATGAGGTCATGGATCCGTGCCAGTAGCTTCTCCACCTTGTTTTGGTGCTTCGGCGAGGATTCCATCTGCTCCTGATGACTACTTGTTCTTCAGTAGTCGGATGGCTTTTTCAACCTCATGCCGGGCCGGGGTTGTGCTGAGATGGTGGCAGGTGGCATGCTGTAGGACGGAGTCAAGGACACTCACATCGAAGATAGAGTCTCGGTTAAGGGGATCCTCGAAATGCTCTTTCCATAGGGCACTGACTGCCTCTCTGTCCTTGATGATCACCTCTCCGTTCTTGGCCAGTAGTGGTCGGGCCTTGGGTGCTTGGGCCGTAGGTTGTCTTGATTGTGCTGAAGAATGGTTGTCGGCTAGCTGCTGGATTTTTTTGAGCTTTCTCCATCCACCATCTGTTCCTTAGGTCAAGGATTTTCTGTTGGACCTCGGCCTTCAGACGTCTGTAGAGCTGCTTTCTTGCCAATCCCAAAATCCAGCTCTGTGCTTCAATCTTCGAAATCTTCTGGTAACAGTTCAATCTATTTCACACTGGAAGCAATCTTTTTTTTTCTCTGGTCAACGGAGTACCTGACATGCATGGAAAACCGTCAGACACTTAACAGTTTCCAATTAAAGTAATGAGCAATTTACATAAGCAGTTTCTGTTTTTTTGTTATGGAGCGAACGCTTACGGACATACCCCACTTGCTTAAACCAGAGAATTTACCGCAGCTTAGAAAGAGCCATGACTGAAGTTTGAAGCTAGGCTGGGTAACACCACCGAACACTGCTGAGCTTCTTGCTAATGCTTCATAGAAAAAAGAACATAGAACATAGAAAATAGGTGCAGGAGTAGGCTATTCGGCCCTTCGAGCCTGCACCGCCATTCAATAAGTTCATGGCTGATCATTCACCTCAGTACCCCTTTCCTGCTTTCTCTCCATACCCCTTGATCCCTTTAGCCATAATGGCACAAGATGACACAATTTCCCGCCTAATAAGGATATACTTCAGTTCCTCCTTCTCACTAGACCCTCGGGTCCCTCGTACCTCCGGAAGGTTATTTGTGTCTTCCTTCGTGAACCAAAGTATTTGTTCAATTGGTCTGCCATTTCTTTGTTCCCCATTATAATTTCACCTGAGTCCGCCTGCAAGAGACCTACGTTTGTCTTCACTAATCTTTTTCTCTTCACATATCTATAGAAGTTTTTGCAGTTTGTTTTTATGTTCCCGGCAAGCTTCCTCTCGTACTCTATTTTCCCCCTCCTAATTAAACCCTTTGTCCTCCTCTGCTGAACTCTAAATTTCTCCCAGTCCTCAGGTTTGCTGCTTTTTCTGGCCAATTTATATGCCTCTTCCTTGGATCTAACACTATCCTTAATTTCCCTTGTTAGCCACGGTTGAGCCACCTTCCCTGTTTTGTTTTTACTCCAGACAGGGATGTACACTTGAAGTTCATCCATGTAATCTATAAATGTTTGCCATTGCCTATCCACCGTCAACCCTTTATGTATCCTTTGCCAGTCTATTTTAGCCAATTCACGCCTCATGCCGTCGAAGTTAGGTTTCCTTAAGTTCAGGACCTTAGTTTCTGAATTAACTGTGTCACTCTCCATCTTAATAAAGAATTCTACCATATTATGGTCACTCTTCCCCAAGGGGCCTCGCACAACAAGACTGCTAATTAGTCCCTTCTCATTACACATCACCCAGTCAAGGATGGCCAGCTCTCTGGTTGGTTCCTCGACATATTGGTCAAGAAAACCATCCCTAATACACTCTAGGAAATCCTCCTCCACTGCATTGCTACCAGTTTGGTTAGCCCAATCTATAAGTAAATTAAAGTCGCCCATGATAACTGCTGTACCTTTATTGCATACATCCCTTATTTCCTGTTTGATGCTGTCCCCAACCTCACTACTACTGTTTGGAGGACTGTACACAACTCCCACCAGTGTTTTCTGCCCTTTGGTATTCCGTAGCTCCACCCATACCGATTCCACATCATCCAAGCCAATGTCCTTCCTTACTATTGCATTAATTACCTCGTTAACCAGCAACGCCACCCCGTCTCCTTTTCCTTTCTGTCTATCTTTCCTAAATGTTGAATACCCCTGGATGTTGAGTTCCCAGCCTTGGTCACCCTGGAGCCATGTCTCTGTGATGCCAATTACATCATATCCATTAACTGTTATCTGCGTAGTTAATTCGTCCACCTTATTCCGAATACTCCTCGCATTGAGACACAGAGCCTTCAAGCTTGTCTTTTTTAACACACTTTGCCTCTTTAGAATTTTGCTGCAATGTGGCCCTTTTTGTTTTTTGCCTTGGGTTTCTCTGCCCTCCACTTTTACTATTCTCCTTTCTATCTTTTGCCTCTGTCTCCCTTTTATTTCCCTCTGCCTCCCTGCATGGGTTCCTATCCCCCTGCCATATTAATTTAACTCCTCGCCAACAGCACTAGCAAACACTCCCCCGAGGACATTGGTTCCGGTCCTGCTTAGGTGCAGACCATCTGGTTTGTACTGGTCCCACCTCCCCCAGAATCGGTTCCAATGCCCCAGGAATTTGAATCCCTCCCTTCTGCACCACTCCTCAAGCCACGTATTCATCTGAGCTATCCTGCGATTCCTACTCTGACTAGCACGTGGCACTGGTAGCAATCTTGAGATTACTACTTTTGAGGTCCTACTTTTTAAATTTAGCTCCTAGCTCCCTAAATTCGTCTCATAGGACTTCATCCCATTTTTTTACCTATATCGTTGGTACCTATATGCACCACGACAACTGGCTGTTCACCCTCCCTTTTCAGAATGTCCTGCACCCGCTCTGAGATATCCTTGACCCTTGCACCAGGGAGGCAACATACCATCCTGGAGTCTCGGTTGCGGCCGCAGAAATACCTATCTATTCCCCTTACAATTGAAGCCCCTATCACTATCACTCTTGCACTCTTTTTCCTGCCCTCCTGTGCAGCAGAGCCAGCCATGGTGCCATGAACTTAGCTGCTCTTGCCCTCCCCTGATGAGTCATCCCCCTCAACAGTACCCAAAGCGGTGTATCTGTTTTGCAGGGGGATGACCGCAGGGGACCCCTGCACTACCTTCCTTGCTCTACTCTTCCTGTTGGTCACCCATTCCCTATCTGGCTGTGTACCCTTTACCTGCGGTGTGACCAGCTCACTAAATGTGCTATTCACATCATTCTCAGCATCGTGGATGCTCCAGAGTTCATCCACCCACAGCTCCAGTGCCGTAATGCGGTCCGTCAGGATCTGCAGGCGGATGCACTTCCCGCACACGTAGTCATCAGGGACACCAGAAGCGTCCCTGACTTCCCACATAGGAGCATAACACGTGTCCGAGCTCTCCTGCCATGACTTAACCCTTAGATACACTTAAATTGGCAACAACAATGTTAAAAAGTTCCTTATTGATATAAAAAGAAAAAGAAAAACTACTTACCAATCACCAGCCAATCACTTACCCCCTTGGCTGTGACGTCACCTTTCGTTTTCTTTCTACTTCTTTTTTGCCTTCTCCCTGTAGCTGCACAAGCTGGGCCTTTATAGGCCTCTGCCGATCCCCGGACTCACGCCTCAGCGACCACGAACTCCCGCTGCCTCTCACGGCCTGTATAGGCCTCGGACGCTCCCCGGACTCACGCCTCAGCGACCACGAACTCCCGCTGCCTCTCGCGGCCTTTATAGGCCTCTGCCGATCCCCATACTCGTGCCTCAGCGACCACGAACTCCTGCTGCCTCTCGCGGCCTTTATAGGCCTCTGCCGATCCCCGTACTCATGCCTCAGCGACCACGAACTCCTGCTGCCTCTCGCGGCCTGTATCGGCCTCGGACGCTCCCCGGACTCACGCCTCAGCGACCACGAACTCCTGCTGCCTCTCGCGGCCTGTATAGGCCTCGGACGTTCCCCGGACTCACGCCTCAGCGACCACGAACTCCCGCTGCCTCTATCGGCCTCGGACGCTCCCCGGACTCACGCCTCAGCGACCATGAACTTCCACTGCCTCTTGCGGCCTTTATTGGCCTCGGACGTTCCCCGGACTCACGCCTTAGCGACCACGAACTCCCGTTGCCTCTCGCGGCCTTTATAGGCCTCGGACGCTCCCCGGACTCACGCCTCAGCGACCACAAACTCCCGCTGCCTCTCGCGGCCTTTATAGGCCTCTGCCGATCCCCGTACTCACACCTCAGCGACCATGGGCTCCCGCTGCCTCTCGCGGCCTTTTTAGGCCTCTGCCGATCCCCAGACTCACGCCTCAGCGACCACGAACACCCACTGCCTCAGCCTGGACCATCCACAACCTCTCTGTTAGGCAGGTGAATCATCAGCAACACCCTGGGGTACTGTGGACTTGATGCCTCGTGTTATGTATCTGGACTTGTATATACTCTACAGCCACCAGAGAGCTCATTCCCCAGAGTCCCAAGGGATTTCATAATCCCTTGGGAGCACAGGTATTTAACAAGTCTTCACAGGTTGGAGAGGCACTCTGGAGACCTGCAATAAAAGACCAAGGTCATACTTTACTTTGAGCTCACAGCGTTCAGTCTGACTCTTTCTCCATACACTACACCTCGGAGTCAGCTATAGAGGATCTACTCAGTCCCAATCTATTGGATCGCCATCTACCAGTTTGCAAGGAAAATAATTCCAACACTAAGCATTGTGTATGTTTTATTTCAGTGATTCAAGCTTCCTGTTTGAAAATCAGTAAAATGAGATTGGTACAAAAAAACATCGGCACTTTGAAAATTTACTTGTCAACCTTCAGAGAGCTCCAATCTTCCACCAAGTGCAATGCTCTTTGGCACGAAGGACACAATCTGAGTATGTTTACTTTTCGTATTTTCCATTTGTTATGCTTCATTGAGCTATTTGTATGTAAATAAAGTTATTAGTGGGTTTGGTCTGTGAATCCCTGGTCTGTGTAATAATATCCACCATGTTGAGGAGAATTTAGTAGCGTAATGTGAGACTTGATTTACTCCAGAGAATAGACGATGGCAAGTGAGTTAACTGTTATCCCTTAGTCTGCACTTATGCAAGGGTACAGTGTAAGCAGAAAATTAAGCTTCTCTCTCGATCGTAGGGAACGTTGATTCACTTATGACTGCAGTGATGCAAGAGAAGATCTCTAAATCGCTACACTCCTCATCTTTCTTGGGCTAGAACCTGCACTTTTTTTGCATGCTTAACGCCCATTTTACCGCTGAAATGACGTATAACGCCCAGATATTGCCCATTTAGCCACAAAATGGAAACGGACGCCATTTTTAGGAAACTTATCACCGAGCATTACTTTCCCCACATGCTTGACGCTGGGAAAAAATATTACCGTCCGGCCACTTTTTTTGGGCGGAATCATCAGACTGGGCGAAATCAACGTGCATAATATCTCCCAGCGTTAATTTCCGCACTGATCTAAAGCCGAGATTCAATAATACCGCCCACCCACTTTTTTTTGTCGTAACGAGCATATTTACCGAAACTAACGCCCAGTGTCAATTTCACCACCTTGCACACATATCGATCTCCCAAAAAAACACCCACAAAAACTGGAACTGTTCTGAATGAACGCCAGTGGTGTGGCTGGCATTTTTTTAAATCCCACTCTTATGTGAGGAGCTGATATCTGAACGATTTGCCTGAAAGAGGCAAACTGCTGTGTGTGTGCAGCTCAAACATCAATGGTGCCCATCACCTTGATGCCAGTTAAAGTTTATGTCGATTGATGTTAAGTTGTATTTATGTTAAGGAATCACCAATGTGTAATGGTGCAGCTATCTGAGACAATGCGCAACAAGGTTATGTTCAAAAACAAAAATTTTATACCAACATTGGTCTGAAATCATAAGTATCACAGGCAATAACACCCAACCCCGCCCACACCCCACTTTTTACAACATTGACATAAATCACATGTTCAACATATCCAGCAACACAGAATACAAAGGCAAAGCAGGAGCATGGCTCCCTCTCCCCATACATTACAACAAATTGCATACACCCAGATGGAGATATAACACAGCCATCACCTGCGGACATGCACCTCACTTTCCTTCCCCCCTCCCCTTCTTCGCCCCTCCTCTACCCTTTCCCCTCCTTGCTCCATGGCGCCTGGACGAGGAGCTCCTCAGGCGGTGCCTCATTGGGGGGGCGGGGGGGATGAAGGCAGATGCAGTCATTGGATGGGTACAGGAGCGGGGGGTGCCAAGGGGGTAACATTCTCTGATGCAGAAGCTGGATCTTGGTCCTTGCTCTCATCGGTCGTTCGCAGTGGTGGTGCGGAACCTAGGGGTGGAGTGCCACGTTCAGGGACCACTGGGAGGTCCGTGCCAGCAGTGTTCCTGGCTATCGCCTTCAGAGTCTCCGCCATTCGTGGAATGTACTCGGTCATGGTGCCGGAGATGGTGGCCAGCTGTCGGGATATGCCCCCCAATGCTTCGATGAGCTGGTTACCAATGTCTACAGTCCTCCTGGACAACTGTACCATCTCTCCGCTGTCATGTGGCACTCATGGAACAGACCTGCCACGCCCACGGGACCTCCGCGGGGTCAGTGCCGTCCTGGGGACAAATGGGGTGCCCTGTGGCGAGATGCTTGGGGCCGGTCCCTCCAGAGTGGAGGTGGAAATGACCGGAGGACCACTAGATGGCCTTGGGGTGGAATGGCTTCTGGAGCGTGGTGATGCAGGTTCCTTGAAGTCCGCGCTCTCATCCGTGGAGAACAGACCCAGCGGATTGACGGGTGAGAATCAGAGCTCCTCAGCACCAGGTGTAGGATCGTCCACCGACCCCTGCCCCGCACCCCACCTTCTGGCCTCTGGGGCCGTGCTGCTGGCTGAGCTTCAAAACACAAATGGGGTTATTAGAGGAGAAGGGGGTGCTAGGGTGACAAGGTGAGTCCAGCGCTACACACAGCATATGTACGACAAAAGCACCACTGCTCTCAAAATCATCGCAGACATCACATTTCATGACCATCAACACATTTGCATTGCAATGATTTTCATTAGGCCAGCATTATTTCTAGGACAATTTTAGAAATCATCTATCATATATGATTGTTCGGATATGAGTGGGTGTGGCATCTATTGACTTTACATGATGCAATGGTGTAAACTTTACTCACGTGGCATCACTTCAGGGTCTGCAGATGCATCTGTGGCTGTCCGGGGATGCTTTCCCACGAGTGTGAACACCCGCTCCTCCAACTCAGTGATGTCGCTGGGGACTGGTGGCCCCCCACCCGTTCACCTCTGCAAAGACCTCATCGTCGATAGCTTCTTCTGTAAAAGGTGACAGGACGACATGGCATGAGATCATTGCTAGGTACTGTCACAGGCATTGATACAACACATAATAATCATGATTACATCTGTCAGTTATGATAATTATCATTCTTTACCTAAAGATGTACACCGTGACTGCAGGCTTTGAGTAAAACATTCCCGGTAAAAGTGAAAGACCTCATATCTGATGATAGTCACTCATGGCTGTTCCAAATCAAATTATATAAATATATAAGTACATGTAAATAAATGTAATACTTACTCTTGCGGATCCCACAAGGTCGTTCCATCGTTTGTGGCATTGGTTGCCCTCACACACCTCATTGGTTGCAGACGAGACCACCTCAGCTATCTCAGTCCTAATCTTCTGGTAGGCTCTTGGGGTGGGCTTCCCACGCCGTCACTGTTTCAAATCATCCCAGCATAACGCGACTTCCTGCAGGAGGGAGGCATTTGCCTCATCAGAGAACCTCCTGGCTCTTTTGTACCCTCCCACCTCACTGCTCTCTCCAGCGTCAGTCTCCACAGCGTGCTGTGATGCCTCCTCCTCTCTCTCCATTATAGGCCAAATTTAGTCAAATATGTGGCTGGTAACAGCTACTTTTTGTTTGCCTACTTGCTGTGAAGCTCCAAAGTCTCCCTCCTTCCTCCCAAAGCAGCCACACCACACCCAACCACACCTTCAGTCCCTCTGAGCTCCCTCTCTCTCTCTATCCTCTTCTGCGCATATCATGGTGACCATTGACCTCCAGAATCGTGGGACTCGAGCGTTGCCATGCCATTGCTAAGGACGGCCACACTTTACAGCAGAAGGTCAAAAAATTTAACACTACCGCCCATTTTATATCGCTCGCGGTAACGCCCATTTTCAAAAGTGGAAACTAGGTTCTTTGAAAATGGGCGAGAAGCCGGCAATCTGAAAACCCTTTAACACCCATGCATTTTTGGGTGATAACCACAAAAGTACAGGTTCTAGCCCCAAGAACCTGTGTCTCAACGACTGCATGCGGCAAAGTATTTCATGCTCCACCAACTCTCGATAAAGACATTTCTCTAATTCTCTGTCCTTCCTTTCTGAGTAACAATTTTAAATTAATGACCTCTTGCCACTTACTCCCAAACCAAAGAATATAGCCTTTTCTTATTCATCTTGTCAAATAACCCTATTTTGAAAACCTCTATTAAATCTCCTCTTCGACTTATCCACTTCACTGGATGTGGGTCGCTGGCAAGGCCAGCATTTATTGCCCATGAGAAGGTGGTCGTGAGCCACCTTCTTGAACCACTGCAGTACATTGTAGCAGTTTTTTTGATATGACTGAATGGCTTGCTAGTGGCCATTTCAGAGGGCAGTGAAGAGTCATTGCTGTGGGTCTGGAGTCACATATAGGCCAGCCCAGTTAAGGATGGCAGATTTCCTTCCCTAAAAAGGACATTAGTGAACCAGTTAGGTTTTTACAACAATGCAGTAGTTTCATGGTCACCCTGAAAAAAGAAGCACAAAGAAAGTTGGTTGTGGTTGTTGAAGGTCAATCATCTCAGCACCAGGACATCGCTGCAGGAGTTCCTCAGGGTTAGGGCAGGCAGTGTCCAAGACCCAACCATCTTCAGCTGCTTCATCAATGACCTTCCCTCCATCATGAAGTAGGGATGTTTGATGAGACTGCCCAGTGTTCAGTGCCATTCGCAACTCCTCAGATAATGAAGCAGTCCATGCCCGCATGCAGGGAAGACCTGGATGACATTCAGGCTTGGGCTGATCAGTGGCAAGTAACATTCATGCCACACAATTACCAGGCAATGACTATTTCCAACAAGTGAAAGTCTAACCACCGCTCCTTGACATTCAACAGCATTAACATCGCTGAATCCCCAACCTTCAACATCCTGGGGGTTACCATTGACCAGCCACAAATACTATGGATACAAGAGCAGGTCAGAAACTGGATATTCTGTGGTGAGTGTCTCACCGCCTGACCACCTTCAAGGCACAAGTCAAGAGTGTGATGGAATACTCTCCACTTGCCTCAATGAGTGCAGCTCCAACAGTTCCCGATGTTGGGGAAGCCCAGAACCAGGGGACAGAGTCTTAGGATAAGGGGCAGGCCATTTAGGACTGAGCTGAGGAGAAACTTCTTCACTCAGAGAGTTGTTAACCTGTGGAATTCCCTGCCGCAGAGAGTTGTTGATGTCAGTTCATTGGATATATTCAAGAGGGAGTTAGATATGGCCCTTACGGTTAAGGAGATCAAGGGGTATGGAGAGAAAGCAGGAAAGGGGTACTGCAGGAATGATCAGCCATGATCTTATCGAATGGCTCGAAGGGCAGAATGGCCTACTCCTGCACCTATTTTCTATGTTTCTATGTAACACTCAAGAATCTGTTGGGATGGACCAGAATTTATTGTCCACCTCTAGTTACCCTGAGAAGGTGATGGTGGGCCGTCTTTGTTTAGCTTGCCAGGTCTAACTGTCCATGGAAAACTGAATCAACTGTGATTTTTACAACTGGTTTTATTTTTGAAAAATGCAAGTCTTGGTGTTGTCTTACAATAGGTCAGTGCAATTCTAATACAGTGGCAAAGACAGCAACAATATTAACTAACATCATTAGCTAACTTTTACAATCAGGCATGGTGAAAGGTTCAATAATGAAATTGACAGCTTCTTGAGCCAATAGGAAGTAGATGAATAAATGCTCAGCACCAAAAGAGAAAGGAGATGAAAATGATAAGTAGGTTTCAAATATGAATTTTGCCAATGCATCGTAAAAGGGTAACCTCCTCAGAAAGGCTAACAAAGTCCTTACATTTTGAACAGACTCAATTGTGGGTTTACCATACAGTATGAAAACTAATATTTCCTTTAAAGAGGAGTGAACAAGACATAACTGAAGTGTAATCTAATCACAGGTTCAGATCACATCAGATCACCTGCCTTCCTGTAACGTCGAATGTAGTCTCCCTGTTCTCCTTTCTCGCACTCTCTTATCTGCTCCTTGCAGTGGCTGACTGCTGCTCGCTCCTTTGATCCCCGCTGCTGGTGTGGTGCTCCCTCACCGGGTGGGTCATTGGGAAAATGCTGGAGTCCATTATTAAGGAAGCAGTAGCGGGACATTTGGAAAAGCATAATTCAATCAAGCAGAGTCAGCATGGTTTTATGAAAGGGAAATCATGTTTGACAAATTTGCTGGAGTTCTTTGAGGATGTAACGAGCAGGGTGGATAAGGGGGAACCAGTGGATGTGGTGTATTTGGATTTCTAGAAGGCATTCGATAAGGTGCCACATAAAAGGTTACTGCACAAGATAAAAGTTCATGGGGTGGGAGTAATATATTAGCATGGATAGAGGATTGGCTAACTAACAGAAAACGGAGAGTCGGGATAAATGGGTAATTTTCCAGTTGGCAAACAGTAACTAGAGGGGTGCCACAGGGATCGGTGCTGGGTCCTCAACTATTTGCAATCTATATTAATGACTTGGATGAAGGGACCAAGTGCAATGTAGCCAAGTTTGCTGATGATACAAAGATGGGTGGAAAAGCAAATTGTGAGGAGAACACAAAAAATCTGCAAAGGGATATAGACAGGCTAAGTGAGTGGGCAAAAATTTGGCACATGGAGTATAATGTGAGGTTATCCACTTTGGCAGAAAAAAATGGAAAAGCAAATTATAATTTAAATGGAGAAAAATTGCAAAGTGCTGCAGTACAGAGGGACCCGGGGGTCCTTGTGCATGAAACACAAAAAGTTAGTATGCAGGTACAGCAAGTAATCAGGAAGGCAAATGGAATGTTGGCCTTTATTGCAAGTCAGATAGAGTATAAAAGCAGAGAAGTCCTGCTACAACTGTACAGGTGAGATCATATCTGCAGTACTGCATACAGTTTTGGTCTCCGTATTTAACGAAGGATATACTTGCGTTGGAGCCTGTTCAGAGAAGGTTTACTAGGTTGATTCTGGAGATGAGGGGGTTGACTTCTGAAGATAGGTTGAGTAGGTTGGGCCTTTACACATTGGAGTTGAGGAGAATGAGAGGTAATCTTATCAAAACATAAGATAATGAGAGGGCTCGACAAGGTGGATGCAGAGAGGATATTTCTACTCATAGGGGAAACTAAAACGAGGGAACATATTATGGGCCCAAGATTCAACTGGATTTGCTTCTATTTTTTTTTGGAGCAACTAGTTTTTTTTTTGGAGTATCCTAGAAATTGCAATTCTCTACATTTAGTGTGCTCCAGTTCCAGTAAGTTAGTTTAGTTTTGTTTTAGTTCAGTTTTTTTTCCAAAAGGGGGCGTGTCCAGCCACTTATGCATGTTTTGCAAGTTTAGACTGCGAAAGGTTATTCCAAACTAACTTAGAATGGAGTAAGTGTCCACTTTTGTATGCCACGAAAAACCTTGTGTAGAGTTAAGAAATCAGCGCAGCTAGCCAGAGATGAAGGAGTGGCGGGGGGGGGTGGGGGGCATAGGGGTGCTGGCTGGGGAAGGGAAGAGAGAGCACTAAACACTTTTATTTAAAAAAATAAAGAACCATCGTAAATAATAAATGATAAATCATTCAATAAATCAATAAATAAGAAATTAAAAGTTCCGACCTCACCTACCCATTCGGGAGCACCAGGAGCCCTCCAGCAGTGCATACAGCAGCAAGCACACGCACGCACCTGCTGGCGGTCTTTTAGGCGCAGGGCTGTAGCTCCACACCCGGCTGTTGCTGCTACACTGCGCCGAGGCCACAGGAGGCCTCATGAAAGTCGAGAATAGCAAGGTAGGAAAGAGGTGTGCTTTTTATTCCAGGAAATCAGCAGATCTCTGAGAGGTGCGCCATTCTAAGCCTCAACTGAAACTTGGGCCCAAATTCTCAGAGTAAGTGGCCGCCCATTTAAAACTGAGAGGAGGAGGAATTTCTTCTCTGAGGGTTGTAAATTGGTGGAATTCTCTGCCCCAGAGAGCTGTGGAGGCTGGCTCATTGAATATATTTAAGGCGGAGATAGAGAGATTTTTGAGTGATAAGGGAATAAAGGTTTATGAGGAGTGGGCAGGGAAGTGGAGCGGAGTCCATGATCAGATCAGCCATGATCTTATTAAGTGGTGGAGCAGGCTCGATGGGCCAAATGGCCTACTCCTGCTCCTATTTCTTATGTTCTATTTGAAAGCAGGAAAGGGGTACTGATCAGCCATGATCTTATTGAATTGCGGTGCAGGCTCGAAGGGCTGAATGGCCCACTCCTGCACCTATTTTCTATGTTCTATGTTCTAAAGCTGTTAAAGTGATTTGAACTAATTAGACGATTACCTTGAAATCACTCTAGAATCGGATTATAATGCACTAATTTGTTGATATAAACCTGCGCAGTTATTTCGTCCACCTTATTATGAATACTCCTCGCATTGAGGCATAGAGCCTTCAGGCTTGTCTTTTTAAAACACTTTGCCCCTTTAGAATTTTGCTGTAATGTGGCCCTTTTTGCTTTTAGCCTTGGGTTTCTCTGCCCTCCATTTTACTTTTCTTCTTTCTATCTTTTGCTTCTGCCCCCATTCTACTTCCCTCTGTCTCCCTGCATAGGTTCCCATCCCCCTGCCATATTAGTTAACCCCTCCCCAACAGCACTAGCGAACACTCCCCCTAGGACATTGGTTCCGGTCCTGCCCAGGTGCAGACCATCTGGTTTGTACTGGTCCCACCTCCCCCAGAACCGGTTCCAATGTCCCAGGAATTTGATCCCTCCCTTCTGCACCAGTCCTCAAGCCATGTATTCATCTGAGCTATCCTGCAATTCCAACTCTGACTATTGACTCTGGATCAGTTCCTATGGACTGGAGGGTAGCTAATGTAACACCACTTTTTAAGAAAGGAGGGATAGAGAAAATGGGTAATTATAGACTGGTTAGCCTGATGTCTACAGTGAGGAAAATGTTGAAATCAATTATTAAAGATGAAATAGCAGCGCATTTGGAAAAAAGTGACAGGATCGGTCCAAGTCAGCATGGATTTATGAAAGGGAAATCATGCTCGATAAATTTTCTAGAATTTTTTGAGGCTGGTTAAAGAGGAGATTAATGCAATAGTTAGGAAAGACATTAGCTTGGATAATGTGGAATCTATATGGGTAGAGCTGCAGAACACCAAAGGGCAAAAAACGTTAGTGGGAGTTGTGTACAGACCTCCAAACAGTAGTAGTGATGTTGGGGAGGGCATCAAACAGGAAATTAGGGGTGCATGCAATAAAGGTGCAGCAGTTATCATGGGTGACTTTAATATGCACATAGATTGGGCGAGCCAAACTGGAAGCAATACGGTGGAGGAGGATTTCCTGGAGTGCATAAGGGATGGTTTTCTAGACCAATATGTCGAGGAACCAACTAGGGGGGAGGCCATCTTAGACTGGGTGTTGTGTAATGAAAGAGGATTAATTAGCAATCTCATTGTGCGAGGCCCCTTGGGGAAGAGTGACCATAATATGGTGGAATTCTGCATTAGGATGGAGAATGAAACAGTTAATTCAGAGACCATGGTCCAGAACTTAAAGAAGGGTAACTTTGAAGGTATGAGGCGTGAATTGGCTAGGATAGATTGGCAAATGATACTTAAGGGGTTGACTGTGGATGGGCAATGGCAGACAGTTAGAGACCGCATGGATGAACTACAACAATTGTACATTCCTGTCTGGCGTAAAAATAAAAAAGGGAAGGTGGCTCAACCGTGGCTATCAAAGGAAATCAGGGATAGTATTAAAGCCAAGGAAGTGGCATACAAATTGGCCAGAAATAGCAGCGAACCCGGGGACTGGGAGAAATTTAGAACTCAGCAGAGGAGGACAAAGGGTTTGATTAGGGCAGGGAAAATGGAGTACGAGAAGAAGCTTGCAGGGAACATTAAGGCGGATTGCAAAAGTTTCTATAGGTATGTCAAGAGAAAAAGGTTAGTAAAGACAAACGTAGGTCCCCTGCAGTCAGAATCAGGGGAAGTCATAATGGGGAACAAAGAAATGGCAGACCAATTGAACAAGTACTTTGGTTCGGTATTCACTAAGGAGGACACCAACAACCTTCCGGATATAAAAGGGGTCAGAGGGTCTAGTAAGGAGGAGGAACTGAGGGAAATCTTTATTAGTCGGGAAATTGTGTTGGAGAAATTGATGGGATTGAAGGCCGATAAATCCCCAGGGCCTGATGGACTGCATCCCAGAGTACTTAAGGAGGTGGCCTTGGAAATAGTGGATGCATTGACAGTCATTTTCCAACATTCCATTGACTCTGGATCAGTTCCTATGGAGTGGAGGGTAGCCAATGTAACCCCACTTTTTAAAAAAGGAGGGAGAGAGAAAACAGGGAATTATAGACCGGTCAGCCTGACCTCAGTAGTGGGTAAAATGATGGAATCAATTATTAAGGATGTCATAGCAGCGCATTTGGAAAATGGTGACATGATAGGTCCAAGTCAGCATGGATTTGTGAAAGGGAAATCATGCTTGACAAACCTTCTGGAATTTTTTGAGGATGTTTCCAGTAAAGTGGACGCGGGAGAACCAGTTGATGTGGTATATTTGAAAGACTTTCAGAAGGCTTTCAACAAGGTCCCACACAAGAGATTAATGTGCAAAGTTAAAGCACATGGGATTGGGGGTAGTGTGCTGACGTGGATTGAGAACTGGTTGTCAGACAGGAAGCAAAGAGTAGGAGTAAATGGGTACTTTTCAGAATGGCAGGCAGTGACTCGTGGGGTACCGCAAGGTTCTGTGCTGGGGCCCCAGCTGTTTACATTGTACATTAATGATTTAGACGAGGGGATTAAATGTAGTATCTCCAAATTTGCAGATGACACTAAGTTGGGTGGCAGTGTGAGCTGCGAGGAGGATGCTATGAGGCTGCAGAGTGACTTGGATAGGTTAGGTGAGTGGGCAAATGCATGGCAGATGAAGTATAATGTGGATAAATGTGAGGTTATCCACTTTGGTGGTAAAAACAGAGAGACAGACTATTATCTGAATGGTGACAGATTAGGAAAAGGGGAGGAGCAACGAGACCTGGGTGTCATGGTACATCAGTCATTGAAGGTTGGCATGCAGGTACAGCAGGCGGTTAAGAAAGCAAATGGCATGTTGGCCTTCATAGCGAGGGGATTGGAGTACAGGGGCAGGGAGGTGTTGCTAGTTATACAGGGCCTTGGTGAGGCCACACCTGGAGTATTGTGTACAGTTTTGGTCTCCTAACTTGAGGAAGGACATTCTTGCTATTGAGGGAGTGCAGCGAAGATTCACCAGACTGATTCACGGGATGGTGGGACTGACCTATCAAGAAAGACTGGATCAACTGGGCTTGTATTCACTGGAGTTCAGAAGAATGAGAGAGGACCTCATAGAAACATTTAAAATTCTGACGGGTTTAGACAGGTTAGATGCAGGAAGAATGTTCCCAATGTTGGGGAAGTCCAGAACCAGGGGTCACAGTCTAAGGATAAGGGGTAAGCCATTTAGCACCGAGATGAGGAGAAACTTCTTCACCCAGAGAGTGGTGAACCTGTGGAATTCTCTACCACAGAAGGTAGTTGAGGCCAATTCACTAAATATATTCAAAAGGGAGTTAGATGAAGTCCTTACTACTAGGGGGATCAAGGGGTATGGCGAGAAAGCAGGAAGGGGGTACTGAAGTTGCATGTTCAGCCATGAACTCATTGAATGGCGGTACAGGCTAGAAGGGCTGAATGGCCTACTCCTGCACCTATTTTCTATCTTTCTATGTTTCTATGTAACTGGTAGATGGACAAGGGAGAACCAGTGGATGTGGCGTATTTGGACTTTCAAATGTGCAAAATTAAAGCACATGGTATTGGGGGTAATGTACTGATGGGGATAGAGAACTGGTTGGCAGACAGGAAGCAGAGAGTCGGGATAAACAGGTCCTTTTCAGAATGGCAGGCAGTGACTAGTGGAGTGCCGCAGGGCTCAGTGCTGGGACCTCAGCTATTTACAATATACATTAATGATTTAGACAAAGGAATTGAGTATAATATCTCCAAGTTTGCAGATGACACTGAGCCGGGTGGCGGTGTGAGCAGTGAGGAGGACGCCAAGAGGCTGCAGGGTGACTTGGACAGGTTAGGTGAGTGGGCAAATGCATGACAGATGCAGTATAATGTGGATAAATGTGTGGTTATCCGCTTTGGTGGCAAAAACATGAAGACAGAATATTATCTGAATGGCGGCAGATTAGGAAAAGGGGAGGTGCAACGAGACCTGGGTGTCATGGTACATCAGTCATTGAAAGTTGGCATGC
This sequence comes from Pristiophorus japonicus, assembly GCF_044704955.1. Classification (NCBI taxonomy): domain Eukaryota; kingdom Metazoa; phylum Chordata; class Chondrichthyes; family Pristiophoridae; genus Pristiophorus; species Pristiophorus japonicus. The sequence continues at coordinate 189,372,876 of NC_091980.1, read as the reverse complement.
GGGTACAGCTGGCGGTGAAGAAGGCAATGGTATGTTGGCCTTCATAGCTATGGGCTGTGAGTATAGGAGCAGGGAGGTCATACTGCAGTTGTATAGGGCCTTGGTGAGGCCACACCTTGAATATTGTGTACAGTTTTGGTCTCCTAATCTGAGGAAGGACGTTCTTGCTATTGAACGAGTGCAGCGAAGGTTCACCAGACTGATTTCCAGGATGGCAGGACTGACATATGAGGAGAGACTGGATCGACTGGGCCTGTATTCACTGGAGTTTAGAAGGATGAGAGGGGATCTCTTGGAAACATATAAGATTCTGACAGGACTGGACAGATTAGATGCGGGAAGTCCAGAACCAGGGGATATAGCCTAAGGATAAGGGGTAAGCCATTTAGGACTGAGATGAGGAGAAACTTCTTCACTCAGAGAGTTGTTAACCTGTGGAATTCCCTCCCGCAGAGAGTTGTTGATGCCAGTTCATTGGATATATTCAAGAGGGAGTTAGATATGGCCCTTACGGCTAAAGGGATCAAAGAGTATGGAGAGAAAGCAGGAAAGTGGTACAGAGGTGAATGATCAGCCATGATCTTATTGAATGGTGGTGCAGGCTCGAAGGGCTGAATGGCCTACTCCTGCACCTATTTTCTATGTTCCTATGTAAACACATCTGTGTCTTATGCTCATTCTCCAATGCAAAAAATATACATAAGCAATTCTGGGTCTTTTTTCAGATGTAGCATTCATCTAAATTACAGACCTACTTCTGAATGTCAAATTGTGCACATTATATGAAAAATGACAATAATGTGTACTGTTAACTTCACGGGATGATTTGATTCAGTTTGTGGAGGCAGCAGTTAGCAGTAGAGAAGATAGCATCAAGTGCATTCCACTGTTGACATTTACACTGAAGGAGTAATTATTAGGAGTCTGTTATGACAAGTTTATTAATAAATATTGGTTAGCTGATTAATAAAAGGTTTGAGTATAAGTACAGGCAATAAAAAAAATGCACCAGAGGACTTGGTCATTAAAAGGATAAATAAAATGTGCCTTCGCGCTCAGCAGTAACTGATACATCATACAACGGTGTTAGTCAGGACGAAATGATCCAGAAAATACTTATACTAAGTGTTTATTTCATGGACTGAATCCAGACTAACAGCTTTCTATCACATTCACCCACATGCCTCACAAAATGTATCCAAATGTTTGTGCGCTATAATGAAAGCACCTAAAATACAAAATCGTTTGTTTTTTTTCGCAGGGGCTGGTAGATTACACAACAGAAAAAAATAGGAGCAGGAGTAGGCCATTCGGCCCCTCAAGCCTGCTCTGCCATTCCATCGGATCATAGCTGATCTTCTATGTCAACTCCACTTTCCTGCACTACCCCTGGATTCCTTAATATCCAAAAATCTATCAATCGCGGTCTTTAATATAATCAGCGACTGAGATTCCACAGCCCCCTGGGGTAGAGAATTCCAAAGATTCACCACCCTGTGAGTGAATACATTTCTCCTCATCAGTCCGAACTGGCCAACCCCTGGTTCTCGAGTCCCCAGCCAGGGGAAACATCCTCCCAGCATCTACCTTGTCAAGCCTGTAAGAATTTTGTATAATTCAATGAGATCACCTCTCATTCTTCTAAACTCGAGAATATAGGCCTAGTCTACTCAACCTCTCCTCATAGGACAATCCCCCCATCCCAGATTCAGTCTGGTGAATCATTGTTTCACTCCCTCTATGGCAAGTATATCCTTCCTTAGGTAAGGAAACCAAAACTGTATACAATACTCCAGGCGTGGTCTCACCAGGGCCCTATATAATTGCCGTAAGCCATCTTTACTCTTGTCCTCAAATCCTCTTGTAATAAATGCCAACATACCATTGCTTTCCTAATTGCTTGCTGTATCTGCATGTTAACTTTGTGATTCGTGCTCAAGAACACCTAGGTCCCTCTGAGCACCAACATTTCCCAATCGCCCGCCATTTAAAAAATACTTCCCAATTTTTCCTTCCAAAGTGTATAACTTCACATTTCTGGACATTATATTCCATTGCCATGTTCTTACCCACTCACTTAGCCTGTCTATATCCCCTTGAAGCCTCTTTGCATCCTCCTCACAACTTACATTCCCACCTAGCTTTGTATCATCAGCAAACTTGGATTTATTACATTTGATCCCCTCATCCAAATCATTGATATAGATTGTGAATAGCTAAGGCCCAAGCAACGATCCTTGCAGCACCCCACTAGTTACAAACCGCCAACCCAAAATGACCCGTTTATTCCTACTCTCTCTTTCCGTTAACCAATTCTCAATCCATGCTAGATTAATGGCTATGGTTCTGGACTTGCAACATAGAAGTTAAAAGAGTTCAAATCACGCTTTTTGCAAAACCCACTTTTTTCCTCTTTAGTGGCTGCTTTGGCTCATGGGCAGCATTTTTGCCTCTGAGACTGAAGGTCAGGGTTTCAAACACCACTCCAAAGATTTAAGCCGATAATATAGGCTGACACTTCAGTATAGTGCTGTTTTGGGGTGTCGTCTTTCAAATGAGATGTAAAAGATCCCATGGCACTATTTAAAGAAGAGAAGGCGATTTTCCTGGTGTTCTGGCTCAAGCAATACGATTAAAAAATGCTTATCTGATCATTTATCTGATTGCTGTTTGTGTGGCCTTGCTGTGTGTACATTGATTATGACATTTTCCTGCATTATTGCAACAACGACACTTCGAAAACAGAGACAGGACCAATGTTCTCGTGGGTGGTTTTGATAGTGCGCTTGGGAGGGCTTTAAACTAGCTTGGCAGGGGGATGGGAACCCAGGAGAGGGCTCTGAGCTAGTTAGAGTGGGTGAGAGCTCAGATGAACAGAACCCCAAGAAAGAATGCAAAAGGCAGGAGGCAACAGAGCAGAGTAGCACTGGGGTAAGTGTAAACCACAAAATGAATATAAAGGGGCTGCAGGAGGGGTCAAAACTAAAAATCATGGTTTAAAAACTAGTATTAAAACACTTTACCTAAACTCACGCAGCATTCAAAACAAAGTAAATGAGTTGACGGCACAAATCATTACAAATGGGTATGATTTGGTGGCCATTACAGAAATGTGGTTGCAGGGTGGCCAAGACTGGGAATTAAACATACAGGGGTATCTGACAATTCGGAAAGATAGACAAGAAGGGAAAGGAGATGGGGTAGCTCTGTTAATAAAGGATGATATCAGGGCAGTTGTGAGATGATATTGGCTCGAATGAACAAAATGTTGAATCATTGTGGGTGGAGATTAGAGAAAGTAAGGGGAAAAAAGTCACTGGTGGGCGTAGTTTATAGGCCCCCAAATAATAACTTCACAGTGGGGCGGACAATAATGGAGGCATGTGAAAAAGGAACGGCAGTAATCATGGGGGATTTTAATCTATATATCGATTGGTCAAATCAAATCGCACGGGGTAGCCTTGAGGAGGAATTCATAGAATGCATACGGGATTGTTTCTTAGAACAGTATGTTACAGAACCTACAAGGGAGCAAGCTATCTTAAATCTGGTCATATGTAATGAGACAGGAATAATAAACGATCTCCTAGTAAAAGATCCTCTCGGAATGAGTGATCACAGTATGGTTGAATTTGTAATACAGATTGAGGGTGAGGAAGTAGCGTCTCAAATGAGCGTACTATGCTTAAACAAAGGGGACTACAGTGGGATGAGGGCAGGGTTGGCTAAAGTAGACTGGGAACACAGACTAAACAGTGGCACAATTGAGGAACAGTGGAGGACTTTTAAGGAGCTCTTTCATAGTGCTCAACAAAAATATATTCCAGTGAAAAAGAAGGGCGGTAAGAGAAGGGATAACCAGCCGTGGATAACTAAGGAAATAAAGGAGTGTATCAAATTAAAAACCAATGCGTATAAGGTGGCCAAGGTTAGTGGGAAACTCGAAGATTGGGAAAATTTTAAACGACAGCAAAGAATGACTAAGAAAGTAATAAAGAAAGGAAAGATAGATTACGAAAGTAAACTTGCGCAAAACATAAAAACAGATAGTAAAAGCTTTTACTGATATATAAAACGGAAAAGAGTGACTAAAGTAAATGTTGGTCCCTTAGAAGATGAAAAGGGGGATTTAATAATGGGAAATGTGGAAATGGCTGAGACCTTAAACAATTATTTTGCTTTGGTCTTCAGTGAAAGACACAAAAACCATGCCAAAAATTGCTGGTCACAGGAATGTAGGAAGGGAGGACCTTGAGACAATCACCATCACTAGGGGGGGTGGGGGGGGGGTAGTGCTGGACAGGCTAATGGGACTCAAGGTAGAGAAGTCCTCTGGTCCTGATGAAATGCATCCCAGGGTATTAAAAGAGATGGTGGAAGTTATAGCAGATGCATTCGTTATAATCTACCAAAATTCTCTGGACTCTGGGGAGGTACTATCGGATTGGAAAGCAGCTAATGTAACGCCTCTGTTTAAAAAAGGGGGCAGACAAAAGGCAGGTAACTATAGGCTGGTTAGTTTAACATCTGTAGTGGGGAAAATGCTTGAAGCTATCATTAAGGAAGAAATAGCGGGACATCCAGAAAGGAATAGTGCAATCAAGCAGACGCAACATGGATTCATGAAGGGGAAATCATGTTTAACTAATTTACTGGAATTCTTTGAGGATATAATGAGCATGGTGGATAGAGGTGTACCGATGGATGTGGTGTATTTAGATTTCCAAAAGGCATTCGATAAGGTGCCACACAAAAGGTTACTGCAGAAGATAAAGGTACACAGAGTCAGAGGAAATGTGTTTGCATGGATCGAGAATTGGCTGGCTAACAGAAAGCAGAGAGTCGGGATAAATGGGTCCTTTTCGGATTGGAAATCGGTGGTTAGTGGTGTGCCACAGGGATCGGTGCTGAGACCACAACTGTTTACAATATACATAGATGACCAGGAAGAGGGGACAGAGTGTAGTGTAACAAAATTTGCAGATGACAAAGATTAGTGGGAAAGCGGGTTGTGTAGTGGACACAGAGAGGCTGCAAAGAGATTTAGAAAGGTTAAGCGAATGGGCTCAGGTTTGGCAGATGTCGGAAAATGTGAGGTCATCCACCTTGGAAAAAAAAACAGTAAAACGGAATATTATTTGAATGGGTGGAAATTACAACATGCTGCGGTGCAGAGGGACCTGGGGGAACTTGTGCATGAATCCCAAAGGGTTAGTTTGCAGGTGCAGCAGGTAATCAGGAAGGCAAATGGAATGTTGGCCTTCATTGCGAGAGGGATGGAGTACAAAAGCAGGGAGGTCCTGCTGCAACTGTATAGGGTATTGGTGAGGCCGCACCTGGAGTACTACGTGCAGTTTTGGTCACCTTACTTAAGGAAGGATATACTAGCTTTGGAGGGGGTACAGAGACGATTCACTAGGTTGATTCCGGAGATGAGGGGGTTACCTTATGATGATAGATTGAGTAGACTGGGTCTTTACTCATTGGAGTTCAGAAGGATGAAGGATGATCTTATAGAAACATTTAAAATAATGAAAGGGATAGACAAGACAGAGGCAGAGAGGTTGTTTCCACTGGTCGGGGAGACAGCCTCAAAATACGGGGGAGCCAATTCAAAACCGAGTTGAGAAGGAATTTCTTCTCCCAGAGGGTTGTGAATCTGTGGAATTCTCTGCCCAAGGAAACAGTTGTGGCTAGCTCATTGAATGCATTCAAATCACAGATAGATAGATTTTTAACCAATAAGGGAATTAAGGGTTCTGGGGAGCGGGCGGGTAAGTGGAGCTGAGTCCACGGCCAGATCAGCCATGATCTTGTTGAATGGCGGAGCAGGTTCGAGGGGCTAGATGGCCTACTCCTTTTCCTAATTCTTATGTCCTTATGAAAAGGTACATCATTGGCAGTGAAGCACTTTGGAAATCCTAAGGACATAAAATATGCTTTATAAATTCAAGTGCTTTCTTTTTCAAATGATTTGGTCTTTTTGGATGAATAATGTAATAAATAAACAAACATTTCCAAAAGGAATATTGTAGTCTGGACATGATGGAAGAGCAAGTGGAGAGCATTGTGCCAAAGGCAGTGCTGTTGGGCAAGAGGAGGGCAACAGAACTGAAGGATAACCAACAAAGCAATGAATGGGCATCATTACAAAATGGCTATCAACAGATGGCGAGAGCTGTTGCTTGCAAGGCAAATAAGCTGGCTCAAGTTTGGAATATGCCAAGTGCCAAGAATATTTGCAGAGTTCTTTAACCTGAGCTGCAAATAACTGGTTTTAGTGGAGTTTAGTCAAAACATACCCTGGAAGATCACATTATTGACAATGAGTTATTTGCAGTCAGCTATTTGCACTGTAGGCCAAAATGCAAGTTTGTGAGTAAGTCATTACACATGCAGAAAACACTGTTGGTATTTTTCAGCCCACAAGATGATAACGGAATTTCAGCATGCGGAGCAGGTGTCCAGAATGTTTGTATAACTAGCTATTGCTTGCTTGAAATTCCTTTGTAATCTCCAAAAGTGCTGGCAGCAGGATTTCAGTGAAATCTTCTGCAAGAATGTTTAAGATTTTCACATGCGCTGGTTAGGGAGCTATAGAAATTGGTCAGTGTCAAAAATGTATACATCCTTGAAGAGAATCAATTACAGTGTCGGCTTTTCAAACAAGATGCCAAATATTGGAATTGATGCATACCCATAATCTGCAGAAGTGCTGGTCTGGAGGCGGGGAGCAGGTACTTTAGTCTGATGATGCAACTGAATAACTGGCAGCTGACAAAGTTGTGTTGGGGTTTGTGAAGAGCTATACCATCTCACTACTGCTCATTAAAGTCTTCCAGCAGATAAACCGAGCACTCCCAAACACCTGATCCAAGTTGTCTTCCCTTATCTCCTTCACTTCAACATGCAAGCACAAGCTAGTTTGTCAAATGGAAAGAAACAGTATGAAAAGGCATGGAGAAAAATAAGGGAGTTTTAATAAAGGCACAACATTTTTAATAAAGCCAGAGAGGGAAAAGAGTGACAGCAAAAAAAAAAGAAAAAAAGAGAAATTAGAATAATGAGCATTAAAAAAAAAAATCAGATTCACTTTGAACAAGACTAGTCCACAGAGACAGAATATAAAATGCTAGTACATCAGATTTACAGGAGACATTAAGCCCAACTTTATTTGTATTTATTTTTCTAGCAAAATCTAAAGGTGGGTTTTTAACATCGCCCAGGTGTAAAATTATCATGGATCCAATGGATATAAAAATTGGGAGGTTTCTATCAATGTGTAGTCCATCTGCAACTCCAGATTGACTCCTGGGTGACAAGTTGAAAACCTACCTCGATATTTTTGAAGAGGAGCATTGTGGTTCTTTCAGGGAGGGGGATTGAGATCATCTAACTCAGCACAGAACAGGGAATAAACAGGAGACCTTCCAGGTTGATGTGGCTGCCAGTTATTTTTTTCTGATTCAATCTAAATTGCTCAGCTCATCCATAATCTTCAATGAGAAATTAGAGGTTTGATTTTCATAGCTGCGGAGTCTGATTGAGTCAGTATCATTACCATTCCAGTTCCCTCACACTGGTTGGTAATATTGCCTTGGATATACTGCAGCTGGGAATATCAAAATGTGGAGAGAGTGTGCATGACAATCTGTGTGGTGTCCAGAACTCAGTATCCTGATAAGTCCTCACATGTACTTTTGAAATGTCCTATGGAGTGTGCTTCTACCATCCTTTCAGCTAGTGCATTCTAGATCTAGTGCGTTCTAGATCTCAACAACATTCTGTACGAAAAAGTCTCATTTCACCTCTAGTTCTTTTGCCAATTATTTTAAAGCTAATAGGCTGGATTTTCGGCTTTTTGCATTTTCGCCCATTTTCGGGTGCAATTTGCAGCGAAATCAAAAATTTAGCATTAGCTCCAGAGCACGCAACTTTCGCTAAATGAAAGTTCATGAAGAGTGTTAGTACTAACTCTGGCATTGCACCACACAATTTGTGCACCGGAGCTGAAAGTTCTGGCGCTTAAAAAAAAACGGCCGTTCTGCGCATGTGCAATTTTTTTCTTCCTTTCCGCACTTCTGGTCTGCTGTCTGATCGCAAACGCTAATGGAGGGCACGGCCGCACGCGTGCGCAGTACACCCGGGGCTGAATCAGCCGTTTTCAATTTGGATTTTCATGATGGAGGACGAGGAAGCAAGACAGCTTGCCAGGCGATTCGGCCAGGAGGCTAACAAAGCTCTAGTGGGGGCTGTGGAGAGAAGATGACAGGAGTTACATTGTAGGGATGCATCAAGACCACTGCCATCCATTTTCAAACTCATTTTGAGGGAAATCGCTGAGGAGGTCTCTGCCTCAGACACAGTGGTCAGGACTAGCACACAGTGCCGAAAGAAGTTCAATGATCTTCCAAGCGTCGTTAGTACGAGTACAATTTTAATTCATGCACTCCTTCATTACTTCAATTATAAATCTGACGCACTATTTGTTCTCATGCTTTTGGTGCCTGTCAGCAGTCTGTGGGTGTTCTCATTCTGTTGCTATCTCTCAGCACTCTGTGGGTTGCCTCCTAAAACGCATGTTACATAGGAAGGCTTAGTTTTGCACCCTATTTGCCATGAATGATCTTTACACATTAAGATTGCTTTCTGAGATCTCATAAGATGTCTCAGTTATTCAATGTCCTCCTGCTGAACCACATGCAACTTCCAAGGCCATTAAACAGAGGACTCAATTACATTCAGACAGTGTGGCATAAGTGCTTTGGTGGCCATCGATGTGTGCCACAAGAGCAGATGGACCCTCTGGTAACCATTCCCAGCTTTGCAGGCCAAGAAGTCTCATAATCGCCGCGAGCAGATGCGGACAGGCGGTGGTCCGCCTCAGACCCTGCCACTCACCGACATTGAAGAACGAGTGGCAGGCCTCGGCATCTCAGGTTAAGCACTGGCCCCCGCTTAAAAAATGAAGGCAAATCCTGCATACGCCCTGGGCTGGGTTGGGGGCACTGTCCTGCAGTGTCTGTGGACTAGGGTTGGGGAAATGTCCTGCAGTGTCTGTGGACGAGATATAAATGGAGTAGCGGCAGTCCTTCAAATGAGCCTGTGCTGTGCGACCTTCCTCATGTCACCGTGCCCCCTCCCCTGCTGCTAACCAATCGTCTGTTGCTTTCTATTTCCAAATGACCAATCACAGATGCCACATCCCTCAAGGCAACACTCCACATCAAGCCATCGTGTGGAGGAGGAGGAGGAGAAGAAGACGACGAGTTTACCGGTGCAGATGCAATCCACCCCTCTTTTATCACGGGCACTTACCTTATCTGAGGATGACGACATAACTTTCTCGGGGTTTGACAACTCCAAGGCTCCTGGGACCAGTGGCATGCAGCAATACAGTTCTGGGGTCGAATCCCAAGGCCATCTCTCTGGAGGGCGAGTCAGCAAAGCCGGTCTGCTGACAGACAGGCAGACATGGAACTGGACATGGTAGAACTGTCCAGGGAGAGCATCCAGATCAGCCGTTAGCTCCTTGATGTCTTGGGTAGGATTCCCGTGAGCATTAACAGTCTGAAAGCAATGATTACGGAGGTAGGGTCGCAGATTATTGGTGCGAGCCATCAAACCTGCGACGCCATCAGTGCCCACACGACGCTGGTGGCCTCCAGCAGTGACACTGGAGTCCTGGAGAGAGCGTGGCATGAAGTCTTTCAGAATATGGTACATCACAGGCACAAGCTCTTCTTCAGCTTGGGCAGGTGATGCAGTCCATAACCCCTTCCGCCATACTCTCTGCATTCCCCAGTGTCACACCCAGATCCACACCACCTGTGACTGGCGATGCCAATGAAGAGGCTTGCCAGTCAGAAGCCGGGCCTTCCATACCACGAGCTGGTCCAGTGTGTCCCCAGATGCCGTCTCCATTGTCTCTCCCCCCAACACAGCAGCGCTCTGGCAAGTTTGCTGCATGCCATCTTGGTACCACTTAGGTTAAGAGCAGAAAGCAAGGGAGGGGGAAGGGGAAGGAGGGGAAAAAGCCAGTGGTAAAAAATAGTGGGGCACAGGTTGCTGCATTATGTTGTTGATGCTGGATGCATCCTAAGATTTAGCTTTTATTATTATTATGTTCTGATTTATGTTGTTCATAATGTTGTTGTTGGATTATCACACTGCTGGATGCAGCTAATTTGTTATTTTATTAAAGTTTCACATTTAAATGGACAAAGTTTATAAATTCTTTTGTTCACCTTAACCATTCCTTTGCAGTGTCTCATTTGCAGAATAAGAGGGGCAATAGTCAACATGGTGGGATAGAGTGGGCAGGCAACGGTCAAACGTGCTGTTCACTCTTCAAAGCATTCAATTATGAGCTGCTGTCGTAACACTTTTGCAGTGGTGAAATTTCCACGATGCCGCCCTTGTGATTGTAGTGGGGTTAGTGGCATGGGTTCCTCGCCAGGCTCCTCTCCTCCTCCTCCCCGCACCCCCCCACCCCCACCCCACTCTTTCCTGAGGTGGTTCTGCAATCCCCAATTCCTGTCCCCTCATGATGGCTAAGTTGTGTAGCATGCAGCACACCACAATGAACTCAGAGACCTGCTGAAGGGAGTACTGCAGGCAGCCTCAAGAGTGGTCCAGACATCGGAAGCGCTGCTTGAGCACTCCAGTTGTCTGTTCAACGATGCTGCGTGTGGCTGCATGGCTCTCATTATAGCAATACTCGGCTTCTGTCTGTGGGTTCCCGAGTGGGGGTGGGGGGAGGGTCATGAGCCAGATGGCGAGGCCGTAGCCTTTGTCCCCCAACATCCAACTCTGACCTTGTGGTTGACGCTGAAACATGCATGAGACACTGCTCTCACGCAAGATGAAAGCATCATGGATGCTCCCTGGATATTGGGCATTTACTGCCATGATGCGCTGAGTATGATAGCAGACAATCTGCACGTTCGAGTGAAATCACTTTGGGTCTCCTAGGTCATTGGGACATTTATGAACTCCATTTTGCATGCGTACAGTGCAATAGTCACCTGGCGAATGCAGCAATGTGCTACGAGATGGAGCATATGTCCCCCGCTGATGCCTGAAAGGAGCCGGAGGCATAGAAGGCAGTGCAGTCCTGTTGCCACTGGTAGACCTGCCTTTATGAGCTGGCATATCTGAGACCACCTCTTTTCGGAAGCGCAGCCTTCTAAACGCACTGCCTCAGAGAGCTGAAGGTACATGCGATGTTCCCTGTAAACTCGTGGGGGGTAAGGCCTCCTCCCCATACATCTGCGACCTCTTCGATTACGTTGAAAATGATCAATAAGCTTTCTTCCAGCTTGATACCATATGAATATAGCAGCCAGGATTACTGGCTCCCGACATACTTCTTTTAAAATGTCCTTAAAAACAAACTAGAAACTCACATAAACTTCACAATCAGAAGTATGCAGTAACGCAGCGTTCGTCTCCCAATGCTTTTAATTACTGGCAACTGTGACTTTCTCCTTCACTTTCAAGATGGTGCCATTAGCGTCTGGGTCGTCTGTTTTTTCTGGGCGGGTTCTCGGGCGGACGTTAAATCGGGTGATATGCTCGAAAGTTCTGTCCGGGGCGCTGGCGAGCGATGCACGACGATTTAAGTCATCCAAATGGTCAAAACAGCAGTGAGGGGTTAAGTTTTAGCGACGCCACAAATCCATTGCCGAAAATTCCACTCGGGTGCAAAATCTTGTGCGCCTCGTTTCACACCCCAAAAAAAAATCATTTCTGTGCCCCGCCGAGGCACTAAATGGGGCGCAAACGAGCCAAAAATCCAGCCCAATAATTATCTCTGGTTACCACCCCACATGCCAGAGGAAATAGTTTCTCCCTACTTGCTCTCATCAAAACCCCTCATAATTTTGAATACCTCTATTAGGTCTCCCCTTAACCTTCTCTGCTCGATGGAAAACAATCCCAGCTTCTCCAATCTCTTCCCAGAAGTGAAATCTCTCATCCCTGGTATCATCCTGGTAAACCTCCTCTGTACCTCTCCAAGGCCTTGATATCTTTTCTAAAAAGTGTGGTGCCCAGAATTCTACACAATACTCCAGCTGAGGCCTAACCAGTGATTTGTAAAGGTTTAACATGACTTCCTTGTTTTTATATTCAATGGCCCTATTTACAAAGCCAGGTTCCCATAACCACCTGATCAGCTATCCCTCCCCCCTTTAAAGATTGTAAATATGCACCCCAGGTCCCTCTGCTCTTGCATCCACCACCCTCAAAATAGTACCTTTTAGATTGTACTCTCCACATTGTTCCTCCCAATGTGCATCACTTCACACTTATTTAAATTAAATTGCATCTACCATGTATTGGCCCATTTCACCATATCTAGGTCATCCTGCTACTATCCTCCCCACTATTTACTATGTTGCCAAATTTAATATCATCCACAAACTTTGAAATTGTACTCCCTATACCCAAGTCCAAGTCATTTCTATATTACAAGAAAAACAATGGTCTTAATACCATTTTCTCAGGGGGGGCACCTGCATACTTCATCCAAGTCAGAAACACTTCCATTCACCACTATCCTCTGCCTCATAACCTCTAGCCAATTGTATATCCAAGTTACCATCCTTCCTTTACTATCGTGTGCCTGGTCCTGGGGCACTGGGGAGAAAGGTCAGAGAGAGTCCCATTGACTCAGATACACACTGGTCCTGGGGGTGGACTAGGGAGAAAAGTCAGAGAGTCACATTGACTCAGATACACAACTCTCCAGGAATGCCCGAAGTATTGCCTGAACGTAACTCTCTCGGCCTCATCGCGCGGTTTTGTCTTTAGAGTTGAACGAACCAGGGACCGCGTGAATCAACGCCAAGGGCTGGTGATTATATCCAGCATACACCTCTGGAAATGCCCAAGACCGCCAGCGTGTTTGGCTGCTGAGGAACTACAACTGTCCAAGACGCAGGCTAAGATGTGTGTGTGTGAACATAAGAACATAAGAACATAAGAATTAGGAACAGGAGTAGGCCATCTAGCCCCTCGAGCCTGCTCCGCCATTCAATAAGATCATGGCTGATCTGGCCGTGGATTCAGCTCCACTTACCCGCCCTCTCCCCGTAACCCTTAATTCCCTTATTGGTTAAAAATCTATCTATCTTTGACTTGAAAACATTCAATGAGCTAGCCTCAACTGCTTCCTTGGGCAGAGAATTCCACAGATTCACAACCCTCTGGGAGAAGAAATTCTTTCTCAACTCGGTTTTAAATTGGCTCCTCCATATTTTGAGGCTGTGCCCCCTAGTTCTAGTCTCCCCCACCAATGGAAACAACCTCTCTGCCTCTATCTTGTCTATCCCTTTCATTATTTTAAATGTTTCTATAAGATCACCCCTCATCCTTCTGAACTCCAAGGAGTAAAGACCCAGTCTACTCAATCTATCATCATAAGGTAACCCCCTCATTTCTGGAATCAGCCTAGTGAATCGTCTCTGTACCCCTTCCAAAGCTAGTATATCCTTCCTTATGTAAGGTGACCAAAACTGCATGCAGTACTCCAGGTGCGGCCTTATCAATACCTTATACAGTTGCAGCAAGACCTCCCTGCTTTTGTACTCCATCCCTTTCGCAATGAAGGCCAACATTCCATTCGCCTTCCTGATTACCTGCTGCACCTGCAAACTAACCTTTTGGGATTCATGCACAAGGACCCCCAGGTCCCTCTGCACCACAGCATGTTGTAATTTCTCCCCATTCAAATAATATTCCCTTTTACTGTTTTTTTTCCCCCAAGGTGGATGACCTCACACTTTCCGACATTGTATTCCATCTGCCAAACCTTAGCCCATTCACTTAACCTATCTAAATCTCTTTGCAGCCTCTCTGAGTCCTCTACACAACCCGCTTTCCCACTAATCTTAGTGTCATCTGCAAATTTTGTTGCACTACACTCTGTCCCCTCTTCTAGGTCATCTATGTATATTGTAAACAGTTGTGGTCCCAGCACTGATCCCTGTGGCACACCACTAACCACTGATTTCCAACCGGAAAAGAACCCATTTATCCCGACTCTCTGCTTTCTGTTCGCCAGCCAATTCTCTATCCATGTTAATACATTTCCTCTGACTCCGCGTACCTTTATCTTCTGCAGTAACCTTTTGTGTGGCACCTTATCGAATGCCTTTTGGAAATCTAAATACACCACATCCATCGGTACACCTCTATCCACCATGCTTGTTATATCCTCAAAGAATTCCAGTAAGTTAGTTAAACATGATTTCCCCTTCATGAATCCATGCTGCATCTGCTTGATTGCACTATTCCTATCCAGATGTCCCTCTATTTCTTCCTTAATGATAGTTTCAAGCATTTTCCCCACTACAGATGTTAAACTAACCGGCCTATAGTTACCTGCCTTTTGTCTGCCCCCTTTTTTTAAACAGAGGCGTTACATTAGCTGCTTTCCAATCCGCTGGTACCTCCCCAGAGTCCAGAGAATTTTGGTAGATTATAACGAATGCATCTGCTATAACTTCCGCCATCTCTTTTAATACCCTGGGATGCATTTCATCAGGACCAGGGGACTTGTCTACCTTCAGTCCCGTTAGCCTGTCCAGCACTACCCCCCTAGTGATAGTGATTGTCTCAAGGTCCTCCCTTCCCACATTCCTGTGGCCTGCAAATTTTGGCATGGTTTTTGTGTCTTCCACTGTGAAGACGGAAGCAAAATAATTGTTTAAGGTCTCAGCCATTTCCACATTTCCCATTATTAAATCCCCCTTTTCATCTTCTAAGGGACCAACATTTACTTTAGTCACTCTTTTCCGTTTTATATATCTGTAAAAGTTTTTACTATCTGTTTTTATGTTTTGCGCAAGTTTACCTTCGGAAATCTATCTTCCCTTTCTTTATTGCTTTTTTAGTCATTCTTTGCTGTTGCTTAAAATTTTCCCAATCCTCTAGTGAGGAGGCTTTCAAGTGTGGGTTCTGACCAAACCGGGAGAGGGGTTTAGTTAGAAGGGTTTCCATTATCTCGGCTTAGATTCTGGGAAAGGGGTTGGTTCGGCATAACCTACAGAGTGTATATTTAGTCTAAGGTTTTAAGCTAGTGTCCACAGTCACCTACTCTTTAAGCCTTAAGCGAGAGGAATAGGGGTTGTCGTTGTGAGTATAATAAAAGCAAATGACACACTGGCACAGGACAAAAGTACACAGCACTTAAACTAGTCCCACCCGGAGGTGTTAATACAGTCAGCTACCAAATTATTTCCAGATCCAAAGTAAATCACTTCCGCCTCAAAATTGTGTAGAGAGATCAGTATGGGGAGACAAAGCTTGTTCACCCCTTCATTCTCTTGCTGGTTTAAGTGTTGTGTACTTTTGTCCTGTACCAGTGTGTCATTTGCAATATAATCCATGCAGCAGAGCTCATCTTCAGTCATCTGGCCACTGGACCAAGACCTAGCTCTGTCAAGCCCGGGTGGTGGCTGGTGTGCAACGGCCACCACATGTTAAAAAATCTATGCACAGGCATCTTCCACCCTTCAAGATGTAGTTCGGGATCTGGAATATTAGTTCGTGATCTGGAACATTGAAACACCTGTGAACTCATCCCTTTTTGGCGTGGAAGCAAGTCATCCTCACTTCTAGGGACTGCCTATGATGATGATCATGTACTTCTATTTTCCTAATAAGTCTGTATTTGGTACTTTAGGAAATGTCTTCTGAAAGTCCATATACAACATCTATTGCACGATCAACTCTCTTGGTTACTTCATCAAAGAAAATAACTAAAATCAGATTAGTCAATAACAATTTTCCTTCAAATCCATGTTGGCTGTCCCTTATGAACCCATGCTTCTCTCCAAGTGAAAATCAATTTTGTCCTTGACACTGGTTTCTAGTAGATTTCCCATGACTTATGTTAGTCTAACTGTCCTGTGGTTGCCAAGTTTATTTATCTCCCCTTTTTTGAAGAGGGTTTTAGCCTTTGCAATCCTCCAGTCCTCTGGCACCACTCCTATATCCAAGGAGGATTGAAAGACTGGTCAGAGCTTCTGCTCTCTCCATCCTTGCTTCCCATAGCAACCTAGGAGGTATCTTATCTGGACCGGGTGGCTTCTTAACTTTGAATGATGCCAACCTATTTAGCACCTCTTGTGAAGACAGATGCAAAGTATTTATTCAGTCGTGTCCTCTGCCTCCATAAGATTTCCTTCTTTGTCCATAATCAGCCTCACTAGTCCTTCAACATTCCTTTTAATAAGTTTGTAAAAGATTTGTGTTCCTTTTTATGTTACCTGCTAATCTTCTGATACGCAGAAATTGGCCAGCCTTGTGCCCGTTTTTTCAGCTATATTTTGCCTTAAAAGGTGCGCACCTAATTTGGCCAAAGTTGTGCGCCGGCGGTTTTGAAATATCACTGAAAAGCGGACCGCCATCGTGCAATTCCAAGAAATGTGATACCGCTTTAAATTAGCCGCTCGGCACACGCTTATTCTCCATGAAAAAAAAAGTCAGGTAAAATGCTGCATTTGCAGCTCCAGAAACAGCGGTAAGTACGCAGACCTGCAAAAAAGGCAAGTTAAAGTTTTTTTTAATTCTTTTGCAGTGATTACTTAGTTAAAGGTCTTGTAAATGTTGTGATTTTTGATTTTTTGTTTTTTGCTATATTTGTGTGTGCGTGTTTTTTCACCCCTCCCAGGGCCTGTCTTTTTAGTGGTAATCGGCTTCGGACCAAAGTTGGCGAGGACAGCAGTTTTCTTGTGCAACGCCGATTTTTACCGTCGGGCGCAGTTTATTGCCAATTTTACCCCTTTAAAAAAATAGCGGTATTTGTAACGGTATTTTTGCACAAAAATGACGGAAAAATACCACTCGCCAAAAGTTCCATTTATAGCCCTCTCTCTTTGCCCTTCTGATATCCTTTTTCAATTTCCCCCTGTACTAAATATATTCTGCCTGGTTTGCGATTGTTTTCGGTACCTGACATTTGTCATAAACTTCCTTTCACTGTTTTATTTTAACCTCTATTTCCTTTGTCATCCAGGGAGCTCTAGCTTTGGATGCACCATCTTTCCTCCTTATGGGAATGTGCTTGGTTTGTACCCGAACTATCTCCACCTTGAAGGCCTGCTGTTGCTCACTTACTTTTTTTTGGCCAAGTTTTGTTTCCTGTCCACCTGTACTAGATCCCTTCTCAAATCACTGACATTGGCTCCCTTCCAGTTGGGTATTTTCACCGTTGATTTTTCTTTGTGCCTTTCCATAATTACTTTAAACCTAATTGTATGATGATCACTTTGACCCAGATGTTCTCCCACTGAAACACACTTCACTTGCCCAACTTCATTCCCTAGAACTAGATCCTGCACTGCTTCCTTCTTCATTGGCTAAAATAAACCCCTCTATTTTTAGGCCAAAGGGTGAAGGAAGACAGACAATAAATTGGTGCTCTGCAACATAGATATGCCAGGTTGAAAGTCTGGATTTAGCGCACAATTTTGGTCTTAATTGCTAATTACCATAAGTTGAACTTGCCTGGAGGTGCTAAACCAGACACCTGCAGGTTTAGCACAAGTGCTAATTCGACTGCAATTTTCGTGGAGCAGTATATGTGGGCTCCTCACATCCATTTCCACTGAAGGTATGGCATGTGCTGTGGCACATTGCAGGATGGCTCAGGGACCAAGGGCGAGGGCACACAGGTTCTCGGACGCGACACTGCAGGTCCTAGTGGAGGAGGTGCGGAGGGGGAGGGAAGTCCTTTACCCACAGGGGGAAAAGGACACCATCTCAACAATGTTCCATCTAATTTTCTTTTGGCCTTTAACAGGCTTTCTGACAATTCAAAATTTCATAAAAGCCAGCTCACCGGCTGCACGGGACCTGCAGAACACTGCACAGCCATGCAGCTTAAAGGGAATGTGCATCTCACCTTTCTTGCCCTTCTGTCCTGCTCTCAAGCAGCAGCTGGTGCTGCTCTGCCTGGCCTCATAGCCACCCCCACATTCAGCCTCCAGACCAAGTGGGGCCCCGAGCAAGATGCCCATGACCAAGCACTCCCTTTCTCTTGGTGACTCCTTAAAAAGGTGCCCAATAAGGTGACGCGACACTTACTCTTTTTAGGTGAAGTCCTCGAGAATTTCCATCATAAATGTTGCTCAAGTGTTGAAGTCTTAAAGTGTCCCAGACAGTCTCCTGATGTGTTTCAGTGGTCCCCTTCATAGATGCAGCAGCAAGTGAACATGAAATGGTGAGTGTCCTTTAAGTAGCGCTTGTAATCCACATGAACGCCTTGTTTACTCCCAAACAGCTGGTCGCCATTAGGCAAGGGCATTAGGATAAGCACTAGCCACCAAAATGCAGTGCAGCATCCTTAATGAGCATTAGCAGGCATGTTAAGAGGCAATCAGCCCCTTAACGAGCCTCCAGGCAGCTAGTCCTATTGCGTGCTTACATTCCTTTACCAAGATGGCGCCTTGCGCTAAACGCAAGCAAAACCGCCATTTCAGCTCAACACCCCATCTTGGACACCTCAGAGCATCATTAGCACCTCAATGCGCTGCTGAAAATTGCCCTGATTCTGATTAAGTGCTCCTGTATACATTGTCCTTTACATTGTTTCTTTCCAGTCTATATTCGGGTAATTGAAGTCCCCTACTATTACTGCCCTAGTATTTTTACATTTCTCTGAAATTTGCCTACAGGTTTGTCTATCCATCTTCATCTCATTATTTGAGGTCTATAATAAACACCCAGCAGTGTAACAGCTCCTTTTATGTTACTTAACACTAATCAAAGATTCAGTCTTTGAGCCCTCTAGTACATCATCCCTCTGTAGAATTGTAATATTATCCTTGATCAATACTGCTATCACACTTCGTCTTTTTTCCTTCCCCATCCCTCCTGAAGACATAGTAGCCAGGAATGTTAGTTCCCATTCCTGCCCATGTTTAAGCCAGGTCTCCGTTATATAATAACCTTACATGGCAACTTGTGCTTACAGCTCATCTGCCTTATTTGTAACACTCCTCACATTAACACACACATTAACTGTCTACTTTGCTTTTTTCCTCCATCTATACCTGCTCTTTCCACATGATTCTTTTTTCTGTTGCTGTTTGTCACTGCTAGATTTCTATGCACCTTTTCTCTCTTCTCTACTGCTAGGTCATGGTTCACCCTCCCAATTAACTTAAACCCTCTCCCACAGCACTACTTAACCTCCCTGCGAGGACATTGGTCCCAGCCCGGTTTAGATGCAACCTGTCCAGCTTGTAAAGGTCCCCCTCCTGCTCCAGAATTAGTCCCACTGCCCCAGGAGCCCTTCCTCCTGCACCACTTCTCCAGCCACGCATTGCACTATCTTCCTATTTCTGTACTCACTAGCACATGGCTCTGGTAGTAATCCAGAGATTACCACCGTTGAGGTCCTATTCTCTAATTTTTTGTCCTGAACCTCTGCCTGTAGGACCTCAACCTTTGTCCGACCCAAGTCATTAGTGCCAACATAGACCGTGACTTCTGTCTGTTCCCTCTCCCCTCGCAGAATGCTTTGCACTCAGATTCATATTGCCTATTGTGAATTGTATTTTCTTTGAATTGTGGAAAGTGTCAAGTAATAATTGACACAAATGAAAGTGTGAAAAAAAAACTACTTCATGTGATATCTTTTTGTTTTACGTCATAAAGGGACAATCTAAAAATGTTGAATTTTTTGCTGTTTTCATAAATTTGAACATGTTAATTAAGCACTCTAGTGTTTGAATGCATCAGCATTTTCTTTGCAATCACTAGCTACATAGAATTGAATTAACCTGCATAATTACGGTGAAACTTCATTAAGTCTGCCCTGGTACCAGAGAGGCAACACACTGGATACAGCCCAGCAGGATTCCTAATGGGTGGAAAGTTGAGAATAAAGAAAACCTCATATACGATGAATTGTTGTGCTGTCTCCTGGAAATTATGATACAAGAAATAAATAACTTGTATTTATATAGCGCATTTCATTCTCAGGATGTCCCAAAGTGCTTTACAGCCAATAAAATAGTTTTTAAGTGTAGTCATTGTTGTAATGTAGGAAATGCAGCAGCCAATTTGTGCACAGCAAGGTCCCACAAACAGTAAAGAGATAATGGTCTTGGAAAAGTCTGGAAAATTAATTGTTCAAAGAGCCGAGGCTTTACATAAATATGAGGACTTAAAAAGTCCTCGTTCATACAGAAATGTTAGACAAAGCTTCAAAATGTGATTTTTCTGCAGTGTACACTGCCCCCTGCTGAATTCTGCTCATATGTTGCAGGTTCTTGTTCAAATTTCCAGCACAATTTTCTTTAGTGATTTTTGAACTGTTAAAAAAAAATGAACCAGCGCATCACTAGAAAAATACTTCTAGAACGACATTTCAATTTCTACCAAATGTTCAACATTAAATATTTATGGAGACTGAAAAATGAAAGGTAAAATGAGAGCAAGAAAGAGATTCATATGTAGTGCAGTTTAATAATCAACATTAATGTTACTGAGCAAATTTGCTGCAGAGAGCTCTCAGCCCCAACTGTCCTCTCACATCTAGAGAATTCAGGGCTGATACTGAATTTTGAAATTGTTTGAATTGTTGGTTTAGTACACCAACCTAGGAGACAGAGTTATACTCCTGTCTGCACAGTCTTGGGTTGTGTCCTGAACTGAGTCAAGAGATAGCACTGATCCCCAGATGGTAAACTTTGATGTTGTGAGGGTGCAGCCAGGTATGCCTGTCCACATTTTATAACATTCAAGAGACTGGAGTAAGTTGATCAAATATCTAAGCAGCCCAATGGATGACAAGGACATGTTTTAAAGGCAGACCTGAGCTATACTAGACTTGATGTAAACCGACGAGGGTGTGCCACCATTCGACTGCAGATGGTATGCGTTGAGGCAAATGTAGTAAGCAAAGGCAGTCTTAGATCCTTTTGGCTACCTCAGACAAAGACAATTATCCCTCACACAACATGCTTGCTCTGATCTACAGCTAGTGAATTGTCAAGAAGGTTGGAAAATATTTAAAAATCAGTCATTTTACTCTATATAAAAAAAACTCCAATTGGAAGGCTATAAAGAGTTGCTTCAGAACCCAAACTACCCAATAGTAATGCAAATGGGGATCAGCTAATATGGAAAAAAAGAAAAATCTAATTTCCACATGTTGCATACAACAGCATGACAATTGTTCTAACATGGACTGTATCTTTACATAAAATGTAAAGAATGACAGCCCCATTTCCTCCCAAGTGGAAACAGATTTTTGAAAGTATAAATGCTGATCAGGATGCAAGGTGAACTCCCTTGCATTTCTTTCAACGGTGCCATCAGATCTTTTACACCCACCTAAATAGGCAGATGAGGCTCCGCTTTGAAGTATCTGCCGAGATTATCTGCTCAAGTCTCTGGAATGGGGCTGGTACCCATAACCTTATGATTCAAGAAACGAGACTGTTGCCACTGAGCCAAAACTGACACCAGTGGCAGTTAACCATATGCAAAAAGTATTTGTATAAGGTGAGGGTTGATTTTCTGTGTTTAATCCACCAGCTTTTCACCTCCCCGTGCTACTAGCGGAATCTGATTTGGGTAAAAGATTTCCAGCCTAGGTTATGTGCTCAACGTCCAGGAACGGGGTTTGAAACCATAATCTTCTGACTCAGAGGCAAGAGCCGACACTGCATTTAATACATTAGACACATACCAAGGCGACAGCCTCTATATCTTGCACATGTATGCATAAATCACGCCAATGAGGCTTGTAATGCGGAATACAGCAAAGTCATATTTCAGTAACAAGAAATCAAAGAAAAGGCAATGTTGCCTGCAGTATTTAGTCCAGAGTTGGATTATCCTTAAAGTAGCGCAGACCAGGTGCACTAACCGTGCATGCACAAGATAACGAGAATGGACATTAACCAAACTACAACATGTGCCACGATAATGTCGTCATCGGCAGTCCCTCGAAATCGAGGAAGACTTGCTTCCACTCTAAAAGTGAGTTCTTAGGTGACTGAACAGTCCAATACGGGAATTACAGTCTCTGTCACAGATAGTGTTGTGTATAGAAGAACTCCATGAGGCTGAGTACTGTGAGCTAAACTTAGTGTGACCTTAGTCTTCTTTATTACAACTCCAGAGTGCCGAAACAACATGGCAGCCAACCTTTTATACTGGCCCTGCACATGTGTGCAGGTGACCATTAGAACTCCAACAGTCGTGCCCTCTGGTGGCAAGTATTACATAGTTACATACATAACAGGTGGGACAGACAGTCGTTGAAGGAAAGGGTGGGTGGGGAGTCTGGTTAGCTGCACACTCCTTCTGCTGCCTGCGTTTGTTTTCTGCATACTCTCAGCGACGAGACTCAAGGTGCTCAGCGCCCTCCCGGATGCTTTTCCTTCACTTAGGATGGTCTCTGGCCAGGAACTCCCAGGTGTCAGTGGGGATGTTGCATTTTATCAAGGCTGTCCTTGAAATGTTTCCTCTGCCCACTTGGGGCTCGCTTGCATGTAGGAGTTCCAAGTAGAGCGCTTGCTTTGGGAGTCTTATATCAGGCATGCGAACAATGTGGCCCATCCAACGGAGCTGGTCGAGTGTGGTCAGTGCTTTGATGCTGGGGATGTTGGCCTAATTGAGAACACTGACGTTAGTGCACCTGTCCTCCCAGGGGATTTGCAGGATCTTGCGAAGACATCGTTGGTATTTCTCCAGCAATGTGAGGTGTCTACTGTATATGGTCCATGTCTCTGAGCCATACTGGAGGGTGGGTATCACTGCAGCCCTGTAGACCATGAGCTTGCTGCCAGATTTGAGGACCTGATATTCGAAAACTCTCAGGCACCTGAAGGCTGCACTGGCACACTGGAGGCAGTGTTGAATCTCGTCATCAATGTATAACCTTGCTGATAATAGGCTCCGAAGGAATGAAAAATGGTCCACGTTTTCCAGGGCCGTACATCTTGATGACTGGGGAGCAGTGCTGTGTGGCAGGGTCAGGTTGGTGGAGGACCTTTGTCTTTCGGATGTTTAGTGTAAGGCCCATGCTTTCGTACGCTTCAGCAAAGATGTTGACTATGACCTGGAGTTCAGTCTTTGAATGTGCGCAGACGCAAGCGTCGTCCGCGTACTGTAGTTCGATGACAGAAGATGGGCTGTCTTGGATCTGGCTTGGAGACAATGAAGGTAGAACAGGTTCCTACTGATTCTGTAGTTCCACTCCAGCGGGGAGTTAGTTGAGTGTGAGGTTGAGCATTGCAGCAAGCAAGATTGAGAAGAGGGTTGGCCCTGCTTGACCCCAGTCCGGAGGTGGATTGGGTCTGTGTTGGATCCGTTGGTCAGGATCACGGCTTGCATGTCGTCGTGGAGCAGGCGGAGGATGGTGACAAACTTTTGGGGGCAGCTGAATTTGGCTGGCTCCAGCGCAGAATGTTATGGCCAAGATTTACTGTTCTCAGTTTGCACATACAGCCCTGAATCCAGTGCATCACGTGGGGAATTATTTTGTACTCATTTCACCACTGATTTTCATATACCTGTACAGTGTGGCACAAAAAATACCTTTCAATATAGAGCCAAGTTTTCATTTGAAACAGACTGTCCCAAAATTCAATGTTTTTTTTGAAGACATACATGTGCCTAGTTATAAATAAATAAAATGTTAACAGTACAGTTGCGTTGTCTGGTAAAAATAAATTTTCAACAACATTTCAACAACAACAACCATGATGGTTTCTTAAGAAACCAAAGTGAATCATCAACTCAAACTGCAGAACACCACATACTTTGGGAGGCTCTGCAAAGTGATTGTCTTTTATACAAGCAAACATGCACACTTGCCAAAGCTTTGAGTTATGCACATCTAAAATCCGAATACCAAAGGATTTTACACCTGCGGAGATATAAAGATTGTAAATCACAAACACGAATCAGGTTCAAGAAGGAATATCAAATAAGTACAGGAGCAAACTCAGGAGCTTTGACTAGATTATATCAGGTATTTAATTGCTGTGTTGGTATCAGTCTAAATTTTGAATCAGAAGACTATGGGTTCAAACCTCACCGTTAGATAATCCTTATCATTAACAGATTTGAAAAGCTAGAGACAGTAATATGGCTGACAATTAACTTCATTTATTCAAAGGCAAAATACTGCGGATGTTGGAGATCTGACCTAAAACCAGAAAATGCCGGAAATATTCAGCGGGTCAGGCAGCATCTATGGAGAGAGAAACAGAGTTAATGTTTCAGGTCTTTGACCCTTTGTCAATTCTGATGACCTGTTGAGTATTTCCAGAATCCTTTTGTTTTTAAACTTCATTTATTATTGTTTCAAAACATGCATCGTAAGACTACTTACAGAGCAATACAAGCAGTCCTAATCTAGAAACTTGCGTGTAATTAACTTCCTAGGACTTCCTAGGATTATCTATCCAAAGCCAATCATGGTCCATCGCCTTGAAGATAGCTAAAGTTCCAAACTGAAATTTAGTTTTATATCCCTCTTTATACCATATTAAAACAATCATACATTGTCAAATTCTTGCTGAGTTTTAACCTTATAGGGTAGTTTGTGACCCTTAGGTCATTGAACAGATCGCTGAGCACACAATCATAGGGGTCCTGATGTCTTGGTCAATACCCTGTTACACGGTCTAAAGTTTCAGCTTTCTCCAATTTTTGCTTCCTATCCTGGTTCTCCGAGCTACAGCTTTTGTCCTCGAGTGTCATTGTGATCAAAAAGGTAAGATCTGCCAGTATACAGGCCAACCCAATTTTGATTTATATTTTCATTCTAAGCTGACACCAGGGTGGGAGTGCCCTGTGTCAGAGGTGCAGCTTTCTGGTGCTTCCTGCCCGCTTGTTAGGATGTAAAAGATCCCTTGGTGCGATTTGAAGCAGAACAGAGAATTCTCTTGGCAGCAGTCCTTCCTCAACCAACAGTGCCAAAAACAGATTATCTGGTCATTCATTCATTTGCTGTTTTCGGGTCAATGCTGTTCAGAAACTAGCTGCAGCACTGGCCTACAAATCAACAGTGCTTGAACAAGTTAGCCATTGTTGTAAAGCACTTTGGGTGAAGATATGATAAGGTGGTGTAAGCTCTTTCTTCTATTACAAGATCCCAGTGTCTCTTTCAAAAAAAATAAAGTTTAACAAAAATTGAGCACTTCTCTGCAGTACTTGAAATAATCGGTGTTCTTGATTAAAAGCTTTTAACTGACAAGGACCTCTGTTTGCCTCCATTAATGTGGAAATACAACGAAAGGGGGAACTGATGAACTTGCAAGGGAAAAATGTGTAAACGTACCTGGATTAGGCAGCTCATGGCAACCATACTGTCAATCAAAAATAGGCTTCACAGGTGCACTCAGAACAGGTTTGCAGCTCGCCATTCATTTGCGAGAGCAAGCTGGCCTGGCTGTCTGACAAACAGCACTCCCTGTTGATTAAATCATAGATTAAAAAGGCACCTCAAGACAGTCTGTCAGGCAGAGAATTCTGCTTTCCAACTGGTCAGCCTGCACTCAGCCAGAGCACTGTCCAAAGTCTTGTCGTTGCTGCAATGCTGGCTATGGAATTTCACAAAAAATATTTTTTTTAAAAGAGTCGTTCACAATTTAAAACCCGACAGACATCTGATCAGTCACACAGAAGGCTGTTAGCCAGTTTTGTCTGCAGAAATTGTTTCACTCAAGAAATTGGAAGAAGTATCAGAAAATTTGATGCTTGAAGAGGATAAATGAACTCTCCAGAGGAAAAGAGTGTTGGGATATGCCCAAACTGAGCGGATGTTATGGCATGTGTATATCTATAAATACTCGAACAACATTTTGCATACTTCAGATCAAGTCTGTTCCATGCTTTTCAGCTTCAAATGACATCATTAATATTGGGATCAGGGCAAGGCCCAGAAGTTGCCGGTTAAAGTATATTAAGAATGTTCTTGTGGTAGTGGTAGCACTCTTGCCCTGATTCAGAAGGCTGTGAGTCCAAGTCCCACTCCGGACACTTGAGCACAATATCGAGGCAGACACTCTAGTACAGTGCTGAGGGAATGCTGCACTATCAGATGTGCCGTCTTTCAGATGAGACTTTCATCTCAGATGGATGTAAAAGATCCCATGGCACGATTTCAAAGAAGAGCAGGGGAGTTCTCCCCAGTGTCCTGGCCAATATGTATACCCCAACCAACATCACAAGCTGATTATCTGATCACTATCACATTGGCCCAGAAATTCCTGCCTCCCGAGTCCGTACGGAGTGTCTACGGACCCGGGAAGGCATCCCAAAAGCTGGTTTTCAGTGCACAATGCGCATGCACTGAAAACTGGCTTTTCCAATCTGTCAAGCTCCAACTTAACAGATCCTTCATACCCCGGAAGCGAGGACATTCGCATGGGTAAGATTGCGGTATTTACCCATATCTTGCCCAGCAAATGTCCTCAAAACTCTTGCGCCTGATAAAAGCAGGAGTATTGCCTATAAGCGTAAGAGTATTAAAACACAAATTTTATTTTAAAAACCTAATTTAAAAAACTTTAAAAACTCAGAATTTTATTTTTCTCCAATATATTTATTGGCCCCGAAATTCCGGCCTACCCGGGTCCATACGAAGTTTGTACGGACCCAGGAAGGCATCGGAAAAGCTGGTTTTCAGCGTACAATGCACATGAGCAGAAAACCGGCTTTTCCGATCTGTCAAGCTGGAGCTGGACAGATCATCCGTATCTCAGGAGCGAGGGCATTTGCAAGGGCAAGATTGCGGGATTTATCCATATCTTGCCCAACAAATGTCCTCAAAATTCTTGCGCCTGATAAAACCAGGTGTATTGCCTACTTTTACAGCATTTAAAAAGAGCAAGAGTTTAAATACAAAAATATTTAAAAATCCTGCCCACTATGTTACTTATTTTTAACCATAATTTAAAAAACTTTAAAAACTCAGGAACCAAAAATTCAGATATTAATTTTAATTACGTGCGGTGTGTTTTTTTATTTCTTATTACATGTGTTTAGTGTCTGTTTTTTTTTCTCAATAGCAATGAGAACTCGTAGATACAGAGTTCTCATTGCTATTAATGAGAAAGCTGTGGAATACTGTATCTGATTGGTTGTGCATCTTCTGCGTGGGAACCTCAAGGACGGGAGCACACTTCGCAGCGCGGGAAGAGAAAGCCTCCCCACCGGAATCTTTGTCTCCTCCCGAACCACCAGGTACTTTCGTAGAAATGCTTCAGGTCAGAGGCAATTGCCCGCGGGAAGCCTCTGACTGGAATTTCAGCCCCATTACTGTTTGAAGGACCTTGCTGTGTGTAAATTGTATGCTGCATTTCTTATATTACATCAGTGACTACACTTCAAAAATACTTGATTGGTGGTGAAGCGCAGTTGGACGCCCTGAGGTTGTGAAAGGCACTATACATTTTAAAAATGTAGTCATTCCTGGGATGTGGGCGTCACTGGCAAGGCCAGCATTTATTGCCTATCCTTAATTGCCCTTGAGAAGGTGATGGTGAGCCGCCTTCTTGAACCGCTGCAGTCTGTACAGTGAAAGTACTCCCAGAGCGCTGTTAGGTAGGGAATTCTGGGATTTTGACCCAGCGACAATGAAGGAATGGCGATATATTTCCAAGTCAGGATGGTGTGTGACTTGCAGATGATGGGGGTTCCCATGCGCCTGCTGCCCTTGCAGGTGGTAGAGGTCACGGGTTTGGGAGGTGCTGTCAAAGAAGACTTGGCAAGTTGCTGCAGTGCATATTGTAGATGCAAGTCTTTACTTCCAACAAGCCCAACCTATTCCAATGGAAATGGAAATGGGACCTTACAGCCAACATTTAATGCCAACATTTTGTTAATTGAACTGATGAGGAAAGTACCACAACAAGTGATTTACGGAAAATCGGCATCTTCAGGTATTTGCCAGCAATCACAATCCAAGGGCACTACAATAAGTTCTATTTTTAGAGGTGGCTCACGGTTTGCGTTGCCTTTTATATAGCGCTATTAATGTAGTAAAATGTCCCGACATTTCCCAGGAATGTAATCGGACAAAAATTAACACTGAGCTAAAGAAGGAGATTCTGGGATAGGTGACTAAAAACTTGGTCAAAGAGGCAGGTTTTAAGTGGCATCTTCGAGGATAGAGGGGTATAGGAGGAAATTTCATAGCTTTGGGCCTAGATGGGTGATGGCACGGTCTCCAATGGTGGGGCAAAGGAAGTGCGGTGTGCACATTTTAAGCTGCCGAGCTCACAGAGAAATGTCATCATCTAGGACAGTACAGTGGCACTGAGCACACACTTGTAGCACCACAATGTAAAAATGAAACACACTTAGATTGTTTAAATTGTGGGAAGTTTCAGAGCTGCAACAGTATAAAGTTTCAATCCTCCAATCAGAGAGGGATTGACTTCCTGGGCCCCACCTCCATATCTTGACAATAGTACCAGCAGCCACTTCGAACCCAATTGCTTTCCCTTATTGTTGGGCAGGCAGTCTCTCTTTCATTGATTAAGTACTCGTCATGGCTGTTACTACATAAAAGCAGTATCTGCAACCACAACTGAGATAGACATGATATTTGTATCCTTCAGACTTCCTCAGAGTTCACATTATGAATACTTACATTTTATGCTTTCTATATCTCCAAATCATTACATTTAAAAAGCAATTTCTAGATGCTTACACAAAGCAGAGGCAACAGAAGTTTCCACTAGTCGGGGAGACTAGAACTAGGGGGCACAGCCTCAAAATACGGGGGAGCCAATTTAAAACCGAGTTGAGAAGGAATTTCTTCTCCCAGAGGGTTGTGAATCTGTGGAATTCTCTGCCCAGGGAAGCAGTTGAGGCTAGCTCATTGAATGTATTCAAATCACAGATAGATAAATTTTTAACCAATAAGGGAATTAAGGGTTATGGGGAGCGGGCAGGTAAGTGGAGCTGAGTCCACGGCCAGATCAGCCATGATCTTTTTGAATGGCGGAGCAGGCTCGAGGGGCTAGATGGCCTACTCCTGTTCCTAATTCTTATGTTCTTATGTAAGAAGTACTGCAAGGTGCCTTTGATCGGTATTGAATTTACTGCATCTGCCTCAGTAGTATCTCTGTACCTCAGTATTAGACAATTCTCCAGGTCCGATGCTGTGTTCAATTGTCAATATTTCATCTCTGATGGAGATAAATTCCAATTATTCCAATATTAAACGCATCATCTTTTTCCACCAGGTAGCTCCAATATTGCAGCAACACAAAATGGGCAAAATAACTGCAATTAAACTGCTTCTGGTTCTCAGACTGCTTCAGCTTTGCACCACTTACTAGAAGTGGTGCAATCCAACATTTCAAACTTCAGTTTTCAAAGATTCAACAGTTCCAGATGGACCATTATGAGGCTACTGGTGTTAGAAAAGAGTCAATGGAAAACCGTCTTTTCCGTGACATTCAAAGCATCATTGACTAATACTGGGCCTCTGTGCAGAGAGTGGGGTGACAGAAAAACTCGCTGCTGTTTGCACCACTTTCAAAATCACCCGCTGAATACCCAAAGGTGCAATGTCATTGGGAGCTGCATCAGTGAAGCACCTGCCATTGAACTGCTCGTCACATCAAATCTCTCGCTCCAGCTCCGGACTGCATTCCTGTCTTTCAAAAAAGACATTTAATTTCTTAGTGCACACTTCAACAGAATGATTTTTTGATTCACTGCACAACCTAGATTCCTCCCAGCAGTAAAACAATATCCAAACAAAAGTTAAAGGAATAAATACATTTTCACGACCTCAGGCTATCCCAAAGCGCTTTACAGCCAACTAAGTACTTTTGAACTCTTGTAATGTACGAAACACAGCTGCCAATTTGTCCAGGACACCAGGGATAACTCGCCTGCTCTTCTTTGAAATAGTGTCATGGAATCTTTTAAGTCCACATGAGAAGACAGATGAGGCCTTGGTTTAACATCTTGTCTGAAAGATGGTACCTCTGACAGTGCAGCACGCCCTCAGTACTGCACTGGAGCCTCAGCCTAGACTGTGTGCTCAAGTTGCTGGAGAACCCACAACCTTCTGACTCCGAGGCAAGAGTGCTACACTGATTCCTATGCAACACTACAGTCTGCACAGACCCCAGTGATTCCTGTAAAACTCTGCAGCCTACCAAGGACCACATTTCTCCACTAATTCCTGTACAGTGCTGAATGGAGTTATGGTTTTGCCAAACTTCTGTATGGGATAGAGAAAACATAGGAATGCGCAGCACTAAAGTGTAACACACATCCACCACCCACAAAAAATCTCTGTTGCCCAAATAATAAAAGTAATAAAATCAAGTTACTGGAACTCTCTTGCACTTTTCCAAAATACCACAATATTGCTGTTGAGGAGAAATCTCCCTTTTTCCCCTCGCGGATTCACTGAGATAATGGATCGACGCTCTCGATGTACGAGACTCAAAAAGATAGGTTCGAAACAATTTATTCCGGCCAATGGAGGGGGAAGGTCTGTTCTTAGCTGCCCAAGACAGAAACTTCAAAAATCCAAAAGTCTCACTGGCCTTTATACAGATTTTATTGGCCCAGCCTATAACGAATCTTTTGAAGTGACAGTGATTTAACTGCCACAAATAAAACAGATGGAAGGCAGAGACAAATAATGGAATTTGTTACCGTATTTGGTTCGGTCAAAGAAAACATTCAATTCACAGAAACATTTGTTAACATGAAAGACAGGAATTTTAGTTCAGTTAAACATTGGTTTAACCCTTATCAGACTGCCGGCTGTGTGAGCTGATCCCTTCACCTTCCCGATAATTTGGCTTCTTTGAATGGGTTATCTCTGCCTCTTGAAATGTGTTTGTTTCTACAGGTTTGACTTTATGGGCTTTCTCAGCCTGCTCCACATTCTTTAAGAGTTAAACACAAACTGTTCTATTTATTCCTTAAAAATCTAAGATTCATTTTCCTATCATAGTTTTACATACAACCTGCCAATAATTCCTTAACCTACTACATTGCAAAGTTTTAGATTTTTAGAGTATCTTGACTTTACACCCAGACCAACCAGCTGTATTGAGAGAAGAATGATGAAAGAATTTGAAGCTCCCATAGATGCTTTCAAGTCAGATAGGGATTTATTCATGTTAGTACATGGAGCACTGTTGTTTAGCGATGTACTGTAGATATAAGTAACAAAGTTTATGTTTTCTTTTTCTGCCACCCGTAATGGTCCGAAGTGAAACTAGTTTGGATAGGCACAATGGATTGTTACCTTGGCTCATTGGTAGCACTCTTGCTTCGGAGTTGGAAGGTTGTGGTCTAAGCCTCACTCCAGGACCTGAGCATACAATCCAGCCAATGCAGTACTGTGGAGTGCTGCATTGTTGGAGCTGCCGTCTTTCGGGTGAGTCATTAAAGCACTCTCTGCTTGTTCAGATGGGTGTCTTCTTCTTCTGTATGGTCGTAGCAAAGCAAATCAAATGTCAATATCCAAGTTGGATATCCAGGCCAAAGCTTGTGGTGCAACAGCGTGGATATCTTGTAGGCTGCCTGCAAATATCCTCAAATGTGCTCCAGGGTCTGATTAGGAGCTCTACAGTTGCATGATGGGGATGCTTTAACCTTCCATCTATGGAGGTGGCACCAGCATCTACCATGACCAGTCCTGAGGTGGATGATGGTTGTCCACTGTGTGCGAGAAAGGTTTGATCCTTCAGGTTGTACTGTGGGGTCCGTCTATAAGGAATCCATTCCACACATCACAGTTCTTCCAAGCATTTCGCCATCAGTCATCAAGACTAAGGGGAGATCGCTGAAGAGCTTTGGCGACGGTCCAAAATGGCCTTCTAGTATTGAGACGTATTGGTGGTAGGTTGTTCAAGTTAGCCTTGATAGCCATGCCGGTGGGTAGTACTCTGCAGTAGAGTACACCAGGGTGAGTGCCGTCATACAGAGCGTTTGAGCATCTGCTCCCCATGTGGATCCAGCGAGTTTCTGGATCAAGTTGACCCTTCGCTTTAGTTCCTTCAAGGTTCTGGAGATGCTGTCTATATGACAGAGTGTGATTAAGCGTGACTCCTAAATAGGAGGGGTTTTTGGCATGGTTGGGGTAAAAGATGCCATTGCACTTTTTTTTTGAAGATGCACAGGGGGATCTCCTGGTATTTGGGCCAATGTTCATCCTTCAACCAAGGCTGCCAAAACATATTTGTCATTCATTTCAGGTTTTGTTTGTGGGACCCTGCAGTGCACAAATTGGCCGCCATGTTTGCCGATACAATAATAGTGACTACACTTCAAATAAAAAGTAATTTATTAGCTGTGAAGTGCTTTGGGGCATCCTGAGGATTGTGTGTGTTTTTTAAAAAAATATACCTAATGAAGTGCTGTCATGATTTGAATTCTTTTGGAGAGAGTTTTAGTTCAATCCTTTGCCCAATTTTGTTAATGGTCCGTTTTATCACACCTCTTTTTCCATTTCTGTCAGTAGTACTATATCATCTTGTAAGTCTCGGTCTCCAAGTGCTTGCCATCTCCTCTATCCAAGTGCATTGCTCTTCCTCCTTCCCATTCTTGCACTATCAGCCCCTTGCCCAGGTTCAAGAACTCTTCCCAATTTCTGCAGAGCAGTGCAGTGATGTTCCAAAAATGAGAACTACGCAGTCAAATTAAGGTGCTATGATAACATAACTTAAGTTTTCACTGCAGCTTTTCCTTAAAGTTAGAACAGACAGCAGTAGTACAAGGATGATGGAAACACTTTCAGCTGTGCCAAAATCAAGTGTGACTTCTAATTTGAGCCGAGGAAGCCAAATCATTTTCTGATGTATCACAAATTTGGAACAAAATCTAAACTTAAGGCTTACAAAGTATTTTCAAATATCAACACTGAGTGGTAGGCTTTAAACTAGTAAGATGGTGGGAGGGATCTACATAACCAGCCTAAATATAAACAAAACAGGAATAGAGAAATAAAGTAAAGGAGGACGTTGATGGCAAGGGAATAAATAGAGTTATAGAACAGGAGTCTAAAAAGTTGGTTAAACATAAAGTGAGTGGAAAACGTATTAAAAATGAGTTTAGCTCTCTGTACAGCAATGCATACAGTGTTCATAATAAAACAGGGGAGCTGGAGGCAATCATGCTTTGAGAAGATTAGGACTTGGAATTAGGATTAGGACATTGCAGAGTATAACATTTAGAAAAGAGAGGAAAAAAGGGAAAGTGGAGTAGTTGTACTTATTAGGAATTATATAATAGCAGTAGAAAAAGGGACACAGCTATCAGCAAGACAAAAATAGAATCCATATGAAGAGATAAAAGATAATAAAGGATCAATCACACTAATAGGTGTAGTCTATGGACTGGAGGGGAGGTGGAGGAAGAAATATGCAGACACATTCGGGAAATGAGTAAAAAACATAGAATAATCATCATAGGGGATTTTAGCTACCCCAATGTTAATTGGACAGAAGAGGTAGATAAAATGGATAAGGGAATGGAGTTCCTGCAATGTGTACAGGATTCCTTTCTAACACAATATGTAAAAAAGCCAACAAGGAAGGGTTCGCTTTTGGATCTACTAATGGGGGTTGAACCAGAGCAGACAAGAGAAGTAAAAGTAGGGGAACATCTAGGCAATAGTGACCATAATATAATATGATTTAAGATGATAATTGAAAAGGACATAAGTATGATTTTAAAAATCAGGGTAATAGATTGGAGAAAACCTGATTTTGAGGGGTTGAGAATAGAACTTGAGAAAATAAAATGGGCAACAATATTGGCAAACAACAATGTAGAACAGCAATGAGAAACATTTAAAATGGTGTTCAAATATGCAGGGACAATATATTCTGCTAAAAGAAAAGAATAAACTAAACACTAATGAGGCTCCATGGATGAATAAAGACATAAGGCAACAATTGAGGGTAAAGAAAGAGGCATACATTAAGTGCATAGACAGCAGGAGAGTGCATGATAAGGAAGAATACAAAGATTAGAGAGAGGTCAAAAAAAATTAGGAAGACAAAGAGGAACTATGAAATTAAATTATCAAGGAACATAAAACAAAATAGTAACATATTTTACAGGCATATCAATAAAAAAAAGACTGTTGGGATTGGAATAGGGCCATTAAATGGATAGACAGGATAATACCACAGATAATGTTCGAAATATTAAGTAATTATTTTGCTTCAGTATTTACCAGAGAGATAGAACAGGTGGACATGACATCGGCTGATGAGATAAGTGCATTTAAAATAAAAATAGGGGATATATTAAATAAACTAATCAAACTCAGGATAAAACTCCTGGCCCAAATGAATTACTACTAGGGGGATCAAGGGGTATGGCGAGAAAGCAGGAATGGGGTACTGAAGTTGCATGTTCAGCCATGAACTCATTGAATGGCGGTGCAGACTAGAAGGGCCAAATGGCCTACTCCTGCACCTATTTTCTATGTTTCTATGTTTCTAATTGTACCCACACATTTTAAAAGAATCTATGGATGAGATAACAGAGGCCTTACTACACATATTTAATAATTCATGAAAAAAGATGTAATGCCAGAGGACTGTCGGATAGCTAACGTAATACCTATATTTAAGGGGGAATAGACCATGTCCAGGAAATTATAGACCAGTCAGCTTAACATTGATGGTAGGAAAAATAATTGAATCCCTACTAAAAGAGAAAATAGAAGAACATCTAGAAACCAAAAATAGTGAATAGTCAGCATGGATTTCAAAAGGGAAAGTCTTGCTTGACCAATCTCATTGAATGTTTTGAAGAGGTAACAGAAAGAGTAGACAATGGTAAAGCAGTAGATGTAATTCATCTAGATTTTCAAAAGGCCTTCGATAATGTACCCCATATAAACTGATGAACAAGGTCAGAGAATGCGGAGTCAGGGGACAAGTAGCAGAATGGATAGCTAGCTGGATTCAAGACAGAAAGCAGAGAGTATGGGTAAAGGGTAGCTATTCACAGTGGCAGAAGGTGGGTAGTGGTGTTCCACAAGGATCAGTGCTGGGACTATTGTTCACAATTTATATTAGTGATTTAGACTTTGGAATCAAAAATACAATTTCTAAATTTGCAGATGACACCAAATTGGGAGCAGGGGGGGAGTAGTTAATAATGGAGGACTGCAACAAATTACAGGAGAACATTAATAAGCTTGCAGAATGGGCATATAATTGGCAAATGAAGTTCAACATAGATAAATATGAGGTATTACATTTTGGTAGGAAGAATAAGGAATTCAATTATTACTTGGAGGGTGCGAGTATGGGTGGGGTAGAGGAACAAAGGGATCTCGGAGTACAAATACACAAATCGCTAAAAGTTGCGACACAGGTTAGCAAGGCCGCAAAAAAGCAAACCAAGCACTAGGGTTTATTTCTAGAGGTATAGAAGTGAGAAATAGGAAAGTTATGCTAAACCTGTATCACACCTTGGGAGTACTGGTCGCCATATTATAAAAAAGGATATAGAGGCATTGGCGAGGGTGCAGAGAAGATTTACAAGGAGGATATCAGAAATGTGAGGGAATATATATCAGGAAAGTATACACAGTTCTCATACTTTTCTAGGTGAAAACTCCCAATTACAACAATCATATTCACCTATTTGGTTAGTTTATTTTAAATATTAGCCCAGGAGTGCTGAATGTGTTTTGCAGCTTTTGTGCAACACTGATGTTTTTACTCATAAATCCTTCAATATTTGTCTACAAAGCTTAGAGAGTGAACACTGACATGTACAATACAATTGATAAACTCACAGCATTACCAAAACAAAGTTGAAAAATTGCAATTATTTTTTCACAGAAGCATTACTGAAGTCCAAGGTTTATGGTTGAAACAACAACTTAAAATAATCAAACCCAATTGACCACTATTGTAATGATGTGATATTTTAAATTAAGTTCCTTAGTAAGTTATTTTCTGTGGATATTTGTGCATGTGAGAAGGAATATGTACGCTGGAGAGTGGAACTTCACCGTCTGTTCAGAAAGTCGAATAAAAAAGTAAAGTAACATTTTTTAAAAAGAGAAAAACTTGCATTTGTACAGCATCCTTCATGACCTCAGGGCATCCCAAAACCCTTTACAGCCAATGTAGTACTTTTGTAGTGCAGTCACTGTTGTAATGTAGGCAACGCGGCAGCCTATTTGCACACAGCAAGCTCCCACAACCAACAATGTGGTAATGAACAGATAATCTGGGATTTTTTTTTCAGTGGTGTTGGCTGAAGGATAAATATATGCCAGGACACAGAAGAACTCCTCTGCTCTTCTTTGAAATAGTACCATGGGATCTTTTTATGTCTGGCTGAGAGGTCCAACGGGACCTTGGTTTAATGTTTCATCCAAAAGACAGCACCTCCGGCAGTCAGTACTGCACTGAATTGTCAGCCTAGAATTTGTGCTCAAGTCTCTGGCGTGGGACTTGAACCCACAACCTTCTGACTCAGTAGAGAGTGCTGCCCACTGAGTCACAGCAGTTGCCAAATTGACCAAACAAAGCAGATTTTTATATTTGTACTCATAGCTACCAAGGTTATTTATGATCTGGTAGTGAAATAACAGCAATGCTGGAAAATCTTATTATCCAGTACCAGTAGTATAAAGCAATCACTGAAGCTTGAGGCAGGTTAGTAAATCCAGTACCAAACCAGTGGATCAAACAATGCAACAGTCAAACTTCTTTTCCCATGAAGGGTCAGACAACAGAGAACAGAGTGTTCACCATCTCAGTTATTGCTACAGTCTTGGAGCTCCAATGTAAGGAAAACAATTAAGTGTTGTCAACAACACCAGACCTAATGACATAGCATAACTACATATCCCATACTCACTGGTGTCCAGACTCTGCAGTATGAGAAATATAGTAGTCATTACACACTATGACTGTTTGACATTTATTTGTTCGTGTATATCTCTGTACTAGTGGGTCTCCCATGGCTTTGCTCATGGCAAGTCATAACATATACCATATCATGTACAATTCTGCTTCGAAGGCGCAGCTGTATTTAACTTGGCCTTACACTTGAAGACTACAAAGTCTAATTGTAAATGGGCACATCTTAATTACAGGATAATAATTGTTCAGGGAAGTTTACAGGTTGGCAGCTGCTGATCAGCTCCAGGTCAGAAGAAACCACGATAAACTAATTGCCTTTCTCGTTTTTATACTTTTAACACTTGAGTGATTAATGTACTCTAGATGGAAGACTTTTCATCAACTCAATAGTAAGATGTTACAAACTGTATGATGGCACACAGTTCCGATCAGCTCTTAAGTTACACTTGCATTGGCAAAACATTTTGCAAAACTTATTCCACTTCACTTGTAATAATAGATGCACAAAAATCTACTAAAGCTGAATCACAACCTATCGCTTAACAAAAAATTTCAAAGCCTTATTTTTCTCCTCAGGAACTGAAATTCCCAATGTCGAAAGTAAGGCTTGTAGGATAATAAAGATAGAAAAAAAATACATATTTCACAATATTGGCCCTGAATCCACGGCCCCTACGGGCACGTACGAGGTGCTCTTGACAGATCACACGTATCCAGAAGAAAAGGGCCAACTTCTGCCCGGCAAATGCCCATGAAATTCTTACGATTGATAAAGGCAGGTGCAAGGCCAGCTTTTATCAGCGTAAGACTTTTAAAGGACAGAAAAATATGTGTTTTTCCAATCCTGTTAAGGCAAGTTTACTTTTAGACCCTTTAAAATATGTAAATTTATTTCAAAAAATTACGTATTTTAAATGATTAATTAAATTCCATTTTGATTCATTTTAAATCTGTGATGTTTATTTTTTTTTATTTTAAGTGTGTGTGTTTTGGGGGTATTCCCAGTCATTATGGCGATTCCATACATACGGAACTCACCACTAGAATGAATGGGAATACCCCTATTTTGATTGGTTGGGCCAGCCCATGTGATCCCAGGGACACGTGTGAAGTATCTTTGTCCCTGGGATACGTGGGCCTGTACACAGGCCTACGCATAGAGGCCCAGGACCACAAGTCTCCGAACCTCCCGGACCACCAGGTAAGTTCGTAGATATTTTTCAGGTCGGAGGCATCCGACCACAATTTCTGGGCTAATAGTATTCTTGGCTATAAAATTTGATTTGGTATCTTCGTTTATTCCTTTTGCTCAGAGGCTCAAGTCTGGGATTGGGATTAGAATTGATACTCTGTCAACTGAAGAGAGTTACCAACTCGACCTGTAATTGCTGTTCCCACAATGCAGCAGTCGGAGTGTGTGCTGTATGACGAATATCTCAGCTGGCATCAGTATGATTCAATGTGACTGGATTGATGTGTCTTTCATACCGTAAAAGGATTGCTGAATTTCTCGAAATGATTTGAAAATGTACTAGTACATTTCATCTTGATTTTCAACTGCTTGATTTGTAGTTCAGAGAGGGGACATTGGACTGGAGAGTGAGAAGTTTGATCTAAAGGGAGACTGGCAGAGAAATTATTTACCACACCTGTGCTTTATTTTGCTGTTTTTCTGCTAATCCTTGGTTTGATTTTTCTGTATCTTTTCTCCTGCACTCTTAAGAGTCCCTCCCCCAATTGAATTTTGAAAGCTTTAATTACCATCACCTGTTTTATTTTTAAATTTATAATTAAGGCTGTGAAAGGATTAAAAAAAATTACAATTAACATCTTAATTAAAACTTTAATTTCAGTTAATCTTGGTTTTAATTGCATATCTAATTGATACAATTACAGCATTCATCTCATACATAAGAACATAAGAACATAACAGGAGTAGGTCATATGACCCCTCGAGCCTGCTCCGTCATTCAATAAGATCATGGCTGATCTGATCATGGACTCAGCTCCACTTCCCCGCCTGCTCCCCATAACCCTTTATTCCCTTATCGTTTAAGAAACTGTCTATTTCTGTTTTAAATTTATTCAATGTCCCAGCTTCCACAGCTCTCTGAGGCAGTGAATTCCACAGATTTACAATCCTCTGAAAGAAGAAATTTCTCCTCATCTCAGTTTTAGATGGGCGGCCCCTTATTCTAAGATCATGCCCTCTAGTTCTAGCCTCCCCCATCAATGGAAACATCCTCTCTGCATCCACCTTGTCAAGCCCCCTCAATCTTATATGTTTCGATAAGATCACCTGTCATTCTTCTGAATTCCAATGAGTAGAGACCCAACCTACTCAACCTTTCCTCATAAGTCAACACACTCATCTCCGGAATCAACCTTGTGAATCTTCTCTGAACTGCCTCCAAAGCAAATATATCCTTTCGTAAATATGGAAACCAAAACTGCACGCACTATTCCAGGTGTGGCCTCACCAATACCTGTATAGCTGTAGCACGTCTTCCCTGCTTTTATACTCCATCCCCTTTGCAATAAAGGCCAAGATACTATTGGCTTTCCTGATCACTTGCTGTACCTGCATAGTATCCTTTTGTGTTTCTTGCACAAGTACCCCCAGGTCCTGCTGTACTGCGGCACTTTGCAATCTTTCTCCATTTAAATAATAACTTGCTCTGATTTTTTCTGCCAAAGTGCATGACCTCACACTCCATCTGCCAATTTTTTGCCCACTCACTTAGCCTATCTATGTCCTTTTGCATTAAAAAGTGTGTTTTATTACTTATGCTATTATTACATGCAATTATATAGAAAAACTCAAACTGTCTGCTCCTCCCAAGCACAGCCTTCTTTCTGTATTACACGGAACATACAGCACGGAAACAGGCCATCCAGCCAAACCAGTCCATGCTGGCGTTCATATTCCACTTGAGCTTTAATTGGAGCAAATAAAATTATTCGGGGCTTGACAAGGTTAATACTGAGAAAATGTTTCCACTGGCTGGGGAATCTAGAACACAGGGTCACAGTCTCAATAAGGGATCAGCCATTTAGGACCAAGAGGAGGAGAAATGTCTTCACTCAGAGGGTTGTGAATCTTTGGAATTCTCTACCCTAGAGAGCTGTAGATGCTCAGTGGTTAATCATTTTTTGGGAACTAACGGAATTAAGGAATATGGGGATAATGCGGAGAGGTGGAGTTGAGGTAGCATATCAGATATGATATTGAATGGCAGAGCAGGCTTGAAGGGCCAAATGGCCGATTACTGCTCCTATTTCTTATGTTTACACCCCTTATCCTTCCTTTAAATGAACCCGGGACTTTTTTCCTCTGTAGCCCTCTCTCTGACCTGGTTCTTTCGTCACTCCTCCAGGTAAACACACTGGCCTCCCCCAGTTTCCTCTCAATAAAGCTACAGGTTCTCTCCTTTGCCTCCTGCTGATTTGCCTTTGTGATTTCCCTGCTCCAGCTCCCAATTTTTCCCCTTCTCCACCATGTCTATTTTCATTCTAAATTAAATGCAGAGTAAGGATACATTCTGGACAATGCAAGGCAGGTTGTACAATGACCCCCACATTTTATTCCCAACAAAATGTACTTGCTACATTCGAGTATTTAAAGAAGTTGTTCTTAAATGGAATTATTTCCCGCAGTCAAACTTAATATGCAGTCAACAGCCCTCCTTTTTCAAATGTGTATACTTGATAAAATTATTGTTGCCATCACAAGATCTGAAGAATGATGGACAAAGCACTCAAATCTGAGTCCCACCGGGATTGGATCAATCAAACTTTCAAGTGAATTGCTTCTTGAAATATTTTACCTTTACAAGAACAATTGCTCATTGAAAACCCATGTAGAATTCTTTTCACCATCGATCTCCCTCTGGTTTCTCTTTTGTGCATTATTCCTCACTTCACCTCTTGTCCTTTTCTTCACAGTTACAGTAGTGATCACTACTAATGCAAGATCCAAGCTGAGAATCTGTTTGTGATCACTTCAATCTGTCTGTTGTTTCTGAACATAGCATCCATTTCAAGGAACACTCAAAGAATGTTTATCCACTTTCCGCGATTTAAAATGTTCCCACCCTTTTAGGTTGCCGCATATCACCACCCAATAAAAAAGGAAAAATGACAATTAACCTGCACCCGGGGTCAGCTTAGGGAGGGGGGGAGGGGGGTGGGCAGGGGGCACAGGTGGGGCAATTGCCCAGCATGCAAGCCTAGAGTGGGGCCCATACAGGATCAGATTAACGGTAAGGGCAAGGGTAAACAATGTTGACATAAGTGATGTAGCAAAGCCGCAAGGGCTCAGGCACATTATTCTCAACTTGATGTAAACAGACTCCAGATACCTTTTATCTAGAGATGCATTCTACTCACAAATCAGGGGCGAAAAAAAGGAAAGAGCACCAGCTATGCGAGGAGCAAAGAGACAGGAAGTGGCTAAACTGCTTAAACTAGATATTTTTTCCAACTAAAATCCTTAAGATCATGAAGATGAAGGCCAAGACGATGCTGTGCAGTCAACTTCAACAATGAAACTACTAGAGGCACCAGACCCAGAGTTGGCCAAGTTGGAGCTCCAAGTCCAAAATTTGAAGGAGATGAAAACCAACTGGTGCATACTGAGCTGAAAGAGGCGCATCTTACCAGTGACATTGGGGAGACAATATCTCAGAGCACATGCAAAGCCATTGGATTGCAAAAGGTAGTGAGGACTGCCAAAACTGATAAAGACTTCCATAACTCCGGCATGATTCATGCCAAGGAAGGATGTCACCGATACTGCTCGAAGTCCTTCTTCATACATGTGCACCCGCTGACAGGGGAATGTGGGGAGTGAACGTGGTTCTGTTATTCACCTTCAAATGGTCGAGTATACTGTTTTGCTTGCAAGATCACATCATGAACAAGAAGCCTCTTTACTCATGGGTTTAATTACTGGAAACATGGAGATGAGAGGATTTCATCTCTCAAAAACAACCACCTGCATAGAGAAGCCATGGTAGTAATGTGCACTAGACAAACAGGCACTGGGTGTGTGGATGGTCATATTGTCTTCCAGTTTGAAAATGAACCGTAGTACTGGCACAAGGTGCTAGAGCGGGCTGGCTGTGTGATAATGTTTCTCTGAACAAGGTCTTTCATTGCGAGGCAGAGACAAAATCGTTGGGTCTCCAAATAATGGTAATTATCTGGGTGTGCTGGAGGTTCTGCAAACTACAATGCATTTCTTGTTAAACATTTCAAGCGGTTCACCAACAAAGTCAAGGGGCATACTTCATACTGGTCTTCCACCACTTGTGAAG
Organism: Pristiophorus japonicus; assembly: GCF_044704955.1. Taxonomy (NCBI): domain Eukaryota; kingdom Metazoa; phylum Chordata; class Chondrichthyes; family Pristiophoridae; genus Pristiophorus; species Pristiophorus japonicus. The sequence continues at coordinate 189,330,689 of NC_091980.1, read as the reverse complement.
AACTGATTAGTCTGATGGGTGGCAAAGTACTTGAGACGATTATCCAGGAATTGACATCAGCGAAGTTCTATTCAATATTGGTTGATTCAACATCACATTCTCAGATCAGCTGACATTTGTCGTCCGCTATGTTCTACTGACTGGTCCTGAGGAAAGGTTCCTAAAGTTCTTGCCGATAATCGGTCATACTGGACAAGAAATAGCAGAAATAATACTGGCCTTTCTGGATGAGAACGGGATCAACATACAAAATTGTCCCGGACAATCTTATGATAATGCTTCAAATATGAGTGGGAAATACATTGGTGTCCAAACTATCAAAGAGCCATGCACATATGCAACGTTTATACTATGCGCAGTACACTCACTCAACCTTGTGGGGAAAAACTGTGCCGAATGCAGCCCAGTGATCATCAGATTTTTTGACATTGTACAAAAGTTGTACACTTTTCTCTCTGCATCAACGCACCACTGGCGACTGTTTTATGAAAAACTAAAGCCTTTAGGGCTGCCTGTCATCAGACAGTTTTCTGCTACTCAATGGTCAGCAAGGTATGAAACAGTGTCAGCCCTGCTCAAAGGTTACACTCCCATATGCAAAGTGTTGGAATCCCTGGCAACTGATGTGGAACAGAAAGTTGAATGCCTGAAATGAAGCTCAGTTGATCCTTGACAACTGGATTCACCTATTCTCATTGTTGTTTGAAAGCACTTTCACCCGACCAATCTCTCGCTTCAAGGAGACCGGCTTGAATCTGCATGTCATGGTGTCCTTACTCGAGTCCCTTGTCGATTTTGTCAAGACCCAGCAGAAAGAGTTTGAGGACTTCAAAGACCTTGGTATTAAACTGTCTGGCCACAAGGAATACAATTCAGCTCAGAGGCGCGTCCGGGTACACAACCGCTGCTGTGACGATGGAGATACTGAAAGAACTGCGCTGTCACCCAAGCAGAAATTCAAAACTGAAGTGTTCCTTGTCATCATTGATCAACTAATCAGTACCTTGAAGCATACAAGGAAATCAATTAGAAGTTTGGATTCCTGTCCAAGCTAGCCGCCCTCGCGACTCATGAGATCAAGCAAGCTGCAGCAAATCTTGCCCGCTCCTATCCCAAACATCTGGAACCTATGATTGAAAGTGAATTCATCCAGTTTTCTAGCTTGGTGGCATCCTCAATAGAGCTTCAAACCTCAATTTGTGTCAAACAAACTAAGTCAGGAGAGCTGAGAATGTACCAATTCCTCCATGCTCTTACTCAAACCTCGTCTAACATTGAAATAGCTCTTTGGCTATATCGGTCGATGATGGTATAAAATTGCAGTGGTGAGCGGTCCTTCTCGAAGCTAAAACGCATCAAGGATGAGGTCAAGAACCGAATGGAATAAGATCGACTTAATAGTCTTTTAATCATGAGCATCAAGAGCAAAGTACGGAGAGGACTTGACTTCTCAAAAATCATTGACCCCTCCCCAACAACACTAGCAAACACTCCCCCTCCGACATTGGTTCCAATCCTGGCCAGGTGCAGACCATCCGGTTTGTACTGGTCCCACCTCCCCCAGAACCGGTTCCAATGTCCCAGGAATTTGAATCGCTCCCGCCTGCACCACTCCTCAAGTGACACATTCATTTTAGCTATCCTGCAATTCCTACTCTGACTAGCATGTGGCATTGGTAGCAATCTTGAGATTACTACCTTTGAGGTCCTGCTTTTTAATTTAACTCCTAGCTCCCTAAATTCATCTTGTCGAACCTCATCCCGTTTTTTACCTATATCGTTGGTACCTATATGCACCACGACAACTGGCTATTCACATTCCCCCTCCAAAATGTCTTGTAGCCGCTCCGAGACATCCTTGATCCTTGCACCAGGGAGGCAACATACCATACTGGAGTCTCGATTGCGGCCGCAGAAACGCATATCTATTCCCCTTACAATAGAATCCCATACCACTATAGCTTTCCCACTCTTCTTCCTGCCCTCCTGTGCAGCAGAGCCACCCTGATGATTCATCCCGCCCAACCGTACCCAAAACGGTGTATCTGTTTTGGAGGGGGATGTCCACAGGGGACCCCTGCACTACCTTCCTTCCACTGTTCTGCCTGATGGTCATCCATTCCTTATCTGCCTGAGTAACCTTTGCCTGCGGTATGATCAACTCACTATACGTGCTATTCACGGTATCCTCAGCATCGCGGATGCTCCAGAGTAAATCCATGCGCAGCTCCAGTGCCGCAATGCAGTCTGTCAGGTGCTGCAGCAGGATACACTTCCTGCACATGTAGTCGTCAGGAGCACAGGAGTTCCCACATACTACATAGACGATTTACCATATCACACAGTGTTACATATCAATATTATGTCCTCTTCGCTAAAACCATTTTCTTTTGCCAGGTTGATTCTTTGCTCATATTTGGGCATGCAGTGAGCATGGTAAATTCCTGTTTCCTTTTAGGAAGGGAAGTATCCAAAAGGGAGTTATTTTCATTGAAACTTTGCTGCACTTGTAGGGATGTTTCTTGGTTTTCTCTGAATATATATGGGGCCCGATATTGGTGGCCTTACCGCCCACTGCTGTCCGCTGCCGCCGACAGCCGGCGAGTTTTGCCTCCGGTTTCCTCTCTCTCCCAGCTTCCATTTGGAAGGGGAGTACCGCCGGGAACTGCCCGCTGACATCCTCTGGCGGCCAAGTAGCACAAGTGGCCTTCCACCCGCCAAGATGCCAGATTGGTGCGGGCGGGAGTTGGCAGGAATTGGCGCCAGTAGGGGGAAGGACCACTGCATGGAGGCTGTTCTAACCTCGATGGTAGGTATGAAGAAGGAAAAAAAGGTTAATGAAAATATTTTAAATGTTTTTTTATAGAGATTGTTGCTTTTTACACATTACTCATAATGGGGTCCCCTGAAGGTGTTCCATGTTCCGATGGGTTTTTTTTGTTTCCTATGATTTTTATTTACAGGTCTTCCACCCTCCCTGGGCCCGACTTCATCCTCGGCGGCATTTGAGCGGCAAATGCCTTTGCTGCCGAGATTGAGAACATCCGCCCACTGCCGCCCAAATTGATGGCACAAGCCGTTGTTTGGCTGCCGGGCGGTACTGCCACCTCTTTTAGAGGAATCTTCCAGGCAAAGTCCCGCCTGGTCTCTCGGCGGCCATCGGCAGTTCTTTGGGCAGCACTTGGGCGGGCCTAGGCCTTCATCAATTTCGGCCCGATGGTTTCTCAAATTGTTGGACAGTTTCTCAAGATCATGTGAGTAATGTGTAAAAAGCAACAATTTGAAATCACAGCCCAGAAAATAATACTGTTTGCAATTTGTCCCTCCCCTCACCTGGAGGGCAATTAACTGCTCCAGAGTGAGCAAAAGGGCTGACACTGAATAGAATTCGACAACTCTTGTCACAAAGTGAACTTTTAACACTCTTCTTTCAAGTGTATTTGAAGATGGACAGATTTAGCCTCCTTGTTGGTTACATCCAAATGACTTTTAACATTTTAAAGCAGGACCTGTAATAAAGGTTGAGTGAGAGCAGGAAAATATCTGCTTTGAACTCATCATTCTAAATGTTCAAAATAAAAATAATTGTGTATGGAAGGAGTAAAGTCCTTACTCTACAGCATGAAACCACATGAGGCACATTCTAGGGATAAGGTCACTCTGTGACCTCAACTCTTTATTCACAGCACTCCACAAGTGATGACCCTGCATGGGACCTCCTTTATATACCTGGGAGATCAGGTAAAGAGTATCTCCCATAAGTTCACCCCTTTTGGTCAAGGTGTGCATCTAGGTTGTTTGTATACAGTAATACAGTGGTGTTACATTGTGGTTACATACATGACATCACCTTCCCCCCCCCCCCCCCCACCCCCCCCCCAAAGTCTAGTTAGGATCATAGGTTTAGTCTTGCATGTGGTCTATGCTACCTCGTGGAGCGCCGCAGTTGGGGCTCTGGTTGTTGGACACTGACGTGAGTGTCTGTCACCTGTGGTGATTCCGGCCTGTCCGGGCTGACCTCAGGAACTGTGCATTCTTCCGATTGCTCTTGTTGCACGTTCACTGGTGGTAGTGTGAGCTCCATCTCATGGTCTTTTTCAGGTTCCTCCGTGTCAATGCTGAACCTTTTTTTTACTTGGTCCAGATGTTTACGGCATATCTGACCATTTTTGAGTTTTACCACAATGACCCTATTCCCCTCTTTGTCAGTTCCCCTCAAGCCATTTGGGCCCCATGGCGTGATTGAGGACAAATACAGGATAATTTATTTCTATACATCTCCCCCTCGAAATACGGTCACGGTACTCGTTTTGTGACTTGCGCTTGCCCTCAAATATGTCGGTCAGGACTGGGTGAATGAGGGACAACCGGGTTTTGAGTGCCCGTTTCATAAGTAGCTCTGCGGGCGGGACTCCCGTGAGCGAGTGCGGTCGGGATCTATAGGCCAGCAGGAGACGTGATAGGCGGCATTGTAGGGAGGGTTCTTAAATCCTGAGCATACCTTGCTTAATGATTTGGACCGCACGTTCCGCCTGGCCATTGGAGGCCGGCTTGAACGGCGCAGTCCTGACGTGGTTGATGCCATTGCCCGACATAAACTCCCGGAATTCGTAGCTTGTGAAGCATGGGCCATTATCACTAGCCAGGATATCCGGCAAGCCATGGGTTGCAAAGATCGCATGTAGGCTTTCCATGGTAGTGGATGACGTGCATGAATTCAGGATGATGCACTCGATCCATTTCGAGTACGTATCTACCACAATAAGGAACATCTTTTCCATGATCGGGCCCGCGTAGTCAACATGAATGCGTGACCATGGCCTGGTGGGCCAGGGCCACGGGCTGAGTGGGGCCTCCCTGGGGGCATTACCCAGCTGGGCACACGTCATGCACCTGCGAACACAGTGTTCCAGGTCTGAATCAATTCCAGGCTACCAAACATGTGACTGGGCAATGGCCTTCAGCAGCACAATGCCTGGGTGCTCGCTGTGGAGTTCCCTGATGAATGCCTCCCTGCCCTTCTGGGGCATAACTACCCGGCTGCCCCATGGTAGGCAGTCGGCTTGGAAGGAGAGCTCACCCATCCGCCTGTGGAACGGTCTGACCTCCTCAGGGCATGCTCCGTGTGCGGGCGCCCAATCCCCAGTCAGGTCACATTTCTTAATCAAGGGTAGGAGGGGATGTCTGTTGGTCCAGATTTTGATCTGGCGGGCTGTGATGGGGGAGCCTGTGCTGTCAAAGGCATCGACAGCCATGGCCATCTCAGCGCTTTGCTCCGCTGCCCCCTCAGTGGTGGCCAGTGGAAGCCTGCTGAGCGCGTCAGTGCAATGTTCAGTGCTGGGACGGTGCCGGATGGAGTAGTCATATGCAGCCAGCGTGAGAGCCCATCGCTGTATCCGGGCTGATGCATTGGCATTGAGAGTTTTGCTGTCTGACAACAGGAATGTTAATGGCTTGTGGTCCGTCTCTAATTCAAACTTCCAACCAGAGGTACTGATGCATTTTTTTAACACCATAGACACATGCAAGCACTTCCTTCTCGACCATCCCATATTCCCGTTTTGCTTGAGAAAGCGACCTGGAGGCATAAGCCACAGGTTGTAGTTGACCCTCAGCATTGCCCTGCTGCAACGCACTGAACCCCATGGGACGATGCCTCACATGTCAGAACCAATTTTTTTCAGGGATCGTACAGGGTCAACAACTTGTTTGAACAAAGTAGGTTTCGCGCCCGATCAAAAGCCTGTTCCTGACAGTCCCCCTAAATCGCAGGAGCATGTGTAGCGGCTCCAACAACGTGCTCAAGTTTGGCAGACAGTTCCCGAAATAGTTCGACAATACCAGAAATGAATGCAACTCCGATGTGTTGCAGGGCCTGGGTGCTCGTTGAATCGCCTCTGTTTTGGATTCGGTGGGCCGAATCCCATCTGCAGCAACCCCCCTGCCCAGAAACTCAATCTCAGGAGCTAAGAACACACATTTAGACTTCTTGAGTTGCAGGCCTACCCAGTCCAGTCGGCGTAGCACCTCCTCCAGGTTGTGGAGATGTCCCTCGGTGTCTTGACCCGTGATGAGGATGTCGTCCTGGAATATGATCGTTCCGGAATGGATTTAAGCAGGTTTTCCATGTTTCGTTGAAAAATCGAATGCCAAACGGGCACCTGCTATAAGCGAACAGTCCCTTGTGCATGGTGATGGTGATCAGTAGTTTCGATTCATCAGCCAGTTCCTGGGTCATATAGGCTGAGGTGAGGTTCAACTTGGTGAACAGCTTGCCGCCTGCCAGCGTGGCGAAAAGGTCCTCTGCTCTCGGGAGCGGGTATTGATCTTGTAGGGACACCCGATTGATGGTGGCCTTGTAGTCGCCACAGATCCTGACAGAACCATCTGCTTTTAAGACGGGAACGATAGGGCTCGCCCAGTCGCTGAATTCAACAGGCGAGATGATGCCCTCTCTCAACAGCTGGTCCAATTCGCTCTCGATTTTTTCCCGCATCACATACGGCACCGCTCTGGCTTTGTGGTGCACTAGTCTGGCATCCGGGGTGATGTGTATTACTACTTTGGTGCCTTTGAAAGTCCCAACGCCAGGTTGGAATAGTGAATCGAATTGTTGTAGGACTTGTGAGCACGAACAACGCACCACAGATGACATTGCGTGAACATCCCTCCCATTTCCAGTTCATCTCGGCTAACCAGTTCCTCCCCAACAGTGCAGGACCATTACCCGGGACAATAAAGAGCGGCAGCCAATTCTCTAACCCGTTGTGTGTGACAGCCAACATTGCACCACTTAGCACCGGAATGATTTCTTTAGTGTAAGTCCGTAATTGTGTCTCAATGCGTGCTAATTTGGGTCTACTGGCTTTAAGTGGCCATAGCTTCTCAAATTGCTGAACGCCCATGAGTGACTGGCTGGCCCCAGTGTCCAGTTCCATGCGTACTGGGATGCCATTTAATAAAACCCTCATCATCATTGGTGGCGTTTTGGTGTATGAACTGTGAATATTCGCCGCATGGACCCGCTGAACCTCGGCGTCCATCGATTTGCCCCAAAAGTCGTCCGGCCTCAAAGGACCCTCTTCTGGTCCCTCCTCCTCATATATTAGTCTGGTTGCAGGCTTCCTGCACATTCAAGCTAAATGGCCACTGAGATTGCAGTTTCTGCAGACAAACTGTTGAAATCTGCAAGATCTGGCTGAGTGTTTTCCCCCACACCTCCAGCATGAGTTAAAGCTTCCATTGTTGGGGACAAAGGGACTATGGCCAGGCATTCCACGCTGACTGTCCCTTTGACTGCTCTTAAGTACCCTATTTGTGGGTGTCAATGGCCCCATCCCGGGCCACATTTTCCACTGTGATGGCGTGAATGTCCGTTCAGCCTGCCATTGTCTCTGTTGGAGTCCTACTCTGGGGTCTATTGCTGCCTGGGAAATGTCGGACTGCCCCTGCAAGCCTGCGGGGCTCTGAGTCGCATTGATGATGTTGACTCCCTGATCCATCGCCGCGTTAGAGGCAGAATTGCGCGTGTATATTATTTTCGTCTCTTCCTCCCCCGCCATGAAAGTTTGAGCTAACAACGCCGTCGCTTCCAAGGTCAAATCCTTGGTCTCAATTAATTTGCGGAAAATTTCTACATGACCGATGCCCTCGATAAAGAAGTCCCTTAGCATCTCCACCCTGCAGGCGTCTGTGATGGCGTGAATGTCCGTTCAGCCTTACAGAGGCTGGCCAAACGCCGGAGGTCTGCTACGCTCTGTCCTTCACGACGTCGGTGGGTGTAGAATCTGTGTCGGGCCATATGTATGCTACTCACCGGTTTGAGGTGCTCCCCGATCAGTTTGCTAAGTTCTTCAAAGGTTTTGTCCGACGGCTTTTCGGGTACTAGTAAGTCCTTCATGAGCCCGTAAGTCTTTGGTCCGCAGCTGGTCAAAAGATGAGCCCTTCGCTTGTCGGCTGCTGCATCCCCCAGCCATTCTTTCATTATGAAGCTTTGCTGAAGCCTCTCAACAAAATTGTCCCAGTCTTCCCCAGCGCAGTATCGTTCCTCTGCACTACCGGTGGCCATTCTCATGGGCCGTGAATTCCTGTTTCTCGTCGCCAATGTAAAGTCCTTACCCTACAGTATGAAACCACACGAAGCACATTCTGGGGTCAAGATCACGCTTTGACCTCAACTCTTTATTCACAGCACTCCACAAGTGATGACCCTCCCTTTATATACCTGGGAGATCAGGTAAGGAGTGTCTCCCACAAGTTCACCCCTTGTGGTCAAGGTGTGCATCTAGGTTGTGTGTATACAGTAATACAGTGGTGTTACATTGTGGTTACATACATGACAGAAGGTAAAAGGCGCTGCAAAACTGAAGTGCAAACAGATGCAGTACACAGCTAATGGTCAGGTTGCTGGTAGGCTTCAATGGATACCAATACTAATTTAAGTTAGTAATAATCTTATTAAACACAGGTTTTTGGTAAAGCTAACTTTTAAGTTGGCAATATTTCCCCATCAGCTGGCTTACCTAATTAGGAGTTGTCAAGTGCCCAGAAGTTGAGCCTTCATAGAGCTATCCTTTTTTTAACTACAGTACTCATTCTAGTACTACAAATATCAATCTGCTATATGGTTTGACTTCCAAAGGATTCCATATACTGTTGAGTCCTTGGGCTAGAAATTTGGCAGGTTTGTGCCAGTTTAGCGCCATGGCAAAGCTGAAAAAGTAATTTTTTTTGGCGCCAAACAAGTCACACAAAATTTAGCTCCCGGACGTAAAATTCCACAGCGGTTTAGCAGTGGCACTAAAAATTATCACCGGCTCATTTTTTTTGCTGTTTTTATGACATCAATCAGCGTGCAATGCTGTGCTATCGCCAGGGTTGGAAATTTTGCCGATAGCACCATTTTTTTGGCCAGCCCAAAAATGTGGACAACAAAAATCAAGTCTTACCAGGTCGGATCCAGGGGGCATTCGGCGCTAACGGCATCATCTTGAAAAATGGGGCAGAAGTGCAGTGCATATAAGGATATGGAGGGAAGGCTGCATTTTAGACAGTGAACTTTATGTTAGTTCATAATTCATTTTTAAGGATATTTAAGGATATTTAAAAGGATGGGGGCTATAATTTCTCTGCCATTATTGCTGGCTGCTTTTTCTATGCAGCATCGAGCTGGAAGAAAGCTTATTCAAGAGCATTTTGAGCATAATCGAAGACGTCGCAGACATATGAGGAGGAGGCCTTACCCCTCATCAGTTTACAGGGAACAGCGCTCATACCTGCAGCTGTCTGAGGCACAGTGCGTTCGAAGGCTGTGCTTCCGAAAAGAGGTGGTCACAGAGATATGCCAGCTCATACAGGCAGATCTACAACCTACCAGTGGCAACAGGACCGTCGAGGTGAAGGTGACTGTGGCACTTGCCTTCTATTCTTCCAGCTCCTTTCAGGCATCAGCAGGTGACATATGGTTCATCTCGCAGCCGCTACACATAGCTGCATTTGCCAGGTGACTACTGCACTGTACGCACGCAGGATGGACTTTATAAAGTTCCCAATGACCAAGGAGGCACAGAATGAGAGGGCTGTAGGTTTTACATGAATTGTTGGCTTCCCCAAGGTTCAGGCTGCCATTGATTGTATGCACATCGCCCTGCAAGCACCTTTGGAGGATCCAGAGGTTGACCGAAACCAAAAGGGATTCCACTCCCTGAACGTACAGATGGTCTGCAACCATAGGCAGTGCATCATAGCAGTAAATGCCCAGTTTCCAGGGAGCATCATCTTGTGTGAGAGCAGTGTCTCATACCTGTTCGAGCATTAGCCACAAGGCCAGATGCTGGGGGACAAAGGTTACGGCCTCGCCACCTGGCTCATGACCCCTCTCCGGAACCCTCAGACAGAACCCGAGCATCGGTATAATGACAGCCATATAGCCACACGCAACATCATCGAAAAGACAATTGGAGTGCTCAAGCAGCGCTTCCGATGCCTGGACCACTCTGGAGGCTGCCTGCAATATTCCCTTCAGCAAGTCTCTGAGTTCATTGTGGTGTGCTGCATGCTACACAACTTAGGCATCATGAGGGGACAGGATTTGCCACTGGGGATTGCAGGACCACCTCAGGAGAGATGGGAGGGGGGGTGATGGGAAGGAGGAGGAGGAGGGCCACGTGGAGGAGGAGGAGGAGGACCACAGGGAGGAGGAGGATCACGAGGAGGAGGAGGACGAGGAGAATGAGGAGCCTGGCGATGAATCCATCCCACCACCACCACAGAGGAGGCCTCATGGAGCTTTCGCCACTGCAAAAGCTTTACGTCAGCAGCTCATAATTCAGCGCTTTGCTTGAACAGTGAACGGCACGTTTCACCGTTGCCTGCCCACTCTATCCCACCATGTTGACTATTGCCCCTTTTATTCGGCAAATGAGACACTACACAGGAATGGTTAAAGTGAACAAAATAATTTATTTAACATACAATAACTTGAATAAGATTTATTAAACATTGTAAATGTAATTTGGCAACTGAAATAAAATGTATGAAATCTTATTGTGAACTTTTAATAACAGAATTGGGAAACTTTGAAAACTTTTATAAAATAGCAACAAAACAGCAAAACGAAAGAACAACCCCTGCACCAAACGTCTTTTCCCTGCAGTCCCTCCTCCCCCCTCTTTGTCCTAACCCTTCTCCCTTGCGCCCTGACCGTACCCAAGGTGGTACCAAGACGTCGTGCAGCAACGCGGCCAGAGTCCTGCTATAAAAGGGGGTTAGACAGTGGTGTGTGTGGATCTCCTGGAGAAGCTCGGGGTATGGAAGGCCTGGCTTCTGAGTGGTGAGCCTCTTGCTTAGCCTCGCTACTCACAGGTGATGTGGGTCTGGTTGCTGTGACACTGGAGACTGCAGTGCCAAATGTCGAGACCATCAACTGGGCGTGGTCAATGACAGCCGCGACAATCTGAGATATGCCCTCCCTCATGTCCATGGATAGTGCCGCAATGCTTGTGGGAAAAGCGCCCAAGACCTCCAGAAGCTGTCGGCTGAGCTAGATGCTCTTCCTGGACAGTCTCACAATGTCCAGGTGTGCGTCTGCCTGTCTGTCAGCAGACCGGCTTTGTCGACTCGCTCTCCGGAGAGATGTCATATGGGATTCAACCCCGGGAGTGCGTGGCTGCACACCACTTGGACCCAGGGCCTTAGATTGGGGAACGCCCGAGAATGTGTCTTCCTGGTCAAAGCTACTGGCCGCAGCTAAAAGAGGTGTCGGTTGCATCGGCCCCCCCCCCGGAATAGCTTCCTGAGTATCATCCTCCCATGGAAGTTCCTCATCCAGTCTGTCTTCATGAACCCCACTCCTGCACCCTCACAGGAAAGGCTGAGGTGGAGACTTCCATTAGCGGATCGGACCCCTCCTCATCTATAAATAGAAAACAACAGACAAGTGCTTAGCAACAGGGGAGAGGACAGGGTGACATGAGGAAGGTCACATAATACAGGCTCATTTGAAAAAGGCCCCAACGAGGGAACATCAGCGGCAGGTCGGGGCCATAAAAGGAGCGGCGAGCGGCGGCCATGGGCTGCGTGGAGGCAGGCCACTACAAGGTACAGCGCGAGCTGGGAGCTGGTGCAAGAGGGCGATGGCTGTGAAGAGTGACATCATCAAGATCCAGGTCGGTGATTGGAGCGTGGGCAGATACAACAGGAGCGGCGATGTCAGGGCGAAGGAGGTGCGAGAGACTGTGGAGGGACATGATCGGGGCCCAGGGGAGGCGCGAGTTCGGGGCCAGGGGCCCATGGGCAGTACGGGCCAGCCCACACTGCGATGTGTGTGCGCACTAGGTCCGTGCAGCAGAGCTGGTCTCCAGTTGTTTTGGGTAATCCTTGCCACTGGACCAAGACCTAGCTCTATCAAGCCCAGGTGGTAGCTGGTGTGCAACGGCCACCCCACGTTAAAAAAATGCACGCACAGGCATCTTCCGCCCTTCAGGATGGAGTTTTGGTCCTTCATTGAAACACCTGTGAACTCGTCCTTTTTTTGGCGTGGAAGCAAGTCACCCTCGTTTCGAGGGACCGCCTATGATGATGATGATATGTAGCCCACAGACATTGCATGACATTGCCCCAGCCCTAGCCCACAGACACCACATCACATTGCCCCAACCCAGCCCGGGGATTTTGCAGGACTTGCCCTCAGTTTCGAACAAGGGATCAGCACGTCCATGGATAGATGACCTTCCTGAGGCACCAATCAGAGCTGCAATGCATTCCTCCAGGTCCATTAACGGCAGTGTCTGGGCTGGCCCGTTGCCTATGCGCCGCTGCTCCCGACGGTTATGCGACAATTTTCCCTGCAAAGGTGACAATTGGAATGGTTACCAGAGTGCCCTTCTGCTCCTATGGCATACATAGATAACCATCAAAGCACTTATACCATGCTGTGTGCATTTAATACAGTCCTCTGTTTAATGGCCCTGGTAGTTGCACACGGTCCATGAGGAAGACATCATTTAAGATGTCAAAAAGCAGTCTGACTAATGTGTAACGATCATTCATGGTAAATAACACTAAGCCTACCTATACCAAGATATGTCAGATTTATAATTTAAGTAATGAAGGAGTGTATGAATAAAAATATAACTTACTCTGACGACCCTGCAATGGTCATTGAACGTTTTCCTACATTGTTGATGGTCCCTCTTGGTATTATCAGCTGAGGAAACTACACCGGTCCACAAATGCCTTCGCACAGCTGGGAGGGGTTTTCCAGCACCCCTCCTATTAAATTCCCCCCATCTGGTTTGCACAGCTGGAACCAGCGCCTTGTTTGCTTCATAGCTAAACTTTTGGGCTCTCTGCCTGCTGGAGTCCACTTCCATTGTGGCTGCTTGGTCTGTGAAAAATACCTGCTTCAGCCCTGGATGTACTGCGCATGTGCGGGTGCACCCTAACAGCTGACCAGAATCGTGGGAAGAAGAAAAAAAAATCGGAGAAAAAAAAACAAAATTGGAAAATAAAATTTGCGCATGTGCAGAGGGTCCGTTTTTTCCCGCAAATTTCGGCTCCGCGCACAATTTCCATCATGCAAGGCTGGATTTAACGCTATCGCTATCACTGGTCACCGTTTGGTGAATTTTGCGACATCCAGCGATAATGCTACCCTGGCGCTAAAAAAAAATAACTCCACGATTATCGCCCAGAAACAGGCGAAATCACTAATACCCAAATTTCTAACCCTTAAGCCTTTTTTTCAAGAAATGGCAGCATGAAAACAAATTTGAAGTGGAACTGGATTTTTAAAATTCAGTTATTTCCATCAGTGAAATTGCTGGATGTCAATATTTTTTTTAGCAATCCTATATTACAAGTGGCAATAAAGAGTGATTTGTCTGAGGAGCATTATTATAAAAACCACTGTAATTCTATGCTTCTACATCAGCCTTGTATTGTTTTGTATCTAGCCAGCTGTGATGAAGTAAAGAGATGCTTGGAAATGTGAAACGTAAATGCTTTTCTAAAAGATTATGGGGTTGTGGGACTTCCAGTGGCAATAACCAACTAAAAGGTGTGTGTTTTTTCTAGGGTTTAGTATTGTTTTGTCTTGAATCTAAACAGAGTTGTGTACGAAAACCACCGTAAACTCAAACCACCTTTGTTATTAACCTCTTAATAGATTGATGGAATAGACGGAGGGCCTTCCTCAAAGGTGGAGAACAAGAGCAAGGAGAAAATAAATTGTTGCAACGACTATCTGTCCCACCTGTGACAGGGACTGTGGCTCTCATATTGGACTGTTCAGCCACCTCATTTTAAGAGTGGAGGCAAGTCTTCCTCGATTCCAAGCGACTGTCTATGATGATGATGATATGAAAGCTTTTTATATTAAACCAAATTTACTCAGGTTGATTGCTAGAAATCTAGAGTCGCCCTCCTCCGTCATTCCAGGCTGTAACTGGCAGGAAATGTCTTCCAGGAATGGATGTGTGTTTTCCCCCAGTTCCCATTCTTCTTCTGCAATTGAAATTTTAATCCTGGAGTTATTATTCTTGCAACTCCTGGCAAGGCGGCACCAATTTTCCTTGCCTTTCTATGTCCGGTTCACCAGCCATGTCTGAAATGTTGCAGTGTGTATCCATGGAGGATTTCAAGTAAACCAACATCAAACATGATTGCTGTTTCAAAAACATTATCCTGAGTACTGTATTGTGAATTGATCAGTTGTCTATTTCTCCAGTTCCTTTTATAGTGTTTTGTGGAGATTTTGGATTATAGTGCTTTATGGAAATTTTGGATTTTAAAGAGTCTTTTTGCTAAGGAGATGTATTTTGAAAGCTGAAGCACTCAGTTTAAAATATCCATACTATTCAGTCGACATGGATATCGGGAAAAAGCGATGCAGATTGATGCCGTATCTAATATTGCTGTGGGCCAGCTTGCTTGTCTGGATTAGACTAAATTTTGGATGTGTCGAATAAAACCCTTTCTAACCTCTCAAACCAAGCTCAATAGCTTCCTGTGTACATTAATCCAACACAAAATGTGCACTAATGAATACATTTGAAATGGTCTTTAAAACTAATTGGTTTATGCAGAGCCTATAAATTGTTACATCTGGCAATTCCCAAAAGAGTATCTGGGAGATTTCCTTTCAAAAGATGTTCTGTAGTCTGGATTTTAATATTAGCTCTTCTCCCAAACTTTGAAATCTCAGTCAAAATCACATATTAATTCTAATTGACTAGTATTTTATGAGGTAAACTATGCTGGTATTTGTTGGTTTGATTGATCTGTATTCTGTTGAAGGAAAATAGTCAGCAAATCTTCTACAAGCATTTATGTCTTTTAATGACATACAGTATAGCAGATTTCTACAAGAGCACCAACGTCTTCATGAAACTGCTGAGGTAACCTTTGCCTTTTTGGGCCTGCTGGGTGGCAAGTTGATGTCAAGCTAACAATTAGGGCTCCCAAGCAATTGACCTTGGCAGCAGGGTTTTGCGTTGTTTAGTTTACTGTTAACGCCATGGTAGTGTTAAGCATGACTTGAAATAGCCTGTTTACTGTTATGTATGTAAACATTACAAATGTGTAAGACTTGCCACCAGGGAGCGCACCTGTGGGAGACCCAAGGGTCACCTGCACACCCTGGGCAAGCAGGTATAAAAGGCAGTCTACCATGCTGCTTCCTCACTCTGGAGTTACATTAAAGAGACCAAGGTCACAACAGTTTGAGCTTACAATATGCAGTCTTGTGGAGTTATTCTGAACATAACAATTGGCGACGAGTAACAGATCACGAACTTTCAAGCGGTTATGGCTGCCATTGGTATTCTTGAGAGATTTGTTGAGGGTGATGATTGGGAAGTCTTCATTGAGCATCTTGACCAGTACTTCGTGGCCAACGAGCTGGATACGGAAGAAAACGCGATCAAGCGCAGGGCGATTCTCCTCACCATTTGCGGGTCCACGATATATGGCCTCATCAAAAATCTGCTAGCACCGACGAAACCAACCGAGAAGACATATGAAGAGTTGTGCACGCTGGTTCGAGAACACCTCAAGCCAAAGGAGAGCATCTTGATGGCCAGGTATCTCTTTTATACGCACCATTGCTCCGAGGGCCAGGCTGTGGCGAGCTATGTCGCCGACCTAAGACGCCTTGCGGGACCGTGCGTATTTGCTGGATTTTGGGGGAACTGTTGCGGGATTTTTTCGTGCTTGGAATCGGCCACGAGGTCATTCTTCGCAAATTGCTGTCTGCTGAATCCCTCGATCTGAGCAAGGCCATCATGATAGCCCAGGCTTTCATGTCCACAAGCGATAACACTAAACAGATATCATTGTAGCATCGAAGCGCACCAGCAAGTAATGTGCATAAAATAACGCCTTCAGCAGGCAGAACTGTACATGGCAGGGCCTACACGCCTGCAGAGGCCAAACCTAGGATGACTCAGAGTCCGCCGTGGGGCATGAATGCGAATCCATTAGCACCATGTTGGCGCTGCGGGGGGAATCATCGAGCCCATCAATGTCGATTCAAGCACTACATGTGCAAGGGCTGTAGGATAATGGGGCACCTCCAGCGAATGAGCAGACGTGCTGCGACTCATCACGTGCAGAGTCGGCAGAAGATGACCGATCTGGCGCGGATCACGCTGAACGAGTAAGAGAGGCAACTCAACCCGAGGCTGAAGAGGAAATGTATGGGGGTACACACCTTCAACACCAAAAGCTCGCCGATAATGTTAAAATTCAAATTAAACGGCATTCCAGTTTTCATGGAATTGGACACAAGGGTGAGTCAGTCAATTATGAGCCAGAAGGCTTTTGAGAAACTGGGACAACAAGGCACAAAGGCCAAAACTAAGCCCGATCCATACCAAGCTGCGCACTTACACCAAAGAGCTCATACCAATCATTGGCAGTGCGGCAGTGAAGGTATCGTATGATAGAGCTGTGCATGATTCATCACTATGGATTTTACCAGGCGATGGCCCAACGCGGTTCAGCAGAAGCTGGCTAGGAAAGATCCGATAGAACTGGGACAACATCAAAGCACTGTCTTCGGTGGATGACGCTTCATGCGCCCAAGTGCTAAACAAATTCCCGTCGTTATTCGAGCCAGGCATTGGCAACTTCACAGGCGCCAAAGTGCAGTTCCATCTAGTCCCTGATGCACGACCCGTTCATCACATGGCCCGAGCGGTTCCATACATGATGCGAGAGAAAGTCGAGATCGAGCGAGACAGACTTCAACGAGAGGGGATCATATCGCCAGTTGAGTTCAACAAGTGGGCCAGTTCAATGGTTCCGGTGTTGAAAAGCGATGGGACAATCAGAATCTGCGGGGACTACAAAGTAACGATCAACCGAGTCTCGTTACAGGACCAGTACCTGTTATATATGAATAGAGAGTCTGACTGGATATTGTGAGCTCAAAGTGAAGTGTGACCTTCGTCTTTTATTGCAGGTCTCCAGAGTGCCTCTCCAGCCTGTGAGGCTTCCTTAAGTACCTGTGCTCCCAAGGCATTATGGGATCTCTTGGGACTCTAGGGGATGAGCCCTCTGGTGGCTGTACAAAGTATATACAAGTTTACATATATAACAGTACCCACTACCCAAAGCGAATGACCTGTTTGCAACGCTAGCACGGGGGAAGTGGTTCACCAAGCTGGATCTAACCTCTGCTTACATGACACAGGAGCTGGCTGAACCTTCGAAAAAATTGACGTGCATCAACACGCATAAAGGACTGTGCATATACTACAGATGCCCCTTTGGGATTCGCTCGGGTGTGGCCACCTTCTAGAGGAACATGAAGAGTCTGCTGAAATCGGTTCCGAACACTTGCACAACCTGGAAGAGGTTCTAAAGTGACTGGACAGAGTGGGATTCAAGCTGAAATGCTCCAAGTGTGTTTTCCTGGTGCCAGAGGTCGAATTTCTGAGGAGAAAGACTGCAGCGGACAGCATCAGACCCACGGACTCCAAGACGGAGGCCATCAAGAATGCATCCAGATCACAGAATGTGACGGAGCTGCATTTGTTCCTGGGACTCCTCAACTATTTTGGTAACTTTCTACCAGAGTTGAGTACTTTGCTGGAAACTTTGCATTTATTGCTACACAAGGGTGACGACTGGGTTTGGGGTAAATCTCAAGAAACAGTCTTTAACAAGGCCAGAAACCTGCTATGTTCTAACAAATTACTTGTATTGTGTGACCCATGTAAACGTTTAGTACTAGCTTGTGATACATCTTCATACGGGGTCGGTTGTGTGTTACAGCAAGCCAATGTGTCAGGCAAACTGCAACCGGTTGCATATGTGTCCAGAAGCTTATCTAAGACTGAAAGAGCCTACAGTATGGTTGAGAAAGAAGCGTTAGCATGCATATACGGGGCTAAGAAAAGGCACCAATACCTATTTGGACTCTGGTTCGAGCTCGAAACCGACCTCAAGCCGCTCATTTTGCTGTTCTCAGAAAGCAAAGGTATTAACACCAATGCTTTGTCACGCATCCAAAGATGGGCATTAACGTTATCTGCGTATGACTATGTAATCCGCCACAGACCAGGCACTGAGAACTGTGTTGATGCCTTCAGTCGGCTACCATTGCCCACCACCGGGGTGGAAATGGCGCAACCCGCAGACTTGCTTCTTGTAATGGATGCTTTTGAGAGCGAAGGGGTCACGCATCACGGCTCGCCAGATCAGGACCTGGACTAGCCAAGACCCTGTGCTATCACTAGTAAAAAGCTGCGTCCTCAATGGGAGCTGGTCGGCGGTTCCCGGGGAAATGCAAGATGAAATTAAGCCGTTCCACCGACGCAAGGATGAAATGCCATCCATTCGGACTGTCTCCTGTGGGGGAATCGTGTGGTTTTGCCAAAAAAAGGCAGGGAAACGTGTATTCGCGACCTTCACATTACCCACCCAGGCATAGTCATAATGAAGGCTATGGCCAGGTCGCACGTTTGGTGGCCCGGCATTGACACATTGGTGTAAGCATTACTCCAATTCTGAAACACTAGCTCACAGTTGAGCAATGCACCAAGGTAGGCCCCACTGAGTCTGTGGTCATGGCCCTCAAAACCATGGTCCAGGGTCCACGTAGATTTTGCTGGCCCCTTTCGAGGAAAGATGTTCCTAGTAGCAGTGGACGCTTACTCTAAATGGATTGAATGTATAATAATGTCGTCATGTGCGTCCACTGCCACCATTGAAAGCCTCCGGGCCATGTTCGCCACCCACGGTTTGCCCGACGTCCTTGTTAGTGACAACGGACCATGTTTCACCAGCTCAGAATTCAACGAGTTCATGACCTGCAATGGCATCAAGCATATCAGGTCTGCCCATTTAAGACCGCATTCAATGGTCAAGCGGAATGGGCAGTCCAAACCATCAAGCAGAGCTTGAACCATGTGATGGACAGTTCCCTGCAGACCCGGTTGTCTGGGATTCTGCTCAGCTACGGCACGCGACCCCACTCGCTTACCGGGCTTCCCCCTGCAGAATTGCTCGTGAAGAGAGTTCTCCTTAGTCCACCCGAATCTCAATGATCATGTAGAAACCCGGCATCACTGGCATAACGTGTACCACGATCGCGCGGCTGTATCGCGTGACGTTGAGGTTAATGACCCCGTGTTTGTTCTTAATTACAGTCATGGTCCCAACTGGGTTATTGGCATTGTGTTAGCCAAGGAGATGAATAGAGTGTTTGTTGTCAAACTTTTGAATGGACAAATGTGCAGAAAGCACTTGGATCAGAGCAAACTGCTATTCACTGACAATCAAGAACAGTTTGAAGAGGACATTACCATCAATAATCCACCCACACACACCTAACCAGCAATCAACCTCGCGGTCAACTACGCGGATGAACTCACCATGCCCGACAGTCTGATCAGACCAGCCACACTGCAGTGCAGCAATGATCCGACTGACTCACCCATGCCAGGATTTCAACTCAAGCGATCAACCCGGGAACACAGAGCCCCGGATCGCCTCAACTTGTAAATAACTTGTATCTAAGACTTTGTGGGGGGGGGGGGGGGGGGGGGTGGGAAATGATGTTATGTATGTAAACATTACCAATGTGTAAGACTTGCCACCGGGGACGCACCTGTGGGAGACCCAAGGGTCACCTGCATACCCTGGGCAGTCTACCATGCTGCTTCCTCACTCTGGAGTTACATGAAAGAGACCAAGGTCACAACAGTTTGAGCTTACAATATACAGTCTTGTGGAATTATTCTGAACATAACATTTACCAACTAAAGCTTATTAGAGGAAATCAATGGACATTAAAGGTGCTTACAAGGTGCGCACAATTTTAGTCTCTGGGTTAATCTTCCTGGCTGGCACTTCTTCCTTGGAAATAAGATTTGGAAATGCACAGAACTTCATTGTTTTCAACTCTCTTTTGAAAGTTTTTCTCGGCCCTTCTAAATTGTTTGGCAACTATCAATAGTCTCTTCAACTACAGCTTTCTGAAGAGAAAATACTGGTCATTTACAAATCAGATGAACTACAATATTATAATCTGTTAAACTATCTTTCAAATGATGTAATGATGCAAATAGTTTTTGAGATTCTACAAAGCGAGCGAACCAAATTGCCTTGGGTTAAAATAATTTAAATGGTTCAAATTCAATTGCGATAAAACATTTATTAACCCTTCAAAGTCTGCAGTAGCTTTTCTGTACACTGATTAGAAGTGTGATGCAATTTTTAGCATAGTTTACTCAGAATACTATAAATAAATGTGATCTTTTGGTTGTGTAGTTTTTACCAAATTTGTAAGCTCTTGCTTTAGGATCCTTTAGTTTTTTTCCTTGCATTTAATATACATGTGATCATCGACTCTCTTGCACAAATATTGTGATATTTTTGTGCCTACTGCAGAAATTGCGTGCAGGCTTCCACTCCAGTAAGAAACTGCAACCTGTCATGAGAATTCAATTCAAATTAAACCTTCCCTGTCCACTCCCCCTAATGAATCACGCTGCTTTTATATTGGGTTAAGTGCTCTGCTTACAGCACAGTAGAAACCCCAAGTAAACTTGCTGGGTTTGCTAAACCTGGCTGCTGGAAAGGCTGTTTCTTTCCTGCCAGTCTTTGCAACTTGATAAATTTAATTCGCGTTTGCTGCTGGCTGTGAGAGTCCCATGTGTCAGGATCTGGCAGAACTAGCTGACCGTGTAAAAAGTAGCTCCAGCAACATGCTGCATTTCATCAACTGAACCATACAGACCAGAAGGTCCCAGGCTTAAAAGGGTGGTAGAGGCAAAAAGCCTCACCACAATTTAAAAAAATACTTGGATGTGCCTACAGGGCTACGGGCCAAGTGCCAGAAAGTGGGATTAGGCTGGACAGCTCTTGGTCGGCCGGCACAGGCACGATGGGCCGAAATGGCCTCCTTCCATACTGTAAATTTCTATGATTCTATGACTCAATGACTGTGTTTTAATTTCTAAATAGTCAACATTACAGTGTGAGTATAATATCTGTACTGTTTTCTTCACATACAATGTGGTCCAGTATGTTCCTTGTTGGCTTGTTTCCATACTTATCCTAAAGACTAATTTGGTGTACCACCAGCATGTGGTATTATTTGTTGTTTAGTATAGCAGATGCACTTTTTAAAAAAAAAACAGGCGTTTCTTCTACCTGCTAAGTGAAACAAATATTCTGAATCCCTCTATTTTTAGTCACCACATTTCATGTCTCAGTCAACCTCTAACATTGTACGGTTATCTCTATCATTGAGGAGTTGACTTTATCCATTAACATAGAGGTGGATCCAAAGCTTCTCACATTTGGAGCTGGAGTGGAAATAGCCTTGAAAGGATTTAATGCATTTCAGAAAGGTTATATATTAAAATTCTGTTCATGGAGAGTTCTCCAGCAATGTAGATGGTAGAGTAGAAATACTCATTATTTGCTCAAAAGGATATCACTCCATCAAATGATTAAATCTGAGACAACAGTTCTCCTGTAGACAGGGTGCAAGAGACAGGTTGCGATAACAGTAGAATGTCTCTGTACTTTTTGTAAAAGCAAGCATGCAATTAATAGCAACACACATGGTTAATTGAGGGGGAAAAAGGGTATAAAGGTAGACAAGCTCGGACAGTCCGGAACGAGAACCTAGGAACAACACTCGACAGAAGCAGGGACCAGGGGAGAGACCCTTGACGGAACAGTGTCAGGACCGGATTGATCACCCGGGGACGTATTGGGTAACTATGGGAATATTTTGAATGGAATGGAACACCTTTTGGAACACCTTTCTGCAGAGTTAAATAGAGTAAAGTGATGAGTCTTGTACTTCTTATGTATTAAACGGACATGAACGGTTTTGCCATTGTCTAATGTGTAATTTGATATTTAACTCAGGAACCATCGCAGGCAACTACTAGTCACACGACTAGCGAAATTGCCATTTGCGCAACAACAGCTGAGCCTAATTCTAGCCTCATCCACTGTTCACACATGCACACTTTCAGAAGGGGTCAGTTGCAGGTACAAAATGCCCTGACCAAATTTTCCCTCTCTAAGCCAAGGGAATTGGTTTTAGCTAACACAGCACACATCAGAGAGGAAGCTTGGACTGTCGAGGGCTGAGTGGCTCGGCTACTCACTGGGTAAACCTGTTGAGCCATCATAGGAGCCTTTGTTTGTGCTCTTGAAGCTAAAGCTTTGAAATCAATTTTAAAATGCAGATGCTGCATTTGTAGATTTTGTAGAGAGCTTCATTTACATTTCCTCCAAAGATTAGCCAGTATCTTACATCAGCAACAGCTGAGCAGGAGGAGATTTTATACCCACACCCACTCGACACTTATCTGCAGCAGGACACGAGTGATGCAATCGAAAATACTGCACAGGAAATGAACACCAGGCCTGCAGCCCGTTGCAAACAAAGTCTCGTGAATGATTAGATATGCAATATTTAGGATGCAGCACGTTGAAAGTATATTCGCAACTTTTGGATTAGAAACTATGTATTCAGCTGCTTATAAAATTGCTGGTGGGTTTATTTATGCCTTTGGGAGTGACACATTAATTATGCAGTTCGACAAAGGGAACATTTATATTTGCATAATGTGCTTCATAAAAGCCAACCATGATCTGACTTTGTCTGAGCTAAAAAAAAGCACATACTTTCCTGCCCGGAAATGCACACTACTCTTTAAATTGACATGTCTCCTCCCGAACCTACGCAAAGAATGCTGCAATTCTCTCTCACTTTAGCAAAATGGTAATGTCGGTGTGCCTGTCTCAGAGGCTTCTATTAAGCAACTGCTGTGCCAAAGATTCTAGTCCCACACGATGTTCTCATTATAAATGGGTACAACAACAACAACTTGCATTCATAATAGTTCCTTTAATGCAGTAAAATGTTCCAGATGCTTCATAGAAACGTTATCAGATGAAATTTAACACCGAACCTCAGATATTAGGACAAGTGACCAAAAGCTTGGTCAAAGAGGTAGGTTTTAAGGAGCATCGTAAAGAAGGACTGAGAGGTAGAGAGGCGGAGAAGTTTAGGGAGGGAATTCCAGAGCTTAAAGCCACGGCAACAGAAGGCACGGCCACCAATGGTGAGGCGAAGGAAATCAGGGAATGCGCAAGCAGCCAGAATTTGAGGAGCACAGAGATCTCGGAGAGTTGTAGTGCTGGAGGTGGTGACAGATAGGGAGGGAGAGGCCATGGAGGGTTTCAAATGCATAGATGAATCATAGAATAGCTGCAGCACAGAAGGAGGCCATTTGGCACGTCGAGCCTGTGCCGGCAATTTTATATTTGAGAGATTGCTGTACCAGAAACCAATGTAGCACAAGGGTGATGGGTGAATGGGACTTGGTGTGAGGTAGAATATGGGCAGCAACATTTTGGATGACTTGAAGTTTACGGAGGGTGGAACATAAGAGGCTAGCCAGGAGAGCACTGGAAAAGACGATTCCTGAGTTAACAAAGGCATCGATGAGAATTTCAGCAGCAAAGGGGTTGATGCAGGAGCGGAAACGGGTGATATTACGGAGGTGGAAATAAGCAGTCTTGGTGATGGTGAAGATATGGGGTGGAAGCTCAGCTCAAGGTAAAGTAGGATGACAAGATTACGAACAGTCGGGTTCAGCCTCAGCCAATGGCTAGAGAGGGGGAATGCAATTGGTGGCAAGGGAGTGGAGTTTGTGACAAGGAACAAAGACAATGGCTTCAGTCTTCCTAATACCCTGTATTTTATTGGGGGAATTTTCTTCTTATCCAATACTGGATATCAGACAAGTAGTGTGACATATCAAATGTAGTGGAGAGAGCAAGAGAGGTAGTGGTGAGGTAGAGCTTGGTTTTACATGTAGAATCGGATGTGTTTTAGGATGACGTTCCCGAGGGGCAGCTGTAGGTGAGAAATAGAGAGGGTACGGATAGATCCTTGGGAGCACCAGATGTGCTCGTGTCCTCCATGTTTATATAACCAGTCAATGCTATTTAGACTAACACATGAATACTGGCACTTTGCTCAAGTCAGAGAGAGCTGTCCTTGTCAGTGGAACCATACCATAGCAACAGTCAATGGCTTCTGGATTGGAAGGGAGAAAAGTGAGGAAACATTTGGTGGAAAAATATACATTCTACAAAGGGCACATTAGCATGGGAAAAAGAGCTACATCTCAAAATGATAATCTGCCTTGTAACCTGATAGAAACCAGAGTATGACCCTATTCAAATGGCCTTCAAGCTTGGATAATAAAACTGCACTGTACTCACTCCAATTCCATACCTGGGTGAAAAGAGTTGAATGATTTTCAAGTTTAATGGAATGTTACTGTTATGTCCAGAATAAACGAATGTGATTGAGTACTGTAGACATGAGTGTGACCTTAGTCTCTTTATTCTAACTCCAGTGTGTTGGTACAGCATGGGAGGCCTGCTTATATACAGTGCTCCCAAGGGATGCTGGGATCCCTTGGGACTCCAACAGATACGCCCTCTGGTGGAAGTAGAATGCTGGTTACATAGGGTTGCATACATAACATCACTCCATCCCAAAGTCAATAGTATACTCATTTACAGGGTGAGACGATCTAAGGCTTTTCGCTCCTAGTCGACCGTCTCGGTACAAATGCAGGTGCAGGTGAGTTGGTTGGTTCTTCACTGGGCTGCTGCGCAGCTGGTCTTGCTGAGCTGCTGGGGATGATGAGTTCAGCTTCGTGGCCAACCGTGATGTCGGTTGCCACATGTGTGTGTCGGAGGGTCGAAGTTGATGGTGTCCTCTTCAGGTTGCTCGTGGCTGTCTGTGAATCGCAGTTTGGTGTGGTCCAAATGCTTTCTGCAATTTAGTCCATTTACGAGTTTGATCTGCAACACCCTACTCCCTTCTTTGGCTATGACAGTGCCAGCAAGCCATTTGGGACCATGTCCATAGTTGAGTACAAATACAGGGTCATTGACTTCAATATCGCGTGACAAATTTGCTCGATCATGGTACATGTTTTGTTGATGCCCTTGACGTGATCATGGAGATCAGGGTGGATGAAAGAGAGTCTTGTTTTGAGCGCCCTTTTCATGAGCTCGGCTGGGGGAATCCCGGTGAGCGAGTGGAGTCTGGTGTGGTAGCTGAGCAGGACTCGGGACAGGCGGGTCTGCAGGGAGCCTGCCGACACACACTTCAACCTTGGCTTGATGGTTTGGACTGCCCGTTCTGCCTGGCCGTTGGATGCAGGCTTGAACAGGGCAGATGTGACGTGCTTGATCCCATTGCGGGTCATGAATTCCTTGAATTCAGCGCTGGTGAAGCACGGCCCGTTGTCGCTGACAAGGACATCAAGCAGGCCGTGCGTGGCAAACATGGCTCGTAGATTTTCGATGGTGGCAGTGGATGTGTTTACTGACATTATTACACACGTATCTGTTGGAGTCCCAAGGGATCCCAGCATCCCTTGGGAGCACTGTATATAAGCAGGCCTCCCATGCTGTACCAACATGCTGGAGTTAGAATAAAGAGACCAAGGTCACACTTACTCATGTCTACAGTACTCAATCACATTAGTTTATTCTGGACATAACAACTGGCGACGAGATAACGAACCATCATGCGAAAATGCAGAAAACTGTTGGTACCCTGGAGAAATTCTCAAAAAGGGACGATTGGGAGGCCTTCGTGGAGTGACTCGACCAATACTTCATGGAAGGGAGTGTGAACACTGCCAAATAAAGGGTAATCCTCCTCACCGTCTGTGGGGCAACAACCTATGGCCTCATGAAGAATCTTCTTGCTCTGGTGAAAACAAGCGCCAAATCGTAAGAAGAACTGCGTACCCTGGTCCGGGAGCACCGAAATCCGAAGGAGAGCGTTCTGATGGCAAGGTATCGATTTTAAACATGCCAGGAAGTGGCGAGCTACGTCGCCGAACTAAGGCGCCTTGCAGGACATTGCGAATTTGATGGACTCTTGGAGCAAATTCTAAGAGACTTTTTTATGCTTGACATTGGCCATGAGGTTATCCTTCGCAAACTATTTATTGTTGAAACAGTGAACCTGAGCAAAGCCATAACGATAGCCCAGGCATTTATGTCCACCAGTGATAACACCAAACAAATCTCGCAGCATAAAGATGTTTCGGCAAGAGCTGTACAAAAGTAATGTCATTTTCAGGCAGGAATGCATTTGGCAGAACGTACACGCCTGCAGCTGCACGACCTCAGATGACTCAGAGTCTGCCATCAAGCGTTAATGCGAGGCGGTTAACATCTTGTTGGCGCTGCGGAGGTGATTATCGAGCCCATCAATGCCGCTTCAAACACTATGCATGCAAAGACTATGGAACAATGGGACATCTCCAACGAATGTGCAGACGAGCTGCAAACCCTGCAAACCACCACGTTGCAGAGGAAGACCGATCCATGGCAGATCAAACTGAACTGGAGACTCAAACCGAGGAGGCAGAAGTGTACGGGGTACACACCTTCACCACGAAACGTCCATCGATCATGCTAAAAGTTAAACTGAACGGAATTCCAGTATCCATGGAATTGGACAGAGGTGCAAGTCAATCCATCATGAACAAAAAGGCTTTCGACAAGCTGTGGTGCAACAAGGCACACAGGCCCAAGCTGAGCCCCATTCACACCAAGCTGAGAATTTACACTAAAGAGCTGATCCCTGTAATTGGCAGCGCAACAGTAAAAGTCTCCTATGATGGAGCAGTGCACGAACTACCACTATAGATGGTACCAGGAGATGGCCCCACGCTGTTCGGCAGGAGCTTGCTGGGAAAGATACGCTGGAACTGCGACGACGTCCGAGCGCTTTCGTCCATCGATGACACCTCATGTGCCCAAGTCCTAAGCAAGTTCTCCGCGCTGTTCGAACCAGGCATCAGGAAGTTCCAAGGAACAAAAGTGCAGATCCATTTGATTCCGGGGGCGTGACCCATCCATCACAAGGCGAGAGCGGTACCTCACATGATGAGGGAGAGGGTGGAGATCGAGCTGGACAGGCTGCAATGAGAGGGCATCATTTCGCCGATCGAATTCAATGAATGGGACAGTCCGATTGTTCCAGTCCTGAAGGGAGACGGCACCGTCAGTTTCTGTGGTGATTACAAAGTAACTATCTATCATTTCTCACTGCATGATCAATACCCGCTACCAAAGGCAGACGATGTATTTGCGACGCTGGCGGGAGGGAAAACGTTCATGAGGCTGGACTTGACCTCGGCTTACATGGCGCGGGAGGTGGAGGAATCTTCGAAAGGCCCCACCTGCATCAACACGCACAAAGGTCTTTTCGTTTACAACAGATGCCCATTTGGGATTCGATCGGCTACGGCAATATTCCAAAGGAACATGGAAAGCTTGCTGAAGTCGGTCCTGCGTGGTCTTCCAGGACGACATCTTGGTTACAGGTCGGGACACCGTCGAGCACCTGCAGAACCTGGAGGAGGTTCTTAGTCGGCTTAATCGTGTGGGGCTCGAAGTGCATTTTCCTGGC
This sequence comes from Pristiophorus japonicus, assembly GCF_044704955.1. Taxonomy (NCBI): domain Eukaryota; kingdom Metazoa; phylum Chordata; class Chondrichthyes; family Pristiophoridae; genus Pristiophorus; species Pristiophorus japonicus. The sequence continues at coordinate 189,303,196 of NC_091980.1, read as the reverse complement.
GCCTGAAGTGGAGTTCCTGGGGAGAAGAATCGCGGCGGATGGCATCAGGCCCACCGATTCGAAGACAGAGGCAATCAAAAATGCACCAAGACCACAGAACATGACAAAGCTGCGGTCGTTTCTAGGACTCCTGAACTACTTTGGTAACTTCTTGCCGGGTCTCAGCACATTGTTCGAACCCCTGCACTCTTCACTGCGTAACGGAGATGAATAGGGTAAAAACCAAGAAAATGCCTTTGGGAAAGCTAGGAAGGTGTTGTGTTCAAACAAATTGCTTGTATTGTACGATCCATGTAAACGTTTGGTACTAGCATGTGATGCGTCATGCAACAAGCTAATGAATTTGGGAAATTGCAACCGGTTGCTTATGCATCCAGAAGTCTGTCTAAGGTCGAGACGGCCTACAGTATGAGCGAAAAAGAAGCATTAGCGTGTGTTTACGGGGTAACGGAAATGCATCAATATCTGTTTGGGCTCAAATTTGAATTGGAAACCAACCATAAGCCACTTCTATCCCTCTTTTTTGAAAATAAGGGGATAAATACGAATGCATCGGCCCACATCCAGAGATGGGCGTTCACGTCGTCTGCATACAACTACGCCATCCGCCACAGAAAACCATGCCGATGCTCTCAGTAAGCTACCATTGCCCACCACCGGAGTGGAGATGGCACAGCCTGCAGATCTAGTTATGGTAATGGAAGTATTCTGGAGTGAGCAATCACCTGTTACCGCCCGACAGATTAGAACCTGGATGAGCCAGGATCCCTTACTGTCCTTAGTAAAAAAAAACTGTGTGCTCCAGGGAGTTGGTCTCGTGTCCCGTTAGAGATGCAGGAAGAAATAAAGCCGTACCAGCAGCGCAAAGATGAAATGTCCATACAGGCAGACTGCCTCCTATGGGGTAATCGGGTAGTTGTGCCAAAAAAGGGCAGGAACACTTTCATTAGTGATCTCCACAGTACCCACCCAGGCATTGTAATGATGAAAGCGATAGCCAGATCCCACGTGTGGTGGCCCGGTATTGATGCAGACTTAGAGTCCTGCGTGCACAGATGTAACACATGTTCCCAGTTTAGCAATGTACCCAGGGAGGCATCACTAAGTTTATGATCTTGGCCCTCCAAACCGTGGTCTAGGGTTCATGTCGACTATACAGGCCCATTCTTGGGAAAAATGTTTTTAGTGGTTGTAGATGCGAAATCCAAGTGGATTTAATGTGCGATAATGTCGGCAAGCACGTCCGCTGCCACCATTGAAAGCCCATGGGCCATGTTTGCCACGCACAGCCTGCCTGATGTCCTTGTAAGTGACAATTGGCCGTACTTTACCAGTGCCGAATTCAAGGAATTCATGACCCGCAATGGGGTCAAACATGTCACATCTGCCCCGTTCAAGCCAGCATCCAACGGTCAGGCAGAACGAGCAGTTCAAACAATCAAGCAGAGCTTGAAAAGGGTAACTGAAGGCTCATTGCAGATTCGCTTATACCAAGTCCTGCTTAGTTACCGCACAAGACCCCACTCGCTCACCGGGGTCCCTCCCGCTGAACTGCTCATGAAAAGGGCACTTAAGACAAGGCTCGCGTTAGTCCACCCTGATCTACACAAACAGGTAGAGAGCAGGCAGCTTCAACAGAATACATATCATGATCGCGCAAATGTGTTACGAGAAATTGAAGTAAATGATCCTGTATTTGTGTTGAACTATGAACAAGGTCCCAAGTGGATTGCTGGCACTGTTTTGGCCAGAGAGGGGAGTAGGGTGTTTGTGGTCAAACTCGCAAATTGACTCATCTGCAGGGAACACTTGGGCCTAACCAAACTCAGATTTACGGACTATCCAGAGCAACCCACAATAGACTATCTTTTTTGACCCTCCAACACACACACAAGTGGCAACCGACCCAGCGGTTGACCACGAAGCAGAACCCATCACCCCCAGCAGTCCAGCAAGGCCAATTGCGCAGCAGCCCAGCGAAGGCCCAACAAACGAATCACCAACACCAGCATTTGTACCAAGACAATCAACCAGGAAAAGGAAGGCCCCAGATTGACTCACATTGTAAATAGTTACATTATTGACTTTGGGGGGGGGGTGGGGGGAAGTGTTGTTATGTATGTAAACCTGTAATTATCATGTCTAACCACTAGAGGGCTTATCCCCTGGAGTCCTTAGGGATCCCACAATCCCTTGGGAGCACCTGTATATAAGGAAGCCTCACAGGCTGGAGAAACTGAGATCTGTAATAAAGGACTATGGTCACACTTACGTTGAGCTTGCAGTATCTAGTCCGACTCTTTATTCAAGATATAACACTCCTGACAACCCACCTTCCCTTCCTGGCCTCTGTGGTACATGGTTCACTCTGCTTAAACACTGTCCTCCACCCTTTCAAAACCACTGTGGTCACTCTCTCCTCAAAAAGCTACCCTCAACCGCAATGTCCTCAATATTACCCCATCTCCAACCTCCCTTTCCCTTCCCAAGTCCTTCAACATATTGTCACCTCCCAGCTTCGTATGCATCTTTCCCACAACTCCCCATTTGAATTGATCCCACCTGGCTTTCTCTCCTCTCAACACTGAAACGGCCGAAGCCAAAGTCACCAATGACATTTTCCAGGACTGTTGTGCATTATTCCTTTGTCCTCTCGGCAGCCTTTCACAGAGTCAACCACAACATCTTTCTCCAGCACCGACCCTCCATTATCCAGCTCAGAGAACTGCCTTCACTTAGTTCCATTCGTATCTATTCAACCATCGCTAAAATATCTCTAGTAATTCCTACCTAAACAACACCATCTTCAAAATCCCCCAAGGATCTTTCCTTGATGACGTCTGTCGTGGGGGTTTATGTTAATATCGACGCCATGGGGTCAGTTTCCAGGCGTACGTAAATGACATCCAGTTCTACTTCTCCATCACCCCCAGCCAGAGTTCTTTGCCTTCCACCAACCCAAGTTCATGTCTCCCCACCCCCACCCCCCACCCCCCGCCCCATAGTCTCTCTCTCTCTCTCCCCTCCAGTCTCGCTCTCTCGCTCTGCCCTCCACAGTCTCTCTCTCTCTCTCCCCTCCGCAGTCTCTCTCTCTCTCTCCCCTCCGCAGTCTCTCTCTCTCTCTCTCTCTCCCCTCCGCAGTCTCTCTCTCCCCTCCGCAGTCTCTCTCTCTCTCTCCCCCCTCCGCAGTCTCTCTCTCTCTCTCTCTCTCTCTCCCCTCCAGTCTCTCTCTCTCTCCCCTCCACAGTCTCTCTCTCTCTCTCTCTCTCTGTCTCTCTCCCCTCCACAGACTCTCTCTCTCTCCCCTCCACAGTCTCTCTCTCTCCCCTCCAGTCTCTCTCTCTCCCCTCCACAGTCTCTCTCTCTCCCCTCCACAGTCTCTCTCTCTCTCTCTCTCCCCTCCACAGTCTCTCTCTCTCTCTCCCCTCCACAGTCTCTCTCTCTCTCTCTCCCCTCCACAGTCTCTCTCTCTCTCTCCCCTCCAGTCTCTCTCTCTCTCTCCCCTCCAGTCTCTCTCTCTCTCCCCTCCACAATCTCTCTCTCTCTCTCTCCCCCTCCACAGTCTCTCTCTCTCTCTGCCCTCCACAGTCTCCCTCTCTCCGCCCTCCACAGTCTCTCTCTCTCTCTCCCCACCAGTCTCTCTCTCTCTCTCCCCTCCACAATCTCTCTCTCTCTCCCCCTCCACAGTCTCTCTCTCTCTCTGCCCTCCACAGTCTCCCTCTCTCCGCCCTCCACAGTCTCTCTCTCCCCACCAGTCTCTCTCTCTCTCCCCTCCACAGAATCTCTCTCTCTCTCTCTGCCCTCCAGTCTCTTTCTCTCTCCCCCCCAGTCTCTCTCTCTCTCTCTCTACCGCCCCCCCCCCACAGTCTCTCTCTCTCTCTCTGCCCTCCAGTCTCTCTCCCCCCCCCCACCACAGTCTCTTTCTCTCTCTCTCTCTTCCCCCCCCCCCCCCACAGTCTCTTCTCTCTCTCTCTCTCCCCCCCCCCAGTCTCTTCTCTCTCTCTCTCTTCCCACCCCACAGTCTCTCTCTCTCTCTCTCTCTCTCCCCCCAGTCTCTCTCTCTCTCCCCCCCCCCACACAGCTCTCTCTCTCCCTCCACAGTCTCTCTCTCTCTCCCCTCCACAGTCTCTCTCTCTCTCTCTCTGCCCTCCACAGTCTCCCTCTCTTCCCCCTCCACAGTCTCCCTCTCTCCCCCCTCCACAGTCTCCCTCTCTCTCTCTCTCTCTCTCTCTCCCCTCCAAAGTCTCTCTCTCTCTCTCTCTCTCTCCCCTCCACAGTCTCTCTCTCTCTCTCTCTCTCTCTCTCTCTCTGCCCTCCAGTCTCTCTCTCTCTGCCCTCCAGTCTCTCTCTCTGCCCTCCAGTCTCTCTCTCTCTCTCTCCCCCCCCCCCCCCACAGTCTCTCTCTCTCTCCTCCCCCCACAGTCTCTCTCTCTCTCTCTGCCCTCCAGTCTCTCTCGCTCTCTCTCTCTCCCCCCCCCCCCACCACAGTCTCTTTCTCTCTCTCTCTCTCTTCCCCCCCCCCCCCCCACAGTCTCTCTCTCTCTCTCTCTCCACCCACACAGTCTCTCTCTCTCTCTCTCTCTCTCTCCCCCCGCCAGTCTCTCTCTCTCTCTCTGCTCTCCAGTCTCCCTCTCTCTCCCCTCCACAGTCTCTCTCTCTCTCCCCACCAGTCTCTCTCTCTCTCTCCCCTCCACAGTCTCTCTCTCTCTCTCTCTCTCTCTGCCCTCCAGTCTCTTTCTCTCTCCCCCCCAGTCTCTCTCTTCCCCCCCCCCCCAGTCTCTCTCTCTCTCTCTCTACCCCCCCCCCACAGTCTCTCTCTCTCTCTCTCTCTCTCTCTCTCTCTCTCTTCCCCCCCCCCCCCCACAGTCTCCCTCTCTCTCTCTCCTCCCCGCCCCCCCACAGTCTGTCTCTCTCTCTCTCTCGCCTCTCCACAGTCTCTCTTTCTCTCTCTCCCCCCTCCACAGTCTCTCTCTCTCTCTGCCCTCCACAGTCTCCCTCTCTGCCCCCTCCACAGTCTCCCTCTCTCCCCCCTCCACAGTCTCCCTCTCTCTCTCTCTCTCCCCTCCACAGTCTCTCTCTCTCTCTCTCTCTCTCCCTCCACAGTCTCTCTCTCTCTCCCCTCCACAGTCTCTCTCTCTCTCCCCCCTCCACAGTCTCTCTCTCTCTCTGCCCTCCACAGTCTCCCTCTCTCCCCCTCCACAGTCTCCCTCTCTCCCCCCTCCACAGTCTCCCTCTCTCCCCCCTCCACAGTCTCTCTCTCTCTCTCTCTCTCTCCCCTCCACAGTCTCTCTCTCTCTCTCTCTCTCTCGCCCCTCCACAGTCTCTCTCTCTCTCTCTCTCTCTCTCCCCCCTCCACAGTCTCCCTCTCTCCCCCCTCCACAGTCTCTCTCTCTCTCTCTCTCTCTCTCTCTCTCTCCCCTCCACAATCTCTCTCTCTCTCTCTCTCTCTCCTCCACAGTCTCTCTCTCTCTGCCCTCCAGTCTCTCTCTCTCTCCCCCCCCCAGTCTCTCTCTCTCTCTCTCTCTACCCCCCCCCACAGTCTCTCTCTCTCTCTCTCTGCCCTCCAGTCTCTCTCTCTCTCTCCCCCCCCCACCACAGTCTCTTTCTCTCTCTCTCCCCCCCCCCACAGTCTCTCTCTCTCTCTCTCCCCCCCCCCCCACAGTCTCTCTCTCTCTCTCTCTACCCTCCAGTCTCTCTCTCTCTCTCCCCCCCCCCCCACCACAGTCTCTCTCTCTCTCTCTCTCTCTTCCCCCCCCCCCACAGTCTCTCTCTCTCTCTCTCTCTCTCTCTCTCCACCCACACAGTCTCTCTCTCTCTCTCTCTCTCCCCCCGCCAGTCTCTCTCTCTCTCTGCTCTCCACAGTCTCCCTCTCTCTCCCCTCCACAGTCTCTCTCTCTCTCCCCACCAGTCTCTCTCTCTCTCTCCCCTCCACAGTCTCTCTCTCTCTCTCTCTCTGCCCTCCAGTCTCTTTCGCTCTCCCCCCCAGTCTCTCTCTTCCCCCCCCCCAGTCTCTCTCTCTCTCTCTCTACCCCCCCCCCCCCCCACAGTCTCTCTCTCTCTCTCTCTCTGCCCTCCAGTCTCTCTCTCTCTCTCTCTCTCTCTTCCCCCCCCCCCCCACAGTCTCCCTCTCTCTCTCTCCTCCCCGCCCCCCCACAGTCTGTCTCTCTCTCTCTCTCGCCTCTCCACAGTCTCTCTTTCTCTCTCTCCCCCCTCCACAGTCTCTCTCTCTCTCTGCCCTCCACAGTCTCCCTCTCTGCCCCCTCCACAGTCTCCCTCTCTCCCCCCTCCACAGTTTCCCTCTCTCTCTCTCTCTCTCTCTCTCTCTCCCCTCCACAGTCTCTCTCTCTCTCTCTCTCTCTCTCTCTCTCTCCCCTCCACAGTCTCTCTCTCTCTCCCCTCCACAGTCTCTCTCTCTCTCCCCCCTCCACAGTCTCTCTCTCTCTCTGCCCTCCACAGTCTCCCTCTATCCCCCTCCACAGTCTCCCTCTCTCCCCCCTCCACAGTCTCCCTCTCTCCCCCCTCCACAGTCTCCCTCTCTCCCCCCTCCACAGTCTCTCTCTCTCTCTCTCTCTCCCCTCCACAGTCTCTCTCTCTCTCTCTCTCTCTCGCCCCTCCAGTCTCTCTCTCTCTCTCTCTCTCTCCCCCCTCCACAGTCTCTCTCTCTCTCTGCCCTCCACAGTCTCCCTCTCTCCCCCCTCCAGTCTCCCTCTCTCCCCCCTCCACAGTCTCCCTCTCTCCCCCCTCCACAGTCTCCCTCTCTCCCCCCTCCACAGTCTCTCTCTCTCTCTCTCTCTCTCTCCCCTCCACAATCTCTCTCTCTCTCTCTCTCTCTCCTCCACAGTCTCTCTCTCTCTGCCCTCCAGTCTCTCTCCCCCCCCAGTCTCTCTCTCTCTACCCCCCCCCCCCACAGTCTCTCTCTCTCTCTCTCTGCCCTCCAGTCTCTCTCTCTCTCTCCCCCCCCCCACCACAGTCCTCTTTCTCTCTCTCTCCCCCCCCCCCCCCACAGTCTCTCTCTCTCTCTCTCCCCCCCCCCACCACAGTCTCTCTCTCTCTCCCCTCCCCAGTCTCTCTCTCTCTCTCTCTCTCCTCTGTCTCTCTCTCCCCTCTTCCTCTCTCTCCCCTCTTCCTCTCTCTCCCCTCTTCCTCTCTCTCCCCTCTTCCTCTCTCTCCCCTCTTCCTCTCTCTCCCCTCTTCCTCTCTCTCCCCTCTTCCTCTCTCTCCCCTCTTCCTCTCTCTCCCCTCTTCCTCTCTCTCCCCTCTTCCTCTCTCTCCCCTCTTCCTCTCTCTCCCCTCTTCCTCTCTCTCCCCTCTTCCTCTCTCTCCCCTCTTCCTCTCTCTCCCCTCTTCCTCTCTCTCCCCTCTTCCTCTCTCTCCCCTCTTCCTCTCTCTCCCCTCTTCCTCTCTCTCCCCTCTTCCTCTCTCTCCCCTCTTCCTCTCTCTCCCCTCTTCCTCTCTCTCCCCTCTTCCTCTCTCTCCCCTCTTCCTCTCTCTCCCCTCTTCCTCTCTCTCCCCTCTTCCTCTCTCTCCCCTCTTCCTCTCTCTCCCCTCTTCCTCTCTCTCCCCTCTTCCTCTCTCTCCCCTCTTCCTCTCTCTCCCCTCTTCCTCTCTCTCCCCTCTTCCTCTCTCTCCCCTCTTCCTCTCTCTCCCCTCTTCCTCTCTCTCCCCTCTTCCTCTCTCTCCCCTCTTCCTCTCTCTCCCCTCTTCCTCTCTCTCCCCTCTTCCTCTCTCTCCCCTCTTCCTCTCTCTCCCCTCTTCCTCTCTCTCTCCTCTTCCTCTCTCTCCCCTCTTCCTCTCTCTCCCCTCTTCCTCTCTCTCCCCTCTTCCTCTCTCTCCCCTCTTCCTCTCTCTCCCCAGTCTCTCTCTCTCCCCCTCTCCCCAGTCTCTCTCTCTCCCCCTCTCCCCAGTCTCTCTCTCTCCCCCTCTCCCCAGTCTCTCTCTCTCCCCCTCTCCCCCAGTCTCTCCCAATCTCCCCAGTCTCTCTCTCTCCCCCCAGTCTCTCTCTCTCCCCCCAGTCTCTCTCTCTCTGCCCCTCTCCCAGTCTCTCTCTCTCTGCCCCTCTCCCAGTCTCTCTCTCTCTGCCCCTCTCCCAGTCTCTCTCTCTCTCTCCCCAGTCTCTCTCTCTCTCTCCCCAGTCTCTCTCTCTCTCTCCCCAGTCTCTCTCTCTCCCCCTCCCCCCCCAGTCTCTCTCTCGCCCCCACCCCAGTCTCTCTCTCTCTCCACCCCCCCCGTCTCTCTCTCTCTTTCCCACTCCCTCCAATCTCTCTCTTTCCCCCTCCCCCCAGTCCCTCTCTCTCCCCCACCCCCCCAGTCCATCTCTCTCCCCCTCCCCCCACGCCACCCCAGTCCCTCTCCCTCCCCCCGTCCCTCTCTCTCCCCCTCCCCACCCAGTCCCTCTCTCTCCCCCTCCGCCCTCCAGTCCCTCTCTCCCCACCTCCGTCTCTCTCTCTCTCCCCCACCACAGTCTCTCTCTCTCTCTCTCTCTCTCTCTCTCTCCCCACCCCCACAGTCCCTCTCTCTCTCCCCCTCCCCCCCCCACAATCTCTCTCTCCCCCTCCCCCCCAGTCTCTCTCTCTCTCTCTCTCTCTCTCTCCCCCTCCCCCCCACATAGTCTCTCTTTCTACCCCTCCCCACAGTCTCTCTCTCTCCCCTTCCCCCCCCCCACAGTCTCTCCCTCTCCCCCTCCCCCCCACAGTCTGTCTCTCCCCTCCCCGCCACAGTCTCCTCTCTCCCCTCCCCGCCACAGTCTCTCTCTCTCCCCTCTCCCCAGTCTCTCTCTCTCCCCAGTCTCTCTCTCTCTCTCCCGCTCCCCAGTCTCTCTCTCGCTCTCTCCCTCCCTCTCCCCCGCTCCCCAGTCTCTCTCTCTCTCTCTCTCCCTCTCCCGAGTCTCTCTCTCTCAATCTCCCAGTCTCTCTCTCTCAATCTCCCCAGTCTCTCTCTCTCAATCTCCCCAGTCTCTCTCTCTCAATCTCCCCAGTCTCTCTCTCTCAATCTCCCCAGTCTCTCTCTCTCAATCTCCCCAGTCTCTCTCTCTCAATCTCCCCAGTCTCTCTCTCTATCCCCCTCCCCCCCACATAGTCTCTCTCTCTCCCCCTCTCCCCAGTCTCTCTCTCTCTCCCCCTCTCCCCAGTCTCTCTCTCCCCCTCCACCCCAGTCTCTCTCTCTCTCTCTCCCCCTCCCCCCCAGTCCCTCTCTCCCCCTCCCCCCCAGTCTCTCTCTCTCTCGCCCCCTCCCCCACTCTCTCCCCCTCAGTCTCTCTCTCTCTCTCTCTCTCCCCCTCCCCCCCCAGTCTCTCTCTCTCCTCCTCCCCTCCCAGTCTCTCTCTCTCCTCCTCCCCCCCCAGTCTCTCTCTCTCTCTCCTCCTCCCCCCCCAGTCTCTCTCTCTCTCGCCCCCTCCCCCAGTCTCTCACTCTCTCCCCCTTCCCCCCCCCAGTCTCTCTCTCTCCTCCTCCTCCCCCAGTCTTTCTCTCTCCTCCTCCCCCAGTCTTTCTCTCTCCTCCTCCCCCCCAGTCTTTCTCTCTCCCCCTCCCCCACTCTCCTCCTCTCCCCCCCCAGTCTCACTCTCTGCCCCTCCCCCCCCAGGTCTCTCTCTCTCTCCCCCCCCCCCACAGTCTCTCTCTCTCTCTCTCCCCTCCACAGTCTCTCTCTCTCCCCCTCACCGCCCCCCCAGTCTCGCTCTCTCCCCCTTCCACCCAGTCTCTCTCTCGCCCCCTCCCCCCCAGTATCTCTTTCTCGACCTCCCCCCCGCAGTCTCTCTCGACCTCCCCCCCTCAGTCTCTCTCTCTCTCCCCCCAGTATCTCTCTCCCCCTCGCCCCCAGTATCTCTTTCTCGACCTCACCCACCAGTCTCTCTCGACCTCCCCCGCTCCACACCCCAATCTCTCTCTCCCCCTCCCCTCCCAATCCCTCTCTCTCTCCCCCCCCCCAATCCCTCTCTCTCCCCTCCCCCTCCCAACCCTCTCTCTCCCCTCCCCCTCCCAGTCTCTCTCTCTCGACATCCCCCACCCAATCTCTCTCTCTCTCGACCTCCCCCTCCCAGTCTCTCTCTCTCTCGACTCCCCCTCCATGTCTCTCTCTCTCGACCTCCCCCTCCCAGTCTCTCTCTCTCGACCTCACCCTCCCAGTCTCTCTC